>NC_063165.1:27342983-27690483 GCF_023159225.1 Perognathus longimembris pacificus | reverse complement strand
TGGAAGAATATTATTATCTATAAACAGTTTCTGGTCTGGGTAGCCCAAGGAACTCATTTGACTGATTTGTGTCTGACTTAATGCTATGTGAAAATAAAGACTTGGCTCCTGCCTGCACATGCCCATTCCCAGTTAGAACCATCAATCATATCTTTGCTCCCAGGCTCGCTAAGGTTCAGAAGCTGCTGAATTTATATTGTTGATTTCAACAAGACACTAAAAATACTGGATACAGACAACACTGACATGGTTGTTAAATAGTGCAGCAAATACTAAACATTTTTGGAAAGATTCTACATATGGTATCATTCACATATTAGATGTTTTATCTTTTCCTGTCACAATGATAAATTTTCTCTACTCCTACATAACACACTCTCTTATATTAGACAAATGAAGAACTCCGTTCATTATTTCTCCACGAGGTCACTAGACAGCTGTATTCATTGCCTGAGGATATGTACCAAGAATAAGATAGAATGAGCTTCAGTGAAAAGATTAATACAGGTCCTCACTTTATGCCATGAGATACTCTCAATAAAGTATTTTGTCTGAAAACACTTACACAAACATATTTTAAAATGCAAATTAACATTTCTACATCTTTTCTTCATTCAGTCATACTTCTAATACTGACTATGGCCCAGTTAGAGGCTCAATTCATAAGCTCTAACATCTCATTGAAGTTGTTCAATAGTCATTTGGCCAAACTTTGTCACTAGGTTTAATGTATTTCACCTGTCATTTTTTTCATTCATTTCAGCTGTGTCATTTTTTTCTGGACATAAAGAACCTTAATATGGCATCCACATCCACGTTGTATATCTAAGAGGAGAATTTTTTCTGGTTAAAACAAGATAGAGAAACATACAGAAGTATTTAATGATGAAAACTATTAACAAGAGCAGTCAAGGAAGAGCTATGCAACCTCATTGTTTCAATCTTTGGTAAAAGGATTTTAAAAAGAGACCATGTTAAGGCCCAAACTGTTAGGTAAATAGAGTTAGCATACCTTATTTTTGTCTTATTAGTAGGTATTGAACTAAAGGCTTGGACATTGCCCCTAGCTTTTTCTACTCAAGGCTGGCACTTTACTACCTGAGCTATATAACTCTTCCAGCTTTTGGGTAGTTAATCAGAAATAAGGGTAGCTTAGATTTGTTTATGGGGCTGGCTATGGGCCATGATACCTGGATCTCAACCTTCTGACAATTGCATGTGTGAGACATCAATGCCCTGCATGATGTGAGTCTTTAAGGAATAATATCTGTGTATATAAATATTTTTTCTCCCAAATACATTAATATATGTCAGTGTTTTCAATTTTGTGTGTCACATTTTGGATAATTAAGAACATGCCAGTATACTAGTGTATATTGGCAACCAATGAACAAGGACTGTGAGTGTCTCTGAATGGTGGTCCAAGATGTTGACACATTCCCTATGTCTCACACACTGGCATTCAGTGAAGACCTCTGAAATGACCCAGGTGACAATGACCATGGCAGGTCTAACTGATTAACAGGAGAGTGCTATTACCTGTTGATTGCCCTGGCAGATATGTTATTAATCTATATCGTTGTAGAAGCAAAACAGAGGTAAATCCAGACTCAACAGCTTTGTTTCTTGCTTCCTTTTCCCTTCTCCAAGTGTTCTGGGATGACAGAATATTAACTGTCCTTCACAGGCTTATTGATATCCAGTTGGGTTATCAATGAAACGCTGGGCCCATAAAAGCACAAAGTAGAGAGAAATGTAGAGAGAGGA
Source organism: Perognathus longimembris pacificus (assembly GCF_023159225.1). Classification (NCBI taxonomy): domain Eukaryota; kingdom Metazoa; phylum Chordata; class Mammalia; order Rodentia; family Heteromyidae; genus Perognathus; species Perognathus longimembris. Next base: position 27,688,716 of record NC_063165.1, on the reverse strand, counting down.
AGTAAATTGGAATTTCACTCAACTCTAAAGATAATAATGTTTCATACCTTAAAAGAGTGGATGAGAAACTTCAAATTATCGAGGAAACATCATACCAGGCACAGTTACTGGGTATGTTGAATCTTAATGATTTCAAAAACATTGCAAACATCTGTTTGGCACCACATGCCTCTATTGCTTCTGGATACTATTTCAGCATAAAATTAGTCACTCCAAAGAAAATTTATTCCTTGTTATTTGGAGAAAGTGTTTTATTTTCAATGTTAATTTTAATAATAGTACAGTATGATCAGAGGAAAGGTCAATCTTTGTTATGACTGGTTATTTGCAAGAGAGCCTCCTTCTTTCCTAGCATCAAATCAGAAAATCTCATAACAGCAATCAAGTCTAAGAAAAATGTATATTCTTCCTAAATAACTTAATTTTGTATTATATATATCATTAAATTGATGAAATAAAAATTGAGTTTCAAGCCAACTGACTCATGAGAAATATGGATTTTTAATTTGCTCTTCTAATAACCTTAACTTCCATATACTTGAATATAACTAAAGAAAAACGTCATAAAATGGCATGTTGAATCAATAGAAGAGGCAAGTGCAGTGTCTTAAGAAAAGAAACAAAAATGTGTACACACTGAATTACAAGGTTTTTGATCATATTGGCTTATCTCTTTTTGCCATAAAAGTTTAAATGTTAAAAATAAAATAAGAAGTCCATTCCAGATCATATTATGTGTTACCTGCATTGCAAATGAAAGGGTAATCCCTGGAGACATGAGAATTGGAACATACTCAAATTTCATTACAAAAAGATATTATGACTTAACAGAAATCTGGATAGTCATTAACCCCCTAAACTCCTAAATAGACCAAGAGAGAATTTCTCTTTAATTAATTGGGGGAAAAACAAAAATCACTTTGAAAATATTATTTTCAGTTTACAATTTTCCTCCTTCAGGAAGTCATGATATGTGTGTATAATGTTACCTATATTAGGAAAGGGAAGTGAAACATCAAAATGGTGAGATAAAGGGCTAATCAGTCCAACAGCGACATTCACAAGACACTATATTGGAAATTAACTGTACAACTGGATGGTGGCCGGGTGGGGGAAAGAGGGGGTGGGAGAAAATTAGGGAGGGGGTAACAATTATGACAAAAAATGTACTCGCCACCTTATGTAACTGTAACCTCATTATACATAACCTTGATAACAAGATTAAATTAAAAATTTTAAATATGAAAAAATAGAATAAAATAAAATGAGCAAAGAAAGCATTTCAATTTCTGGCCTTCATGTTAACACAGCATGTTGTCTTGTAGATCATTGCTATAAACAATAGCACTTCCTAGGATGTGTTCTGTTCTGCAAAACAGATATGTAGTGAAAGGCATCCTCTGGGCAAATAAATTTGGATGTTGTAGAATGAAGACAATTTAACAGTTTTGTTTTAGAGACAGTTTCTGTTTAACAAAAGACAAGCTTAGAGATTCACCAATGAAGAATATGGACTATAACAATCCCTAAAGCAGAGTGTTTTCTGTACACACTTAATTTTCCCCACTTCAGGATCTGATTATGTTTTCACCAACAACTTTTATGCTTGTGTCATTTTAAACATATATAGTCATAGGAATAATGATTAGATATACCATTCATTGTGATGCTTAAAAATAAATCAACTACAATTAAGGATTTAGATCAGTAGAAGAGTACTTGCTTCCTGTTTGTAAGGTTTTAAGTTCATTCCTCAGTTCTGAAAGGGGAAAAAAAAGACCATTTCAAACTGGTCAGATGACAACAGTATATCTGCATCTGAGAAAAAAAGAAAATTAAAACTTGGTATGTGGAAGTGGTGCTGTGTCTCAAGTGGCACAGTGCTAGCCTTGCGCTGAAGAGTTCAAAGACAGCGCCCAAGTACAGAGTTCAAGTCCAAAAGAAAAAACAAAAGAAAGAAAAAAACTTGGCATGAAACAGCACTTTTTAAAAGGGACACAGCTTTAATTTTCTTGTTTTCTTTTCTTTTCTATTCTTCAACACTTTTGGCTTAGAAAAAAATATAAATATTACATTGAAAATAAGCATAACATATTAGCTATGTAATCTATCATAATCTGTAATTCAGATCTGTTATTCTTAACAAAACAGTAAGTTATACAATTTATTTGCTGTTGTCAGAAAAAATATTATGCCAAAGAACATGTCATTGACTATGTAAAAAGCTACCAGCTTAATAAATGTCTACATTATCAGAGGATAAAAATGGATACATAAAATTTTACAGTTCTATAAGTAAGTTGATGTGCTTTGCTCATCATTATATTTGAAAACTCCATCTTGTTTTCATTAAGTGAAAGCAATCAACAATCCCTGTGATATTCTCCCACAAACCATTAAAATATCTACCCACAAAATTCAATAAGACATCCATGTTTGTAAATGTTAATCCTAGCAAGCAAGGTTCCTACTTAAGGAAATGATTAAGCACCTAGAAAGCTTTTGTTTTCAAAAATCAGTTAATATAATATAAAACGTCTTTGCAGTTTTATAACTGTTTCTTGGTGGAAGAAGAGGGTGAGTTCATGAGTAATCATGAAATTGTTTGCCAGTATTTAAAAATTCTTTTAGCTATTAAAAATAGTCAAATTTTCTTTTTTTATGAATGGATTCAAGGTATGGACAATGTCAGACAGGGATTTGGGGCCCTAAAGCAAACCTATAAAAGTCCAAAATTATGAGCAGCTGGCTCTATGGAAGTCCTGTGATGTGTAGTGATCTGGTTCAAGAGTTTCCTTGTCATGCAATCAAAGGACGGAAACATTAAGACTGCAGACACAGAGTGGTGACACACTGTAATTTCATACAGATCATAAGATGGTTTGGTGACATAAGAATTACTCGACCATGAGTCCTGGGGTCCATGAAATGGATTAAAGCTTTATTGCTCTTTGGAGTTCTGACAATGACAAATGCTCTCTCTGATGTTGGGATTATCTTGTCTAAACTTGTGTTTCCTTAGTTTCAGGTTTCACTTTTTCCTTAACCATCTTCTAAGATCACAAATAACTTCCGTTTTTTCATTGTTATTGGAAGAAATTTAGAACACTCCTTCATCTTATGCCTAGCCTGTGGCACCAAATCCCATACATAAGTCATTTTTAAATTTCCAATTTCCTGATAACATTTGAGTGATAGATTGAATGCTATGGTCAAATTACCCAATCTCGAAATGATTACTATTGTAATAATAGACAAAAGGAAAATAATTTTACAAAGAACAATTCAAATGCAAGATAGTATAATTTGTATTAACAAGTACATATAATTTGTGGCATTAATTAAGCAGACCTATAACAGAAAATTTAAGAGCAAGTCAAATTCAACTCATGCTTGTCTTGCAGCAAAGATGTATTTATACACACACACACACACACACACACACACACACATATTGCTTCATAACTGAAGTTTTTAAGTTAAAAGTGAAGCATTTTAATAACTCATTTTATTTTTCCTTTATTAAAACATTGATTTTTATTTTGATTGTAATTTGATATAACTCTCCTGGCTTTGACATTGTTATGATCTACAGAAACACAACTATTTCTGGTGAGGTTAGTAAAGGAAATCTTTTATATGAAAGAAATGATATATTGCACTAACTCTGCCAAATTTGATGGTGTTAGTATACAATGTTTTGTTAGTACCTTATAAAAAGTGTATAAATGTGTTGTAAATGGAAACACATTAAAATGTTACATATTGCTAAAATTTTCTAGTAAAACAAACACAAAATTTGCTCTTAAATTATTACATCCTAGCCAAGCAAAGCTTTAGATTGATACATTAAAATTGCATTTACTTTATGCCCTTATGAAAACATAAGATGATGCTAAGAGAAATGAAGTCCACGTTATGGAAACAAGTGTTATATCATTGTTCTAATTATTTTCAACATGACGTGTGAAACCATACCCTTTTTTTTCCCCTCTCATATTACCTTCCTATGGTTTTACCCCTGCTGTCACTGTATCTGATCTTAGTACCCTGGTTACTGTATATATGTGTATTAGAACTAGGGAAGGAAAAGGGAATACCAAAATCAAGAGACAAAAAGGATAAAAAGACAAACCATTCCAAAAGCAGTACTTGCAAAACCATTTGGTGTAAACCAACTGTACAACTCATGAGGGAGGAGATGGAAAGGGGGAGGGGATAGGTAGGGGAAAATGAGGGAGCAGGTAACATTTGACAATAAAGGAAAAAATGAAAAAAAATTTGTAGGTGTTACTTTAAACTAGCTTACTCATTAAATATTTTGTTCTACCCAAAATTAACTCATCCCAATGTAGTTATTAAAGAGAATTGAAAACAATTGATAGAGCATAGGGGCAGAAATTCTGCCTCAGAGAAGACACATAGTTCAACAACAGTGACTCTTCACAGATGGGAGGTGTATTTTATGTTTGAGATATGTCACTGGGATTTTTGTTACTGTTGCTATTTGTGGGCAGCATCTTACTAGGTAACCTAGATAACTTGCAAATCACTATGACAGCCCAGGATGGCCTCAATTCAGAACCATGATCCCTCTGTTTTCTACCACCTGAGCCATGGTCCCAGCCTTGCTTTAACTTGGAGACAAGAATCTCATGGACTTCTCTGTCTGGACTGGTTTTGAAACACCATCATTCAGATCTCAGTCTCTCCTTTCGTAAGAATATAAGAATGAATCACTGAGCCTAGAAAATGAGATATTTTTGTATTTTTTGACAGTACTATAGTTTGAATTCAAGACTGTACTTGCTAGGAAAGGTGCTACCAATTAAGCCATAACCTCTACCTCCCTGCTGGTTATGTTTGAGGTAGTATCACCCAAACCTTTGCACCCAAGCCTACCTTGAACCATAATCTTTGGAAGAATTAATAGAATTTCAGTATAGAATTAGCAACAATTCAAGTAGTAAATTTAAGGAACCATGATAGGGAGAATGCAGAGTTTCATTGAAGAATAATTCTCAGTGAAATCTGAACCATATCACATATTTCCAAATAGGTTAGGAAAATACCATTTTTAGGGAATTTAAACAAGAACCCATTAAGAAAGAATGGAAAATAACATTTCAGCTTATTATAATATTAAAAATATACAGTGTAACTTATAATACTGTAGGACCTGCCTATCACTTGGGACACACCTATTTAATTTAATTTTTTAAAAGGAAGAAAAAATGAGAGAGTTGGGTGCAAGTGTCTCATGCCTGTAATCGTAGCTACTCTGGAGGCTGAGCTCTGAGGATCTGGGCTTGAAACCAACCTGGGAAGGAGAGTCTGTGGGACTCTTATCTCCAATTAGTCAAAAGCAAAACAAGTAGAGGCCTGCTGTGGCACAAGTGGTAGTGTTAGAGCACCAAGCCTTAAGCAAAGTGGAGCTCAGATACAATGCCTAGGCCCATTGTCTAGGAATTGCAAACATGAAAAAAGGAAGAAAGAAAGAAGGAAGGAAAGAAAGAAAGAATCTGAGAAGAAAAAAAGAAAGAAGCAGAAAACAAAGAGAAAAAAATATTGTAGTACTCCATGTGTTTTTTTTAAGGAATGAAAACAATGGAATCCCCAGGAAAAAAAAAAACACAAAACTATGTACAGTGAACTACATGACACAAAACATGCTGTTAAACTGTACCATTAAATGATGCAAAGATCCCCTGAAGGCAAATGTAGAGGCTGAGACAGATGTCCTCAATCACGAAAGTTCATACAAAAACATGCTCCATCTGGTTTAAGAATCAAAAGATGTGTGGCTCAACTGGCCCAAATACAAGAACACGCACCCGTGGTAGAGGAGACAATATGAGATCAACATCATGCTGATATAGTGTTGATACTACATGGCTAATGAGAGCATAACAACAATGCAAAACATTCTTATAGGGATTGGGAGTTTTATTTTGAAGTAATGCTTTGTAGCCACATTATCTTCATTGTCCCATATATAAAAAAGTAATGTGAAGAGAATATATAATCACTTCTTCATTAGGTATTATGCTTACAACTTTAGTGAAAGTAGAAAGTTATTTTTAAAAATAGTTTTATATCTCATAGAAGCAATTATATCCAGCCCTTTAGGAAATTTTCTCTCGTATATGTCACAATACCAACTCAATGGGCTCCAGCTTTGTTGTAAGATCAATTCCAGAGATCTGCTTCTAGTATTTTAATCTGATGCTTCCTGAAATAAGCAGTTAACTGTTAGGAAAGCAATAAAAGTGCCTCATGCCCACAATTTAATAAGAGAATTTTCACAGTGGGTATACAAATGCAATTGCAATCTACATAAAGCTTAAACTCCACATAAATATACTTTCTTCTATAGCAACCACATTGAAGCACTCTTCCATAGAACATGAATCTGCTGACTGAACCAGATCTCAGAGACTCACACATATTTTTCTATAAATTTTCAATCACTTCAAACTAAATCTAATAGTCCATGTGTCTTACATAGCAGGAAGCCATGTTCACGGAGCAGATATTCATTACACTCTTGTTTTGAAATGCTTCTAGGGTTCTACGTGTATGTAGTAGCCCCATTGTATGCAAGCAAAATATGACTTAGAACTTAAAACCAGGAAATAGAAACTTATAAATTATTTGAGACTAAATTGCTCCCATATTAAATTTTACAAAACTGCGCCCACAGTTTTTGGAAAGCATGATATGTTCTCAAACCATCTCAAAATCTCAAACTATACACAATATGTGAATACAAGAAAATAGTGAAAAAAATTGTAGTAGTTACACTTCTAGATAACAAGTGTTAACTTGGAGAAATAGAATTGAAAATAGAGTATAATTTATGATTTTACTAAAAATTCAAGTTCTTAGCTATTGCACATATTGATGAAAGATAGGAAGACTGATAATTGAACATATATGTCATCATATAATACTCATAGATTAGAAAATTACCTTGTAAAGACCTCAGTTCTACCACAATGATAAGGTTAGTAAAAACCTAATCAAAATCTACCAAAGAAATACTTTTTTCCCATTATATATGAGTGCAAAGAGCTGGTCTCCTCTTACTATGTAAAGTCTTTAATGTGTGACAGTGCAATTTTTGATGAGTTTATATTGCTGTTATCAAAAAAGACTGAAAAGAGGTTTTGGAGGAAAAAAATGTTTCTGTGGGTAATTGTATTACTGAATGTACTGCAAGCAGAAGCCCAAATTGCTTGTGTTCCTCTGTACTATCTTTTCACTGAATTTTTTTTAATGAATAACTTTCAAATATATACTTTCTTCCTTTTGGAGCCAGTGGTAGGTTTGTTTACCCTCTGTGGCAAATGTTAGGCAGGTTTACTTTTAGTCCACTATGAAAGATTGAAACCCTTTTAAATGTGGTTTTCTTTCCTTCAATAAAGCCACTGGATATGTATGCATGATTGGATTGCTTCATAAACAGATAAATTGAGTTTGGAGAACTTGAGAATAAAAATGATGACACTCTGTATACTATTATTGCTAATTGAGGCAGGCTGTGCTTTCTCTCGATCTCCAAATCTCATATCCTCTGCCAGCCACGGGGAAAGTATGACAGGCTGAACTGATGAATGGTAAATGAGTAAAAATCTCACAGCTGTTGATATTTCTTTTTCTCTCAAACCCACCTTATATCCAAGAGTGACTTTATGAAATTATATACTATGTTGTAAAGTAGGTCAAACCAGAGTCAAATTAAAAAAAAAAAAAAAAAGCACGACTCTCCCAGCTTACAGCCAGGTTAAGTCCTTAGATGACAGCAAATACATATAACCAAATACATGACTGAATGAACCATTACATGGCTCTAAAACTAGGCTTCAAATCTTTTCTCTTTTTAAAAATTGCATTTATTGTCAAAGTGATGTACAGAGGGGTTACACTTTCATAGTAAGGCAGTAAATACATTTTTATACAACTTGTTACCTCCTCCCTCATTTTTCTCCCATCTTCCTCCCTCCACATTTTCCTCTCTCCCCTCCCTAGGAGTTGTACAGATGGCTTATTGCATTTGTCTTATGAGTATTGCTGTTGCATTGGTTCATCTTTCATCCTTTGTCTCTCCATTTTTATATTACCCTTCCATTCCCTAGTTTCAATAAATGTATATACAATACTCAGGGTACCAAGAGCAGTAACAGTGACATCAGGAGTAAAACCCTGTGGAAGAAAGACAAAAGAAAATGGCATCATTGCACATGTTACATTGAAAATAACGACAATGAGAAAAAACACTATTTTCATAACTTGGAGTTCATTTCATTTAGCACCATCTTATGTATTCATATGTACTAGCAATGAGCTATTATGATTATGATCTACTGGTAGGATTATCATAGATGTGTACTAATTATTACCAATGAGGGAAACCATAAAGTCTATATTTCTTTGGGTCTGGCTCACTTCATTTAGTATAATTTTTTTCCAAGTCCTTTCATTTCCTTATGAATGGGACAATGTCATACTTTCTGATAGAGGCAAAGAATTCATTTGTGTATATGTACCACATTTTCTTGAGCCATTCATCTATTGATGGGTATCTGGGTTAGTTCCAGATTTTAGCAAAGGCAAATTCTGCTGCAATGAATATAGTTGTGCTGATGGCTTTAGTGTGGTCTTGCTTGTAATCTTTGGGTAGATGCCCAAAAGTAGGGCTGCTGGGTGATAGGGAAGTTCTGTATTTAGCCTTTTGAGGAACCTCCATACTGCTTTCCAGAGTGGTTGAACAAGTTTACACTCCCAACAACAGTGTAGTAGGGTTCCTTTTTGGCCACAGTCCCTCCAGCATCTGTTGTTATTACTTTTCTCAATAATGGGGGATCTCAATGGTGTTTTGATTTGCATTTCTTTTATCTTCAGTGATGTCGGCCTAGAATATTCCAACAATGGTCTAGGCAACATGGGGGGGAGGAAAGTGATGCCATGCATGAATTCCTAACCACAGAAAACATGAGTAAAGAATGCTTTATAAGTCACAAAGTGATATTATAAAACCAGCATATTATTCATATAAACAGACAAAAATCTCTTTCATGTATAATCTACCTGCACAGGAAAATGTTTCTCAAAGTATTTTAGTACTTTTTTCCATGTTGCACTAATAATGCCTGAAATATAGTGAGCTATTTGCCATATACTTTACCCTTCACAGCAAGAAAATGCATGGTAGGATATTTGTTAAACCTAATATTATTGCTTTAAAATTTTATATCACTTGACAAATTGTGAGTTTATTCTTTATGACAGGCCAAAAACCAATCCATACATTAAATGACATTTGCCTTTTTTTAATTAATTTTATTTTTTTATTGTCAAAGTGATGTACAGAGAGGTTACAGTTTCATACGTTAGGCGACGGATACATTTCTTGTACTGTTTATTACCTCCTCCCTCATTCCCCCTCCCCTCTCTCTTTCCCTCTCTACCCATGAGTTAGTTGTTCAGTTGGTTTACATCAAACAGTTTTGCAAGCATTGCTTTTGTAGTCGTTTGTCTTTTTATCCTGTGTCTCTCGATTTGGGTATTCACTTTCACTTTCCTAGTTCTAATACCAGTATACACAGTTTCCAATGTATTCAGATAAGATACAGTGATAGTTCAGGTACAACCACAGGAAGGGGATACAAGAGGATCATCAACAATAGAAGCTACAGTTCACATGGCTTGTAGAAAATAATTACAACAGTGATATGACAGTCATTTCCATAACATGGAGTTCATTTCTCTTAGAGTAATCTTATGTGTTCATAAGGGCATAGCTATTGGGCTCTTGTGATCCTCTGCTGTGACTAGCCTAAACCTGTGCTAATTATTCCCCATGAGGGAGACCATAGAGTCCATGTTTCTTTGGGTCTGGCTCACTTCACTTAATATAATTTTTTCCAAGAACTTCCATTTCCTTATGAATGGGGCAATGTCATTCTTTCTGATAAGAGGCATAAAATTCCATTGTGTCTATGTACCATATTTTCCTGATTCATTTGTCTACTGAGGGGCATCTGGGTTGGTTCCATATTTTAGCTACTACAAATTGTGCTGCGATGAATATTGTTGTGTTGGTGGCTTTAGTGTGTTTTTGTTTGTGGTCTTTTGGGTAGATGCCCAAAAGTAGGGCTGCCGGGTCATAGGGGAGCTCTATGTTTAGCTTTCTAAGGAATCTCCATACTGTTTTCCAGAGTGGCTGAACCAGGTTACATTGCCACCAACAATGAAGTAGGGTTCCCTTTTGGCCACATCCCCTCCAACATTTATATTGTTAGTTTTCTTGATGTAGGACATTCTTACTGGGATGAGGTGGAATTTCAATGTTGTTTTGATTTGCATTTCTTTTATGGCCAGTGATGTAGAGCACTTTTTCATATGTCTCTTGGCCATTCTCATTTCCTCATCAGAGAAGTTTCTTTTTAAGCCTTTAGACCACTTGTTGAGGGGGCTATTGGTTCTTTGCAGTTTAGTTCTGGAAGAATGTAATTTTTTGAGCTCCGCATTTATTTTAGATATTAGGCCTTTGTCTGGTGAATGGCCGGTAAAGATCTTTTCCCAATCTGTGGGCTTTCTGTTTATCTTGCGAGCTATGTCCTTTGCCCTGCAGAATCTCTGCAGTTTGATGCAGTCCCATGTCCATCCTTTCTTTGATTTGTATATTTCTGGGTCTTTGTTAAGGAAATTCCATCCTGTGCCAAGGAGCCCAAGTGTTTCTCCTACTCCTTCTTTTTGAGTTTCGAAGTTTAGAAGAGAATATAAAGGGGATCCAAATAGGAAAAGATGAAGTTAAACTTTCTCTCTTTGCAGATGATATGATCCTATACCTAAAGAACCCCATAGACTCTACCCCCAAGCTACTACAGCTGATCCAAAACTTTGGCAAAGTTGCAGGATATAAAATAAACCCTGAAAAATCAATGGCCTTTTTATATGTTAATGACCCGAAGATTGAGGCTGAAATCTGGAAAGCAACAACTTTTACAATAGCCTCAAAAAACATCAAATACCTAGGAATAACCTTAACCAAACAACTGAAAGACCTCTATGATGAGAACTTTAAAAACATTAAAAAATGAAATTAAGGGAGAACTAAGGAAATGGAAAAACCTCCCATGCTCCTGGATTGGGAGATTAATATATTCAAAATGGCAATATTGCCAAAAGCTCTCTACAAATTCAATGCAATACCCATCAATATCCCAGCACCATTTTTTTAATGAAATAGAGGAAGCAATCCAGAAATTCATATGGAACAATAAAAGACCCAGAATAGCAAAAACAATCCTAAGCAGAAAGAACAGTGCTGGAGGAATTACAATACCCAACTTCAAGCTGTATTATAAAGCTATAGTAATAAAAACAGCTTGGTATTGGCACTGGGACAGGCCTGAAGACCAATGGAACAAATGAACCCATAGAACTATGCCTACTCAATCTTTGTTAAAGGAGCTAAAACAATAGTCTAGAAGAAAATAGCCTCTTTAACAAATGGTGCTGGCAAAACTGGTTCAACAACTGCAACAAACAAACTCAATCCTTATATATCACCTGACACCAAAATCAATTCCAAATGGATCAAACACCACGAAATTAAAACAGATACCCTGAAAACTCTAAAAGACATTTGCCTTAACAAACTAAAAAATGTGCAAGTGGTGGCTCAAGTGTGTACTACAGCTACTGAGAAGACTGAAATTCAAGAATCATGATTCAAAGGCAGCCACAGAAATAAAGCCCATGGATCTCTTCTCTTTAATTAAGTACCAAAAAGCAGGGAGTGGAGCTATAGTTGAAGTAGTAGAGCTCTAGATGAGAGAAAGAGAGAGAGAGAGAGAGAGAGAGAGAGAGAGAGAGAGAGAGAGAGAGAGAGAGAGAGAGATTTGAGCTCATTGAAAGGGCCTAGGCCTCAAGTCAGCACACAGACCATAAATTCTAACCCCCAGGACCAGTAGAAAAGTAATGATTATAATATTAAATAAGTAAATAAATAATTTGAAAAAATCTCTACAGATTGAGGAAGATATCAGCTAAGTAAATCACAGCCAAATATTCCTGTCATATTAGTTAACAAAGGTAAATATTGGTCATTTTATCTGACAATCATTTAATAGTTATTTAACAAGAACTAATTGCAAGTGGCATTCTACTGTGGTCCATGTTTAGTTTGATAGTGTTTACTCTACAGGCATTTCCAACATTTTGTGTATTAAAATTGCATTTCATTGTCCTAAAATCTCTCTCTTTTTTGACTAATACTTTAGTGACCATAGAGTATTTATAATAAATTCAGAACATGAAACAATTTGTATATTATGGGATTTTCAGGAAAAAGTAGTCATACTGGCAAGTGGAGTGTCTTCTGAATAAGTCCAAATGAAATTTTACTAAACTTTTTCAGTGTTTGTGTTGCTGAGTTGCTGATATGAAATACATATATATATATATATTTATTACATGAAGCATGCCTATAGAAGTTAAGTTCAGATAGTGCTATCTATAACAATTTGTATTGGCTTTTTCCCAAGGCTTTTGGTTTGCCATGTATGAGAATAAATGAGAACCATATGAAAGTCAATAAGCTCTTGATAGTACATGACTTTTTGTATTCTCTCATCCTTTAGTTTAGCAAGGATTCCAAGGTTTTGGCTTCCATCACTGAAGGTGATGCGTTTCAAATATGTGCTGGTCTTTCTTGGCTTTATTTAAGAACCCCAAGTTTCACTGACTTCCATAAATCACTGGTGTAGGAATCCATCAGAAAATAACATGAATCCTACTTTTACTCTCTGGTATTTGGAGTGTCCAAATGAGATTATTTGTTAATGTTGAAGGGAACATGTTTGTTACAAAGGTTTATCATTGCATTAGACAAACCTCATGCTATTGACATGGAGTTTATAGATATGAAATAAAAGGTACCTGAATGCTTTTCTATGGCACTAAAGAAATGAAAGGTACCTGTTTCTTTTCCCCATGGCATTAGCAGCAATAAATAAATAAATAAATAAATAAATAAATAAATAAATAAATAAATAAATAGAAAAATGTCTTACTAGCAGAGTTACAGAATAACATACACATTGAGAAGTAGCAAAAGGAAGATTATTGAGGCCCTGAACTCCAGAAAGTATTTCCTAATTTTCCTTTAGATTTTATCCTTCACTGTAATTTAACACGAATAACTCTGAGAGAGGAGTGAATCTGATAAAAAAGTTTGGAATTGGTTTTGACTTGTTTTATTTGTTAGCCTTGTCAAAAACAATAGCAACATACATATGTCATAGAGTGGTTTGAACAAGTAAAATAAATAATATGTATTTGTTATTAAGAAATAAAATAAATAGTATATATTAAGAGCTCATATCATAGAGTTGTTTAAAAAGTAAAATAAATAATATATACTAGAGTTTTGTACAATGCTCAAGTAACAGTGAAAGTTCTTTAGAATAGTTAAATATGAAGTTCATATATGTGTCTGAATATAAATATAATAGACATCATTAAGCAAGTTCATTTTATTCTGCATTTGTGGATATTTTAGTGTCAATTGTTTCTAATATAAGATTATTTTTCATGGAGAAAGGTTCTATACCACATAGCAAGAAATTGTGATAAATTTTACCTCTTCTTCATCAACTTGCAACTGAGTTTTCCCAAAGAATTTGAGAGTGAGGACTTATGTAATCTCCAAAATCTTCATTTTATGGTGTATTTAACTCTACAACTTATTTTCTCAAATTGTATCTAGAGTCTCCGGGTCAGTAGAATGTGAATCCCTTATGCCCCATATGAAAGTTTGTTTTTAGTAGACATGTTGATATTATTTGTACTTACTAAGAAAGTAGAAAGGATCAGAAAAGCTTTGGCATTTACCTTGTTAAATTTTATAGTTAAGCTCTGGTTCAAGGATCTACTTAAATGACTTAACTGCACTGAGAAAAATGGGAGCACGGAGACCAGTGAAATGAGTCCACAAAAATTCTATGAAAATGAACAAGCTCTAGCTGTGGTCGGTGGAGTCAATGATCCAAGAAATATAACTAGAACATGAAGTGCTTTTATTGACCTGAAGGAAATTTACACTTTTCCCTACAGGAAAAGAATCAGGAATACCATACTTCATTAGGTTATCAAAAATTGTTTCAATATATTAATTCAACACAAATGTATGTGTATGCTTATTACCTCCCAGAGATATAGCAATGGATAACATTGCTATGGTGGTTTCCAAGATATGTTTGTGACTTGGGGCAAACTCAGGTAGCAATGAAGATGGGACAAAAGAACAGCAAATTCAACATCAGATGTAAAGTGTTATGTCAGTACTAAGTACAAGCGTCTGTTGCTGTACAAGAAAAGATCACTTGACCCAGTGTCAGAGATAAGGAAGTCTGAAGAATGAATAAATACTCGCAAAGGGATTCTAGACAGAAGATCAGAAAGGTCAGTGGCTCTTATACAATAAAAGATTGTAGCATATTCCAAGAGCAGTGTGTCATTTGGTACAATGCATAGATACAATGTATGAATGGGAAAGCAAGAAACAAAGCAAAACTTTATTAAAGACAGGTTTCATGTGCCAAACCAGAGTGTTCTGTACTCTACAAATGAAAAGTTCACAGTTGCAGGCTAAATTCAGCTCATGAATATGTTTCCTTCTTTATTTAGATGCATTGTCATACTTAAAATGTGAGAACAATTTTCACAAGATTAAAACAAACCTTTGAAATATTTGAATTCACATTAAGTTGGTGTTGCTTTGTACCTCACTCATGTTTGGAGGAAAGAAAGGTGTTTTAATGGTTCACCACAGTCTTCACTTGCTTCACATGTTTGTATAACCTGCCAGGTCCTTGAGGCATTTGAGTTTGTGGGTCTCCTGAGGAGAAACTACAAAATTAAATTCACTCCACTACATTAGTCTGGCTGTACATTGAAGAATGTGTTGGAGATATCAGGACTGGAGTGTGAAACAGCCCAATTTAGGAGATTCTTACAGAAATCCAGACAAGTTAATGAGGGCTCAGTAGAGATTGGAGCAGGGGCAATAAAGTAAAGGGTTGGAAGTGAGCACAGTTCATATATAACTGTAACATACTAGTTGCCAGGCCAGTCAGCTTGACAGTTGACTTTCTTTAGGATCTTTAAGAAGAAGACACAAAAAGAATTAGACTAGCAAGCATATTTCTGATAGACATGTCTAGGAAGCATTTGGACAGGGAACTAGAGAAAACACAGAGAACTTTCAGATTAAAATTAAGATCCCAAATCCAGTCTTGGTGGCTCATACCTACAATTCCTGCTACTCAGGTGGCAGGAGGATGACAGGAAGAAGGCTAGCCTAGGAAAAGTAAATGAGATCCTATCTAATAAACAAAAAGACTTAGGACATAGTGCTAATGGTAGAGCACAAATGCTAGCACAGGTCTTGGATTCAATTCCTGTACCACTAAACAAAGCACATCCCGACTTCTGTTGGTACGATTTGATTTTCTCCAAAAGTAAATGTGGTCAAGGTTTATTCTCCTTTTGGTGGTATTGAAAGGATAGGCATTTCAACAAGTGGTAAAACATTGGACCTGCCTTGTAAAAATTCTGGAAAGAAATAGCTTAGATCCATTTAGTTCCCCCTCTTTCCTGACTCCAGGTGTACCCGAAGAATTCACTCCCTCTTAATGTGAAGGACATCACCAGACTACAAGTGCTTATGTCTTGACCTTGAACTTCTTAGTTTCCAGGACTGTGTGTGTATGTGTCTGTGTTTGTGTGAGTAATAGCAGTATACATAACCTAACACCCTATGAAGAAAGAGAGTGAAGAAAGAATGATTGAATAGGAAGGAGCTCAGATCACAGTGCATCCTGGGACAACTCTCAGCTAGGATAATTAGAACAAGACTGATGATTGTTTATTAAAGGCCATAACCATTTGAGAAGTGGCTCCACTCCAATACACCCACTGTGCTGAGTCACTGACTGGGATCGACCAAGATACAACGTGGCTTCCTGAAAACCGTGCTGGGGATTTTGCAAGTACAGCAGCACACAGTTGTCAGTTAATTTCTTCTATTAAGCTCTCTTGAAAGGAGATCTGAGCAGAGCAGTCCCATAGCTGAAACCGGCAGCACTAGTGAAAGTACTAGATTCATCTCATTAGAGAAAATAGTTTAAAATAGTTGTCTGTAGAGAATAAGAAGTGGGTGGACTTAGCAAGATACACTTTTCCAGTAAGTCTTTTGCAACTAACTGTATTACACATTATCCATGGAAGGAAAAAAGGTACTGTAGAAGAAATGGCTATGTGAACTCCTTAAACTTTTATTCAGTATTGACACATTATTAAATTCCTTTTTCCATGTTCGCCTGTAGCTAACTACAGCAATGTCCCTGAGTACTAGATGATAGTGAGAAAAATGCTCTACGGCCTCAATTATTCACCCCCCCCCCAACTATCATCTGCTTTGTTTCACTATTCCACAGCCTTATATACTTTTGAGAAGAGTACAGGCCTTAACTCATTGCAAACATCACTTAAGGAAAAATAATTACCTTAGAGTAGTCTGCATGAAAGACTTTATTTTTCATTATTTCTATTTGATGATATTTTGGCACTTACGTATTACAGCATTATTCCAAAATTTGTGGTTCTACACAAATTTGTGTTTGTATATATAGAAGAAAACCTTCATCAGAGATATTTTTTAAAACTCTTTTTGCCTTGTGATTATTTTTCTATATCCTCAGAACCAGATCAACTTATTATAATTTTCTAACAAGGTAAGTTTAGCAAATTCATGATATCAAACTCACTTCACCTTATTTCTGACTTCTAACAATATAACAATAACAATATTTTCAGAAGCCTTTATGATCTCTGTTTTAGTCAAAATGTATATCCTTTAAACCTGGCACATCTGTAATCTTAGCTTCTCAGAAGCCTAAGATCTGAGGATCACAGTTTAATTCCAGTCTGGGAAGACAAATCTGATAGACTCATCTCCAATTAACAACCAAGTATCAGGAAGTAGATATATGACTTAATGGTAGAGTGATGGCCTTGAGTGAAAAATGTCAAGTGAGTGTTTGAGGCCTTGAGTTTTTATTTAAAAAAAAGTTCTCAGACTAGTACATTTTATTTATTTCTCTGATTCTTATGCCTTTTGTATGATTTCCATCATTTCACACTCTTCTTAAACTATGATGATATTAGGGAAAACATAAAGCTTCATACCTAGAAGAAATGTCAACATTATGTAGTTTATTGAACTTAAAACCAACTGAGTTTCCAAGCTGCAAACCACAAAAATCCTCAGAGCTATTCTCAGAGCATTTCAGGAATCATAGTCTTCATAGTATGAACAAAAATATAATTAGACATAATTAGAAATTTCTTGTTTTTAATGTACTATATGAAGTTCTTTCTTTTTTCTTTCATTCCCACCCCCCAGGGTCTGTCCCCTGTTATCACTGTATTTGATTTTTGTACCCTGGTATTGTGTATATATTTATTTGAATTAGGGAAGGGAACAGGAACAACAAAATGGTGAGACAAAGGGCAAACAAATTCAACAGCAATACTCACAAGACAATATGTTGGAAATGAAGGCTACAACTATGGGGGGCAGTTCAGAGGAGGAGGAAAAGTGGTTGAAAAATAAGGGAGGGGGTAACAAGTTTGACAATAAATGTACTCACTACTTTACATATGTAACTGTAAACCCTCTGTACAGCACCTTAATAATAAAATTAAATAAATAAATACAAAAAAACTCCTCTTTTAGTCCCTCTTCTAATGGGAAGTTTTTCTACTTTCTTTCTAATAATTTTTTCCCAAAAACAAAACAAAAAACAAACAAAATTGAAATATCACCTGTTTAGTAAGTTGATGTATACTTTTAAATGAAGGTGATTTGAACATTTTGAGCCTAGAGTTCCCCATCTACTAAAATTAGGTGATAATTTTTCACAAATTGTTACAAATATTTCAATGAAAAATTTATAAGTGTTGCTAGTAAAGTACATAGATGCAGCTGGGAGTGCGTGTGTATACATGTAATCCTATTATTCATGAGGTTGAGATAGGATGAGAGACAGAGGCAGAGAGAAACAGACACAGAGAGACACAGAGAGAGGACAGACTCTTACAATTGTAATTTCCATTACTAGGCATACTGTATAAATAAATACATATCTTTTCACCGATTTCTCTTAGCAAGTCTGTTATTACATATTCTCTTTTCCAATTAACATAACAGAACGCCTGCAATCTCTTTGTATTGCTTCTATTTATACCGGAAACTTGGTCCGTTAATTTGTTTCTATTTTGAGTTGCCATTTTTAACTTCCGTTTCTTTAATTAGACTGCAAATGACAAGGCTCCACTTTTTGTCAAAAATCAAGTGTGTTTTAACATGTAGTTGGTAATTGAGGTTACTTATTTTTCATTTTCATTTACTTGCCCTTGCAGAATTCCTTGCCTTTTTTCATAATGAATATTTTTCTTTGGGGCCTGAACCGCTGTGACATCTGTAATCAATGCAGCATGCATCATTTCCCCATACACGATCTACCTTCTAAGTAGCACAATATTCTGTTAAAAATTATTCTGATGGGGCTTATGATCCAATACAATGCCTCAGAATGTCCACTCCAACATTTAAGGAGCAGAAATTATTTCATAGGAAATACAGTATCGAACTCTATTTACCAAAACACTATTTTCCATGTGTAAACATTTGCAGCTTGTTAACATTCCTACCCTTATCTTGTTTACTTTCAGATGGGAGAAAAGTAGGGTGAAGGCAAAGAGGGAATAGTGACAAAGTCATGAGATTATTTTCTGAATGTCTGCTTCCACGTTGGCTTTATCTATCATTTTATGAACAGACATGTGGGCCAACAGTTTGATTCCACCTGAGGCTTATGTATTTAAAATTTCACACTAGTAATGAACACAGAATGGCTTCATATAGTTAATATTTATTAACTATGAAGATCACATATATTGATTATTTTTCTAGTATATAGAGAATGAGACTTGGATCCAAAAAAGTGAATTATAGAGCATGAATCCTCCTCACTCCTGGAAGAAAAATAATTGAATCATATTCTTTGTTCCTTATATAAATTTCAATATCTTGTTATTAAAAAGCAACATGTATTAATGTATAAAAAAGTTTCAAGGACCAGTTCTCTATTCCAATCTGTAAAAATATTTTCATTATGTTTATTATAAAAATATAAATGTTTCCACTACAAATCACTTTACATTAGTAAGAGGCCATCTACATTGTACAACATAAACTAAATGAATGATGTTTTAAAAAAATCAAGCTTATAGTAAACACATATTGCCAATCATATCACATTTGTACATGGCTTAATAGGTATTTAATACAGCATAAAATGGGTGTATTATCAGAAATAAATAATATGTATAAATCAGGTTTAAGATACAAACAGATTATATGGTACATATATTTAGAAGGAGTTGTAAAACATTGTTTATTGAACATCAATGCAGTTTCTGTACAAAGAGATGGCCATGAGCTAGATATTCTAGTACCTCTACTCCACAGTTAGGAATCGTACACTGTTATGTTTACATATATACAGGATGAGAATCATGTAAAGTAACTTTAAAAGAGGCAAGGTAGGAAAATATTGAAAAAAAGACAAGATACTGTGTGTACAGCCTCTACTTTCCAACAGTAACAACAACAAAAACAGCCAAAATAAGTGCAATTGATTCAACAATATTATCATTTACTGTTTATGAAATTTATGATTCTGTTGAGCATACCCAGACAAATGTTTAAGAAATTAAGTATGAGTTTGGGCAGGGCGGGGGTATGAAATGAAAACCAAAATTAAATCTCAACATTTCAAAACAGAAAATATTTCACTGGAGGATTTTCTGGTGGCTTCTAGTATGGATACATGAAGTTTGTGATTAATTTCATAATCCCTTATGGATTTAAAAAAGCTGAATTCTAGTAGTGTGATTTGACTAGAAGAAATGTCCAAATTTGGGAAACATTCTCATGTCTGAAAGAACATAACTATATCTTCTTATACTAACCCTATAACAGATTAACAATTGCAAGTTTTGACTTGTGGCTGGAAGCTGACTTGTTTTGCACATCAACATAAATATGCATTAAATTGAATGCATATTTTATATCCATGACACAATCTCCTCAGCATGATGAAGCATAACTATGTGTTGCCTCAGAATGTATTAACACCTAGATCTCCAGCAAGTACATTGTTTGAAATACTAAATAACGTGCCCAGAGTTGTCCTTCATATGTCAGCAAATCCAAATCCCTGCAGTAAGACAAATCTCTAATATCTACACATTTTGAGTCATTTGCTAGATGACTATTGCAAATATGGTATACTCACTAAACATGATGAATTTCAAGGCTTCTAAATTATATACCAAAATTACAATAGTTGTGTTGATGTGGAAAGCTCCTAGGGACAATGATATTGTATATTGGTGATCAAGATGTTTAATTAATTGACCTAAACTTCAGAGATATGGATGAATGATTCAGCTATCATCATTACCTATAAACAGCTTAGTAAGTTTAATCAAAGCTACTAGATGACTTTTCAAAGTCATTAAGTGATTATTTGACTCATGCATTGACCTATCTGTGGTTCAGTTAATGCAACAACCCAAATAGCATATCAATTCTTTCCAGTGTAACTATTTTAGGAGCTCTAATACAGTTGCCTTATTGCTGGAGGGATAGTATGCTATCTGGTTAAAAAGCTATCATGTACAAACAAGGGTATTATTCTCTTCAGGAGCATATAGTTTTTATGAAGTGCAGAGGCAAACATAAATGAGATAATTCAGACTGTGAGTTTGTTGCTATATGAATAGGAAAAGTATTTGATGTTTTCATGACCTAATAGTAAATGATTCATGATAATTCAGAAGGAAACATCATTCATTATCTTTGTCTCATTAATGTTTCCTACAGCTCACATTTGAGAAAGCATTTGGCACTTGGCTGTTGACAACTCCAAATTAAATCAGCAAGGCATAAATAGAAAACAAAAAAAAATCAAAAGGAAATAAATACATACATTTTTTTCAAAAATTAAAACACATTTTACATGATACACTTAAGGAGGCTAACAGTTTTAAAAAGTATAGTACTTAAACAACTACAAACTTCATCTCTATATGCTTTAAACATAGATTGAAAAATAAGACTAATACAATGAAAAGGTAGTAAATATGGCCAGATAGCTTGAGGTATAAACTCCTCTATTTTGCTTGCTTTTAAAGAAACAAAATACCTGTTACAGATTTCTTTTGTGTATAAAAATATCACAAGTTTTTTTTCATTTGTGGTTATTCATAAACACCACCATTATGTCCATTTTGTTTTCTTGTTTTGCTTCTTTAACCATCTCTGATCAATGGTTCCATGCTAGTTCTTCACTGTTTTGAGTTGAAAAGTTTAATTTAATCCATCAACTAATATTTTTTAAAGCAATTACGAAACAAAATATGCCCACCCACCCACTCATCCACTAAATGATAGGGGAAAATAGTTTTTCAATTTCATTTTAAGGCATGTGTACTCATATCTGAGTGTCTTATTGGACTTGGAACTTCCACTAGTGTTTCCAAAATCTAATCAGCCCACCAAAGGATGTTTCCTTATCCACAGCTACTGCTTCCTTCCAGCAATCACACTGGAACTGGCCCATTCTTGGATTGTGTTTCTAGAGCTTTTATGCTACTGATGATCTTCTTCTGTGGCCCAACAACAGTAACGCCAACCTTCTTCATGTCACTGTAAGAAAGAGAACATATCTCATGAGAGTCACAATTTCCTGGGTAGTGTGTATGCAAGATTTTTAATTAGTAAAACTTACATGATTATATCCCAGTACTTCAGACCTAACTTTCTATTTTAGAACCATTCATACATTTTATAGACTTGTCTTGCTATGTTTTGTGGGAGAATATGAATAGTACAATGGGTTCAATATCATCTTCCCCAAACCTCAAAAAATAACCATTTGGAATTTGGATGTTTTTGGAATTTGGAATTGGATCTTTTTTATCTATCTACTTTAAGGTCCTAAATCACATGATAGGTAAGAGACAGCAAAGACCACACAATAACACAGAGAAAGGTTCATGTAAGGTTTAAGTTATATTGCCACAACCCAAAACTGTCAGTATTTACCAGGAGCTACAATAGATAAGAAAGCTTTCTCCTCTGGAGATAAGTGTGTATACTCTTGCCAACATATAGATCTCATATTTCTGCCTCCAGAGTTGGTAAGAATAAACTGCTATTATTTAAGCTAATAACTTTGGGGTAATTTGTAGTAACAGCCGGATCCATTTTTTAGATAGTCACACAGTTTTTTTGTGGGGCTTTATTCAATCAGGAATAGCTTGTGGACTGCTTTGACTATAAAGGTTGGAAGTAAAAACTGGCATTGTATTGTTGTTGTTTTTTAAATTTTCAGGTATCAAGAAGTTAAAAGGTTTCTGTTTCTTATTTTTTGAAACATGTCTCTGAGACTATAATTCTGTTATATAAATCCCTTGGCCCAAAGAGTGTAGTTTGAGAGAGGACAGGTGTAAGCACTTTGGTCTACAGTCTAGCTGAGACCAGCTGGGCAGTCATCTGCAGAAGACAGATATTGAAATGAAGGCACTTCCATCTCTCCAAACCAGATTAGGCCATTTGTTCCCTAAAGGCTTCCATAATATTGATACTGATAAACACAGACTCAACTATTGAACTCTGCCAAATGACCTACAGAATTAGGAAGTATAAAACATTGCTGTTTTTTTTAATTATCAGATTTTAAGTTTATAAACCATAGATAAGAGGCATATCTTTAAAATAAAGGAAAACACAAAATAGAAAAAGAAACTAGGTGAGGGGACATATCTCTATTAATTGAAAATTAGTGTAAACTCAGAAATTAGGCATGAAAATTTAGATTATTAGAATATAGGTAATGACTTTTTAAGGTAAAGGAATTAATTTAACAAGTGCATTATTCATTCTTGTTTCATGTTACTTCTTCATTAGTTCACCTCTTTGGGTCTCTACTCAAGTTTGTTGCTCTACTACCAAGAACTTCTTGAGTAATATTGCAAACTCTATCTATACTTCATTCTTTCTGCACTTAGTCCTTTCCTTTTCTGTCCTTAAGCAAGATTATTTCTTTCTAAAGTATTTCTTTATTCTCCACATTGTGTCAGGAGCAGTTAAATAACCACATGAAAGGCAACTCTTGTTAATTTCGAGCTCCACTAAGCAACAGTACCCTGAACAATAGCATACATTCAATGAGCTTAATCCATAGTTACTAAGAAGATAAATGTAGAAACATGTTTAAGTGGTTAAAGAGCAAAGTACCATCTGGCAAAGGAAACCAAGCAAATTGAGAATTGTATGAACAAAGAGCACATATGTGTGTGATAATCCACTCACCAAACATACACACAGAACAATTCCTTGATACATGTAAAGGAAAGAAAGACTGAGAGTACAAGTACATCAAAATACATTATTTGAGCTCCTAAAATGTAGGTTCAAAAGTTATAAAAGTGTACAAAACAAACACTACTTAAGTATTTGAGACACAATATGAACTTTGCATCAGCTCAATAATATTAGCCAAGACTAATCTTCATCTCTGTCATCCTGACAGTGAATCACATTCCTGATGACTTAGGGTTTTCCTCTATGCTGATAACAGTTCTAAAGAAATTCGGGTCTAGCCCGAGGTCTTCTCTGAGTACATGTTTCAGCTTTCTTTTCTTTCCTAGGAAAGGCTAGTAAAACGCATACAGTATCAGGCTTGGCGTTTTCTGAGTCACTGTGGAAATTGAAATATATCACTTACAGAAATGTATGCTAATTCTGTTGATCTCACAATTCATTACAATACCATTTCTATGAATCAATATTTAAGTTGTAAAACATATATTTCTTTTACCATTCATCCTCCAACTACAGCAGAACCATTATGAAACTGTGGTAAATTATTTACTGAATATATAAATTATTTACTTGAATATAAAACTCACCACAAAGGTTATACAAAATGCAGGTATGCAAACTGCTAGATTCTCTCTCTTTTTATATTTTATCTCAGTTCTGTATTATGTTTTATGATATGGGGATTTTATTCTATCTTTTCCTTTTCTTCTGTACAAATGGTAGTCATAGAAAGCAGAAAAATATCCCAAATTAGTATGGTAATTTCCTGAGATGTTTAAAAAATGTAAGTTCACTTTTTGATTGATGATCTTGATGCTTAGCTCTGGCTTCCTTTTTGAAACTGAAGCATTCATTCTCAAGTGGAAGGAAAATATACATCAGAAACTGAGAGATCACATTCCAATTTGTGACATACTTTAATTTATAATCTCTGTACGCTACTGCATAGGAAATCAGCATAAAGCCATCTCACACTCAGAAAAAACAACATAAGCAAACATATATAATTTTGTTTAATAGGTAGGCTTCTATCATATTTGAGTAAGTTAAAGAAATTATTCTTTGTAGTTATTTCTTGCTTGTCTTTATTACCCTTTCCTCTGTCTATGCTGTCCAGGATTTCTGTCCCTCATTCTGCCATGTTCAAAATAGGTCTATCCAACTGCTGGTCTCAGAAACACTTACTGTGTACTCATTTCATTTAGATTACCCTCCACAGAAGAGGGATAGAAAAGTTCAAGATTAAAGAGCAACTGCAAATTGAATGTAGAGGTTAATGTGTTATCTGCCACCTTAAAGGCAAAGGGACAGGTGATGACACTATGAAAATGGCATTTGAAGGTGCAAGATAATGGCATGTAACAATTAATCTACTTCATATGCATCTGTACATTTAATTCTCTCTCCAACTTTCACAACCCTAGAAGCTATGCCCTTTTCATTTCTCTCTTCTTTCAGTAACCTTTCAAAATTCATCATCATCATGAAATATTATTTCAAACTATGATTATTGAAGTAAAATATGTGTTTTGTGGGGTTCATTTGAAATTTGGATGGTTGGAGTAGCTTGTATTTTGCTAATATTCCCCCCCAAACAAATAGTTACTCTGGGGCAAAATTCTATTGGCTTCTACTGTAACTCAGTTTGAAAAGGAAAAAAAAATCAATATCCACTTAGGTATCTATGTTTACTACAATAATCTCTAGGGTATGTGGTCAAGTGAATCATTTTGAATAGAATCTTAATGCCAGAAAGAAAATAGAAGCTCTTCAGTTTCATGCAATCCCATTTGTCCAAACCTTTCTTTGATTTGTGTGTATGGGGGCGGGGGGTTGTTTCTGGGACTTCATTAAAAAAGTTACCTGTGCAAAGGAGTGCAAGTGTTTCTCTAATACATTCCTCAATGTTTTCAGGGTATCTGATTTTACCTCCTCAAGACCACTGCTCCATCCTGGTACAGGGTGATATATTAGTATGTAGCTTTAGTTTTTTACAATTGTTTAAGCAATTTTGCCAGCACCATTTGTTGAAGAGGCTGTCTTTCTTCCATCCTACATTTTTAGCTTAGCTATCAAAGATTAAGTGGATATAAGTCTGCAGGTTTATTTCTGTTTCTTCAGTTCTATGTCACTGGTCCTCAGATCTGTTCTTGTGCCAACACCAAGCTTTTTTAAAACTTATTACCATAGCTTTGTAAGTTTGAACTTTGGTATTGGTATTCCTCCCACATTGTTCTTCCTGCTAAGGATTCTTTTTGCTATTAAGGGTCATTTATTTTTCCAAATGAATTTTTGGATTGCTTCCTCTATTTCATTAAAGAATGGTGTTGGAATATTGCTGGGTATTGCTTTGAATTTGTAGAGAGCCTCTGGCAGTATTGCCATTTCTGCATGACAAAGACAAACCTTGCAAGAGAAGCAGAAAGCCCTCAGATTGGGAGAAGTTCTTCACTGGCTATACAACAGACAGTATGTCTAAAATATACTTAGAACTCAAAAAATTAAATTCCCCCAAAACAAATCCTCACAAAAACAACTGCCTCCTTAATAAGTGAACTAAAGACTTACATAGACACTTCTCTGAAGAGGAAATGAGAATGGCCAAGAGGAACATGAAGAAGTGCTCAATATTACTGGCCAAAAAAGAAATGCAAATCAAAACAACATTGAGATTCCACCTCACACCAGTAAGAATGGCCATTATCAAGAAAACTAATAACAGATACTGGTGGTCATGTGGCCAAAAAGGAAATCTTCTACACTGTTGTTGGGAGTGTAAACTTGTTCAACCACTCTGGAAAGCAGTATGGAGGTTCTTCAAAAGGCTAAACATAGACCTACATTATGACCCAGCAAGATGACACTAAATCTACAAGCACTACTGTGTTTATTGCAGCACAATTTACCATACTGAAAATAGCAACCAACCCAGATAACCCTCAGTAGATGAATGGCTCAAGAAATTATGCTTCTATCAAAAAGAATGACATTGCCTCTTTCATAAAGAAATGGAAAGACTTTGAAAAAATCATGGTAAGTGAAGTGAGCCAGACCCAAAGAAACAGAGACTTTATGGTTTCTCTCTTTGGTAATAATTAGTATATGTCTAGGATAATCCTGGAAGATGATCACAATAGCTCAATAGCTATGTACATATATATGATCACATATCATGATGCTAAGTGAAATGCACTCTAAGTTATGGGATAAAAGAAAGAAAATGGAGGCTGACTTAAGTTTGATGTGTCTAAGAGTATAAAATGATATGAAATAGGTAGCTAAATGTTTTATAGCACATAATGTGAAAATATTGCTCAATATATTACTGTATTTAAGACATTTTATAAATCCTTGCCTTTGTATTACAAACTCAGGACATGAGTATATAAGACACTGTGGTGACCTAAGGAAGTAATTTATTTCAAGGAGTTTTAAGGGAACAGATGCTAATCTTATAGTGAATCTAAATGGAACAGGAAGAGAAGAAACACCAATGTGAGCCAGGGAATACGGAACCATGTAACACCATTCCCCAGAGTGTGAAAGACAAAGCTAAAAGAACCCAGTCTGTCAGAAAATAGATGACTCTCATCTTGGATACATACTTGCAGATTTCTCAAATGAAAATAAAAACGAAGTGAAATAGTCTACTTAGCCAAAAGGAGTTTGGTGTTCAAAACCAAGTTATTAACACAAAACTAATAGCTTGGAAGTTAAAAATATTGTCATTTCACCTTTTCTTACCACACCCACAGCTTCCTCTATTTAAATTATAAACTTGCAGTTCATTTTTAACTGCATTTTTATGTATCATCCATGTCAATGTAGAGCTTTTGTATCCAATAGTTCTGAGTGTTGATATTTTACCGAGAATAGACATTGGCATAACTTGGCCTTTGAAACTCTGGCCAGGGTATGGACATTTTCAAAATTGTGCTGTTCCTTGTTACAGGTTGTGCTTTAAAGAAAGTGTCTTGCCTATCACAATCCTATTTATATTACTAAAATATGGATGTATAAAAATGTTTGAATTGATAACTATAACCTATGACTATGTCTAATCAATGTAACTACCACAGAAATTTATTGAGTCAGAAGTCTTGACAATAAATATTAATTTCGACTTCAAATAGGAAAGTCAATACATGCTAAATAGACTATGAAAGTTATTTTCTAAGAACAAGTTCTCCTCTTCAGCAATAAACTCTTCCTGTAGGTCCTTTCATTTTTCAAAATATTTCTTATTGGAAGTTATATCATAAATTAACACCTTAGCAATTTAAAATGTTTTAATTTTAATACATTTAATTGTATCTTACTAATTTTCATGTTTATACTGATTACTCCTTTTTGATATGAAGTTTCCCTTTTCCTTTTTTTTTTTTTCTCCCCAGTCCAGGGACTTGGACTCAGGGCCTGGGCACTGTCCCTGGATTCTTTTTGCTGAAGGCTAGCACTCTGCCACTTGAGCCACAGCGCCACTTCTGGCCGTTTTCTATATATGTGGGTGCTGATGGCTTCATGTATTGGAGGCAAGCACTCTTGCCACTAGGCTATATTCCCAGCTCCTAAAGTTTACTTTTCTATACAACACAGTGGCTTTGTTTATAATTGACAGGTGAAAATAAATGCTTTATATATTCAACACATTAAAATGTTCAGATATTAGAAGGCATAAGACTTAAAGGAAGTTAGAGGAAATAATAGAACAAAGAGCAAAGGAAGAAAGGCAAAGATGCTGCAGGCTACAATATTCTGGACAACTTTTGGTGTATCTGTCAGCACAAACACTTTTCTACTTTTTTTTTTTTTTTTTTTGGACAGTCTTGGGGCTTGGACTCAGGGTCTGAGCATTGTCCCTGGCTTCTTTTTGCTCAAGGCTAGCACTCTACCACTTGAGCCACAGCGCCTCTTCTGGCTTTTTCTGTTTATGTGATGCTGAGGAATTGAACCCAGGGCTTCATGATTGCTAGGCAAGTACTCTACCACTAAGCTACATCCCCAGTCCCACAAGTACTTTTCTTTGAGAGAATTCTCTCTATTACAATCAGGAAAATACCCTAGAACCAATGTCACCTCACTTTCTTTGAATAGAAGTGAAAAATGGTAACAATTTTATACTTTTAGAGGTGTCATTCTAGAAATGGAACTGAGCCAGCCCTATTTTCTCTTCTGGGGATTTAGAATAAAAGAGTTGATCCCTGGTCAGCTGAGTGAAATGGTGAGAGTTGAGAAAAAATAAATTTAGCTATGCACATGGGAATACAGAAATAGTCATGCAGGAAGAGTGAAGTCAATTGGGCTTCTTTCCTGGAGAGGTGAATATATGAGTTCAACTCTTTACAGTTGCCAAAAAACATATCTTGTGGATAAAGGATAATTTCCATAAATATTCACTTGATTCACTTGCTTCTTTATAAAACTTCCTTTAGTCTAGGATGTTTTCAAATAAACAAATTCCTGCTAACAAATGACTATTGTCTAAGAAATTGAGTATAATATACTTGATGATTGTGGTATTTTCCACATGAATCCATAAATTAATATTTTGATGTATATTATCTGCCCCATTTATCAATCTTTTAAGAAGAAAATACAAAAGTCTCTGTCTTTTGCTTTCACACATAACATTATATTTTACAGAGGAGACACTTAGTAATAATGATGTAAAATATTTAATAGTTGAGAAAGTCACTTTTAGACTTTTTGACATGTTTCTGTGTGCACCAGATTATTGCACTCACATCTCAAATTTTGTATTTATACAGTGAAGCTTAAAAAATAAGAGAAAAAGGCCAGACACCTGTGGTTCCTGCCTATAATGCTTGTAAGACAAGATTTTAATACAATACATGTAAGAAAAATATTGTGAAGATTATGATTCGAAGCCATCATGGTGAGGAGAGAAGAGTTCAAGATAACCCCTCTCAACCAATAGCTGGGAGCTTCAGTGTTGTGCACCTGTGATAAAAAGCTGTAGGAGGAAGATCCTATCTGAAAAATAACTAAATACATGGGTCAAGTGTAGAGTCCTTGCCAAGGAAGTATAACGTATTGAAATAAATCTAAAATTAAAATCCTGAGGTAACCCTGGTATTGCAAAAACAAAACAAAAAATCAAACATCAGGAATATATACCATGTCTACTTACGTGTTAAAATTGGAGCTGGATATATGGGTGTGAGTATTAGTGTATTTCAGCATATAATATCAGTGAAGACACTTGTTTGGGGGTTCTACATGAGAGAGTAAGTCCCAAACATCTTAAAGATTTGGTTACAGAATCCACAGCTCACTCACTCAGAAGTGTGAATGATATCTAGAGCATGTTCATTAAACCAGATAGGGTTTGTAGAACGTTCACAATCTATCATTGTTTTCAATCGTGTCTTGTGTTTCCTTACTCTGTGGAAATCTTGGCGATGGTGTCGCAAGAGCTGTACTCCACGCCGGTGAAGATTTCCTTGCAGTGCGCTGTCCGGACCCCATTGAGCCAATCGCCTGTTGTGCGGAAGGTAGCGATGTCGACATTGCTTTGGTCCAGGAGAAGGTTTGATGGCCTGCAGGAACAGAAATCAGGAAAAGGAAAGAGATCAGGATTCGGCAGACAGTGTATAGCAAAAGTACACCCATACTTTTTTGCATAATTTGTTTAGTAGTCACAAAAAATAGTGGCAATTCAAGGCACTGTGATAGTAGATTTGGCATGGTGAATATTTTACTGTTTTATTAATGGATTCCGTTTCAACTTTAAATTCTATCCACTGGTTGTTTGTTCATAGACACTGCTTAGATTGCTTCAACAGAACACTTTGGACAATCTAAGCTACTTTTACAGTAGGTTGTAATTCCAACCCAGATGTAAATAATGCTACACATGTGATTAGATGTAAGAATTGCAAAATAAATGCAAAACCTGTGATTAGTTGTAAGCATTGCAAAAATTAATGCAAAACCTGTTGAGTAATAAGTTCTTGCTTATTTGACATCGAGTGGCAAATCTCTCATACATGTAGTTATAGTTCTTCAGATATGGATTGGGATATTGATTTATATTTACAACCCAATTCATCATTAACAAGAGGGACTGCTAGGATTATTTTATATAATTCCAGGCCTGATTGCAGATCTAGGAAGGAACATTCCTAAGTCCCGATTTATTAAAAGAAAAAAAATGACAAAGAAAACGGAGGACAGTATCTTCCTACTCTGTATAGCTCAAAGAGTAGCTTATTAGTAAACTGGTTTTATGTTTTTTGTTTGTTTGTTTGTTTTGTTTCTATTCTCAGTGACCTCTTTAACTTTCTTTGATTGGAACTTGTCAATAGCTGGACTATTATTGTTTGGCTAAAGCTATCTTAAGTAATATAGTCTTCAATAGGTGCATTATGTATAACACTGTATAATACTACATTTCTTCAGTGTTTACTTACTTACTAGGAAATAAACATGACAGAAATATTTTTAAATCCTGTGTGACAAAAGTTCTTGAGAAAAATTAAGTGAGTTAGGATGAAGTGATGTTAAATTTCACACGCATACACATGTGCATGTGCACACAAACACACACACACACACATTCACCTCATACTTTCCATGTCAACAGTAGCCATAGCACAAACCCTGATGTCAACTCCTGGTTCAATGACTAGTAATACTTTTTTATTTATGGGTTTGTGGGTATAAATATTCAAACCCCAGGATATTTATTCAGAATGTTTATGAAGTGTGCGTAATAGCACTGTTCAGATTTTTTTTTCTTAACTCCAAATCGCCTGTAGTTTTAACTCAACATGTTAGCCAGACACAACGACAGTTTGGCAAAAATTAGTATACACAAATTGAAATAGAACAGGACTTGTGGATTAGGGATTAGAGTGATTCCAACTGAGTTCTTCTGGTTATTACTTGGATCAAAGTACAATGACGACCAAGGAAAAAAGAAAGAAAAGAGAAAGAAAGAAAAGAAAAACCTAATTTTAATGCCAGTGACCTCAGAATAACCAGTTCTGCAAAGTATCATTTTTCCACTTCCAGGATTTCTCTGGGGATTTCAAATAAAAATTGGTTCCTTTCCTCCTCTGAGAGGACATCTGGAGAGTTTATCAATGGATAGGAATTTGTCTCTTACTGCGAAGAGCCTCTGATGTCTCTTCATGCGCACCAAGGGAATCTGGGCTTACTGAGCAGCTGCAGGCAGAGGCGTTTATTTTTTTGTTCAGCCCTAGCCCCAGACGCTGGGTCTGAAGGGGAAATTTATAGGCCGGGTGATGTGCACCGTGAGCTCACACTTTTACTAGACAAATTAGATAGGTTTCAATCCGTGCAGCTGTAAATGATGTCCTACAGAGTTCCACCTGATCTTTTACAGCTTTTCATAAATCAGTGCCTACTGGCCACAGACCGCAGTCATTAAAAAGAAATCATGGAAATTACATGTTTGCTCAGGGGAAGCAAAAAATAACTTTCCTCCCTTTTTCTCTCCCTCCTTGTATTTGGGTGAATAATTCTTTTATGGCCATTAAAGAGGAATACATATTTTTCTTCCTATCAATCTCTTTCGTAGCCTTAAATGGTTGCAGACCAATTAGCACCAGGTAGTGGGGTAACAAATGTCAATTAACAATGCCAAGAATACTTTCTGAAAATGACCTTAACATTTAGACCCTGAATCATTAAGACTGAAGAATAGCCATCCATTTTATAACTGCTCTTTACAAAAGACTTCATTTTCATGTAGTAGAATAATGATTAATGCACACTTCTTGACCAAGTCGGTGTCAATGAATTCTAAAAGGAGAAATCAATAGCATTGATCTCTGTAATTACTTATTTGTTGTAATTAGTTTCAGGGACTATAGTAAATCTAAAGAGTAATTTCATAAGGCTAATGATATCTACTTTTTTTTTTTCAGGTAGAAGGGAGAACTGGCCTGCTGCTAAATCTGAGGTACATGTGGCAAGCCCTGATATCTACTTTTCTTGTTGTCTGGGAATATAATATATTTATTTTTGTAATTTATGTTTATTTCTTAATTGCAAATGATGACTTCTCACGATATTTCAGGACATAAGTTTAATACTTGTCAATGTGTTTTTTAAAGTAAATTGATGTGGACTTTGATCTTGAACACAACATTAAATAAACTCAACATTTAATTAGTAACTAATCTAATTTTGAACCAATTTATTCCCACCAGGAAACTAGTACAAATGTGACACTTTAAAGAAGTAAAGTCATCATGTTTATTTTAATTATCTTTACCTCTTTGGAACAAGACTTTTAGTACTTAGTAATAAGTACTATATCTACTTTAATTGCCCCATGAAGTAAAAGTTACTTTGATTTTTACATATTTTTAAATAAAAGAAATTTCCTGGATATTTAGCATATTTGCTTCCCTGTACAACCATCGTGCATTATATTTGTTCAGTGAGCAAGTAGCCCAGTTAGTTTATGATTTTGAGGTAAAAGTCATTTTGAGAAATAGGTAGACTGCTTTTTGGCCCAGAGATTTATCACAAAGGATAAATATTTGAGTAAATAGCCCTTTATCTGAAAATGATTTCTTATATTACATACCCCTTGAAATTCAAAGATCTTAAGTCAACATTTTAATTGCTATTAGGAGGAGAAATTATGGGGGTTATTTGTATTTTTTCCTATTTATGTTTCTGATTATTTATTATAAACCTTAGTAATCAATGCAGTGGAAGATATATATATATATAATTTTAAATAACTATATGTAATTGACTGCAAATTATCATGCATTAAGTACACTGTTAAAATTTTTGTCACAATATATGTAATCTACACTATAAAATCTCAGTCTAAAGATTTTGAGTGCACTATTTAATTTTGCTTCCAAGAATTTGGATTACATGAATTTATGGTTTTATTGATAAAGACTTACATTTTACAAATTCTGTGGATTAAGAACCAATTATTTACTTCCTTTATATTATATACACACTGGAATTTGATTATATTAAAATTCATATCTTATCCAAATTTATAAACATGTATGTATAAATACCTACAATAAAGTAGTACCTTACTTCTTGAATAGAATTAAATCATCCTCATTTTTCTCCATTAGTTTTTCATTTTTATATTATCCCTAGTCAAAAATGCCTTTGATTAACTCTCATACTCCCATATGTCAAATAAAATGTGTTTCAAAATAGGCTAAAATTGCTATTATAAGACCACATTGATTTACTTTAAAGAAAAAAAATCAGATATTATATGCGTAGTAAAATTCATGACTTCGATCATTTTACAAACTACATGCAGCTCACTCTTGTGAGCTCATCATTCCCACCTCCTATAGAGTATTCATGTACATTTGAAAGATGAATATCTGTACCTATTCCAGGGACATACCCCATGCTCCCAGCACTCAAAATTCTAGTTTTCTTTCTATCAGTCTACACTTTGGGTCTATGGAATCAGATAATTATATCATTTTTTGTAACTGATTCATGTAGCAGTGTTTTCTATGAACAATATCCTTCAGAAATTTTTCTCAGATTTTTAAAAAGAAAGGGGTGGAATCTATCTATCTATCTATCTATCTATCTATCTATCTATCTATCTACCTATCTATCTACACATATCACTTTGAGCCACAGGGCCCTTTCCAGTTTTCTGGTGGTTAATTGGAGGTTAAGTGTTTCATGGACTTTCCTTCCTGGGCTCTCTTTGAACCACAGTCTTCAGATCTCAGCTTCCTGAGCAGCTAGGATTACAGACATGAGACACCAACTCACAGTTTAAACTTTAGATTCCTATGTAACTTAGTTTTATTGTGTCCAGTATATTCACCTCCCTCCCAGACCTATCTCTACCTACTTTAATATTTTTCACATAGAGCATGTTGGCCTTACAGTTCTACCACATACAAAAACCTAGAAATACATGCCAATACAACCACTGCTACAATGCATATCTCATTATTCATGATAGCTCAAAATATTTATTTAATTTTATTTGCACTCTTTTGCTTCCTCTGCTGTAGCCCAGCTTAAGTTTTTTTCTTAGTCTATTTGGAATAATCACTTTTTGGGGGGTCATTTCTCAGGATTGAATTCAAGGCTGCTTGGTTTCTAGGCAAGAGATATATACTTTACCATTTGAGCCATGCTCTGCTCCATTCACTTTCAATTTCTTTGCATTTATTTATTTGTTTGTTTGTTTTGCTTAGCCATAGTCTTGTGCTTTTGCCTGGGCAGTTGTTGGAATGTCATTCTCCTATCTATGGTTCGCATGTAGCTGTAATTACAGAAGTGGTTGGCCACATCTGACCCCATGTTAATTAATTCATTTTAATGGGACTGGAGATTGAACTCAAGCCTTACATTTTGTTAAGCAGGCATTTAACATGGAACCATACCTCAAACCCTGTTATTTTGAAAGCTATTTATAGGATGATCTGCGAGACCAGGAAAAGAGTAAGAGGTTGGAAAGCTGCCTCGTCAGTACTCAGAAGTCTAAGGACTGTACCTGGAAAGGTCAAAACAGACAAGAAAAAACAAATGTCTAAGTTGCTATTAATTGGATCCTTTGATGTCTGTGTCACACTTGGCTGACCATATGAAGCTTGAGACATCAGGGATAAGATGAAATTTTTATGTTACAGTTATGGGTCTTGAAAATGTTCACAGTTTCCTTCTGTTCCCTAACAAGAAGGAAGTCAATTATTACTCTATACACAAACTATGCCTCATGTTAATGACTGTAACCATAAGATAGATTGGTACCTTATTTTCTGCATGTACCAATAGCAATCATCCCTGTACTGAACTAAATAAATATGCTGGCTTCCAGGAGCTCAGTTTCCAAGAGCTGGTGATTCCTGTAGTTCCCACTTGGATTACTATTTATCTTCAGGTCTCATTTCTTCAGCTCTGGTATTCAGTTGTGCTGTTCCATGTTGTGAGTAGCAACAGCTATTTTTGCGATAGGGCCTCACTCTCTCTGCAGGCATACACAATCTGCTATGTTAGGCTTACTGACCATAGTTAAGAAAGCAAGATCATCTCCCGGAGTCTTTTCTCATGATTTCCTTTATTGAAATCCTAAATACTCTCAGAAATATACACTACAATATCATTTGGACATCCCTAATGTATTAGGGATGGTTTGTAATAAAGTGCTTTTAGCCTGGTAAAGTTTTATCCTGTTATAGTAAAAATCTAACTCACCATCCCAAACCCACTTCTCACAAACAACTTCCAGGGAATCCCAAGAATAAAAGTAATTCACCTCCCTTCACAATTCTTGAACACTGTTCTTTTTCTTCAGCGATTAAACATTCTGGAGAATATTATAGTATTTCAGAAGGTACTTTCATTTTCTCTCCTATAGCTGAGAATAGAGGCTGTACCTGTTACCTGTATTGTAACCATGGGGAATGGCTTAGTGCCTTGTTCAGTGTTGTTATTAAATAAAATTTTGTAGCCCAATATTAATGTAGAGTCAAAAATTCAACCTCTGTGATTGGTTCTACTTTTAAGGAAATAAATTTATTATTTGAAACAAGCTACCATTAAACTCAGCTTATTTTTCCTTCCATTTTCATTACTGCATAAAAGAACTAAAAGAGCTTTTGTTCTAGAATGTTTGGGCATATCCTGTCCAGCTGCTTTTTCATTACCCCCCACTTCACCCAAGTACAGGGGCAATTATTAGCTTTTTTTTTTTTTTTTTTTGGCCAGCCCTGGGGCTTAAACTCAGGGCCTGAGCACTGGTCCCTGGCTTCTTTTTGCTCAAGGCTAGCACTCTACCACTGGAGCCACAGCACCACTTCCAGCTTTTTCTATATATGTGGTGCTGAGGAATCGAACCCAGGGCTTCATGTGTACGAGGCAAGCACTTTACCACTAGGCCATGTTCCCAGCCCCCCCCCCCCCCAGGGGCAATTATTCAGTCACTCTCATTAGAACTTTTGAGAATGATTCTTTTATAAATCATCACCTCAAGTGAATAATCAAGAGTGAAGAGATATACTATAAAATGGCTCTGTCATAGTATATAAAATAAATTATTTTGTCTAAAGCAATTGCTTTTACAAGTTAGATAGTACAATAGGATAAATTAAATTTTTACCATAAAGGTAAGTAGATCCAAGAAGACTTTGAAAAACATTATCACTTTAAGAATAATGCTAATTTTCTAAAACAAAAAAACCAAAAACCCACTGTGTGGTCTGTGAATACACACAATTCTCTATACTGATTGAAGTGTGTTAGTCAGAATCTTAAATTCTTATTAATAAGCATAAATTAACATTGGGAGAGTTTCCTGCCATGGAGTTGAGGAATATATTGTTCCAATTGAACTGACATATAAGGGATGTGGGGAATTTTGCTTAGAAAAACAATTTAAGCTTCTACCACATTTTAGCAATTTCTTTACCAATTTATTTATTTAGACAGAAATCTGTCTTAATAAATCAGTGTTGTAAAAGGGTAATTATTAGAACTTTCTGAAAACTGTTTTCTGGTCAGGTGAATTTTAATGTGTCAGAAAGTATTGACTCATGCATTGAGCATTCAATACTGACATACTGGCCATACAAGAGAAGCACACCATCCTCTCTCACAGGGCTTCCAGTTTTAGGTGCAAATAGATACTTTAAAAAAATCAATGTGCATGTATGCAACCACAGTAATCAGGATTAAAATGCAATAAGGAAGATACAAGTGGCACTTTGTAGAAGAATGATGGTATCAAACTTTAAAGCTGTGTTGCCAGAGAACAGTTCAATGAATATATAACGTACAGGAAAATCCTAGGCAAGGGGACCAGCAGGTGCCCACATCTCTTTCAATCCTTGCTTTTCTGAAGTCACCAGAACTGAACACAGGCTATTATATTGTTTAAATGGAAATAGTACTACTGACAAGTTAAAGTGGCCCTTCCTGCTCTTGACACAAGCACTCCTCCCTCCACAAAGCCATTGTGTAAATCAAATAATTTCACTTCTGAGCTTCAAATGCTTTAATAGATTTTGCATGCACTTAGAGAAGAAATAGAAAAATCTTCATGGGGGCTTGCATAGCCTCAGATGCCCTGGCTTCTGTTCTCCTCCCTAGGCTATGATTTGTCATTTATTTTCCATCACATTGTCATCTGCACTGCTTAGAAAATCCCACACTTTTCTTATTTGAATATGTTTTCAGCATATTTACCTAGGTCAAAAATGTTTTTTAGGGGGGCTGGGGATATGGCCTAGTGGCAAGAGTGCCTGCCTCATATACATGAGGCCCTGGTTCGATTCCCCAGCACCACATATACAGAAAATGGCCAGAAGTGGTGCTGTGGCTCAAGTGGCAGAGTGCTAGCCTTGAGCAAAAAGAAGCCAGGGACAGTGCTCAGGCCCTGAGTCCAAGCCCCAGGACTGGCAAAAAAAAAAAAAAATGTTTTTTAGGCATAACGGGAATTTTAAAACAACTGTTTCATTATTATCCATCAGGTGTTAACTAACAGAGAATATCTTCTACCTGTTATTTCTCATTTTTTTAAATATGCTTTGTCTTTAAAGAGTTGTACAGAGAGTTGCTGTTCATTTTATTGTTAATCAATTTCCATTTGAAAGGCTTGCATGTCTGACATTAAGGATACTGCAAGGGCATTATTAGGGACTGAGTTGCAAAAATAATGACTAATCGTTGTCAACAATGGGAAAATGAATTTTCTTTCAGAAGGGAACAGTGTTTCCTGGAATTCTTGAATGGTATGTGACATGGGTGATAATAATTTTATAATGATCAATGGAGTAAAACATCATAATGT
Organism: Perognathus longimembris pacificus; assembly: GCF_023159225.1. Taxonomy (NCBI): domain Eukaryota; kingdom Metazoa; phylum Chordata; class Mammalia; order Rodentia; family Heteromyidae; genus Perognathus; species Perognathus longimembris. Next base: position 27,650,383 of record NC_063165.1, on the reverse strand, counting down.
CAATAAATAAGCATAAGTAGTGCTTCAAACTTTTACATTTAGGGACTTAAGGCCAGTAGCACTTTGTAGAAAATATTTATGATTTATCTAAAATGAATTTTCATTCAAGTGTTTCATTAAAGTGTTAAGAATATACATTAGAGAAAAACCTATGTATAATAGAAAAATCAACTAAGAAAGCATATTAATATTTTGATGCGAGAACACATTCTAAATGCCATGATTGTATTAAAATTATTTTTATCCATAAAATTGAGGTTAAATACTCCAGATCATAACACATGCAACTGAGCTTTATTTTGACAATTCCATTTTATGTAAATGGTTTAAAAGTATTTTTATGATATAAAAAGAATTGGAAATTTGCTTTGTTTTACTATGATGGTATTCAGTGAAGATCAAAAGAAATGGCTTCAAGGTGTTAAATGAGGTCCATATGGCCCTGCAAAGGACAGGTTTGTTGCCCTGTTAGTTGTTAAACTGTCATGTGGATTTCCAAAAAAAGTCTGCATTGTCTCTCCCAGTGAAGTTTAGGAAAGAGACTCCTCCTGATGGAATAACTTATGAGACATTTTATCTATACTTCTATTATTAAATTCTGTCTTAGAGACCTATAAATATTATAATCAAGAAATAAACTGTCATGGTCACATTCTGATACTGAGAACTTGGTTTAGATTGTCCTTAATCATTTTATTCAACTATAAAAAGTGGATGATGGATGCGCCTGTATTCTAAAAATAGATTGTATCTGGATCTTAATAACAGAACTATAAAACTCATTGAAGAAAATATATAGAAAAAGTATTATATTGTTAGTCTTAGCAATAACTTCTTTTGGGGAGTATGGCCACAAATAGGTGAGATTCTGTCAAACTAAAGAGTTCTATATAACAGAGAAAACGATGAAAAAGCAATCAACATAATGGAGAAACATTTACAAAACATAAGGCTAATGTGCACAACATATATTATTCATATAAGTTAGAGGCAAAAAAAAAGAAACAACCCCCACATTATAAAATTGATACAGGACTGAAATGGATATTCTGCCAAAGGAGACACAGAGTTGGTTATTAAGTACATAAAAAGTTGCCGAATATCACTAATCACCAAGAACGTGCAAAGCAAAATTATGTCCCACCCAGTGTACGTGACATGATATTATAAAAAAGCAAGAGACAGTAAGAAGTAATTAAGATGTAGATATTGTTGGGGTAATGTGAGTTCACAGCTGCCTTAATGAGAATAAAAAGTGGTACGTGCATATGACTCAGTGAAACCAATGCTGGGTAGACACCCAAAAACAAACAAAAAAAATCAGAAAATGAGGGAAGAAGTGACACTGCCCCCCCCAAAACTGTACTCATTGTCTCATTTATGTAACCGTACCCTCTCTGTACATAACCTTTACAATAAAATTTAAATAATAAATAAATAAAAGAATTAGTTTCAAAATACCTATCTCTGTGTCCATGCATTCATTGCCTTACACATAACAATCAAAGGAAGAAATGGCCTGAATATCAACAAAAAATGAATGGATAAAGAAAATGTGATGTATCTTATTACTATTTCCTTATCACATAATATATGTGACATATATAAGTATATATACATTCATATATTTATGTTTATTTTTATATACATACATGTGTATATATTATACATAATGTATGTAGGAAAACTCAGATACATTGTGAGATCATTATATAAAGTGAAATAATCCAGATAGAGAAAATTGCTGTATGAACTCATTTACATATGAAATTAAAAAAAAATCTAACACAGAAACAGATAGTAGAACAGTATTTACCATTCTTTCCTAAGAATGGACTGAAAGTTGCAAGCTATTAAACAAAGGCTGTGCTCCATCTTTCTCCCCTCTCCCTTTTCCCCCTTCCTATTGCTCTCCTGTCCTCTGCCTTCTCCCTCTCTTTCCTTCTTTATTACAATGGAAAATGTACGTGTCCGGATCTCTTACTTTCTAGACATAAGCCTGGATATAGAGATACTTCTAGACAACAAAATGATTTTAAAGTTAAATCTCAGAATTTTCATGATGATTAACAAGAGGCTTGAGAATCCTTCCCCAAGAACGGATAGAACATCTCTCTAGTTTTGTGAAACTCAACATTAAAATAATGCACCTGAAGGATTGGGAGGAAAAGAACAAGGTGGGCATGTTGGAGACAGGAAAACACATGCATTTCAGAATATCACCTTGCTGCCGCACTGGTGATGATCTTCAGACTGCCAGGATTCCGGATGAGCTTGTCCAGAATGCTGACAATCTGCTCGAACTTGGGTCTGTTGTTCCTGTCTTTCTGCCAGCAGTCCAGCATCAGCTGATACAAGGCAGCTGGGCAGTCCATGGGGGGTGGCAGGCGATAGCCCTCATCCACAGCTTTAATTACCTGTGTGAGAAAAGCAAAGTTCCCAGGGACTTAAGTGACAAGGCTGGTTTTACTTCTTCATTAACATTGACATAGACATGCATGTTTTAAAGTTATGGAATATACAGACTTCCATGAAATCTCAGTTTAAATGGATCCTCCACAGCATACTAATTCTCCTTGGTAAAATCCTATATACTATGCAAATAAGTAGCTGTTAGTCCATTAGTGTTTATAAAATACAGACTAGTGATTTTCAAATATTAATATGTATTAACAATATCTGCAGCAATTACAAATATAAAGACTACTATTCTCTCAGTCACTGAGTGTTTTGTTTCATTGATCTGCGATAAGTTCTGAGACTTCATGATCCTCAGGCCTTGTTTAAACGATCCTCTGCTATATATTCAATATAGGCTAGCTCAATAGCTATGCACATATGATCATATAAAATGATATGAAATGAAATGAACTCCAAGATATGGAAACAAGTGGTGTTTCATTGATGTTGTTATTTTTAACGTACTGTGTGATTTCTTAAAAGTACTAATGACCAATAAATCCATCAAAAAGTTCTCAACCAAAAAAAAGAAAAAGTTCTTAAGAGCTCCCCTTCAAAGTCACCAAGTAGAAGACACCTGGTTTCCTTATGCGCCACTTCCCTGTGCAGCTTGAACTTTTAATCTGAACTTATGACTCATAAACTACATATGCAAACTTACATCCTGATTGGACATCTCCCAGTAGGGCCTCTCTCCATAAGACATCACCTCCCAGAGAACAATTCCATAACTCCATACATCACTGGCAGATGTGAACTTGCGGTAGGCTATTGCTTCTGGTGATGTCCATCGAATTGGGATCTTCCCTCCCTTTAAATATAAAATCATAATAGGAAACAAATTAGCAGTGCATTGAATATACACCATACATCTAATTTGAAATCTGTCAGGATATTCTATTATGCAATGGACTATCTTGACAAGCTCCTATATCAATACCAGGCAGGATCTAACCTTTTTAGCAAAATTTATTTAAAGAAAAAAAGAATTGTATGTCAGGAAAAAATAGATGATTGATTAAATATTGACAGTTTAAATAAACTGAAGCACATTAATCATCAATTACTAAGCCTATTGCTGCTGTGATGAAAATTACCTTAGGATTGAAGGATTTCTACAGATTCACATAGACCAACACTTTTAAGCTAATACTAGTAAACAACACAAACCATCTCTTGCTACATAAATATGGATAGGCATTTGTAAACTAAATAAATTAAGGATAGAATTATACTTAAAATGACACACTGCTACATTAAACATTCATTTGGTGTGTTACCAACACAAGGAACTGAAAATATTTAAGAAGTCAAATATTGCAAGTACACTAATTTGCTCATTTCACACTGTATGCTTACATTTGAATTTCACAGTTTCATTTATATGTAATATATACTTGTGTATTGATTGAAAATTTATAAAAATTATTATTAGATATAATAATTACTTTCCCTGAACTTATAGTGTAGAAGAAAAAAAAGATTGCATTATGGGGACTTTAAAAGTATATATTGCATGGAATTTGCTCAGTGCACTAAATAGGTTTAATAAAGACATAAAAATGGGCAATATTAATCAAGATGTATTGTATTCATTGTTAAATGAATATTGTTAAATGACACCTCCTTTGTTGAACTACTTCAAGGTAATAATAAAAAGAAAACAACAACAAAAATGATGTACCAGTTGCTAACCATATGGAATGTACTATGCTTGGCACTTTGGATGAGACAATTAAAAATGATAGCTCTTTTGTTTGGAAAATGTCAGGCGAAGGGGAATGATCATTACTTGCTATGAAAAAATACAGGAAAAACTAAATATTACATTTCAAACTTTACAATTTCTATGAATCATTGCAAGTTTATTTCTGTTAAAATGGAAATTCTGATTCAGGAGTTCCAATGTGTAAGCAGTGTCTGCATTTCTAACAAACTTCAGGTGATGTTGACTTTTCCAGTCCAGAGACTTTCCGCTGAGTAGCAAGGAAGCAGCAGCAGCTGTGATGGATGCTCAGATCCAGTTGTGTGTTAGGATCCTGGATTTCAAGTATTGCCCCTTGATTGTGACAATAGACTTACATGAGTGGCGCTTAATGAAATCCAAACTGAATGCTAAACACAGCCCCTAGACAAAATCTATCTTCACTGATGCATAAAGAAAGTCAACAGACTTGCAAAACTGTTTGGTGTAAGTGAACTGAACAACTGGGCGGGGGGGAGGGAAGGGGGGGAGGGAGGGGGACATGAGGGACAAGGCAACAAACAGTACAAGAAATGTATCCAACGCCCAACGTATGATACTGTAACCTCTCTGTACGTCAGTTTGAAAATAAAAATTTGAGAAAAAAAAAAAAAAAAAGAAAGTCAACAGAAGTTCAATGAAGCATATTCAAGGGATAATAGTAGTGTCATGTTTTTAAATCTGCTACAGATATTTTGGCATGTTCTTAGTGCTCCTTTCTTTGACTAAGCACAAATAATTGAAACTATATAAATAGCATTAAAATGAAGAGAAATGATCTCTCTGCCTGTTGAAAATAGTACATGCATTTATAATGAAAAGACACAGATTCTTTTTTTTTCTCCCTACTAAGGTCTATTTATATTCACTTAAATGTAAAAGTTAAATATTTGTCACCCAAACAAAGTCCTTTCCTATTAAAACAATCTAGTATAAAATACCAATGGTCTCACTAAAGAGAATCCTGTTTGGTTTTATTAAAGTGAATTAAAATAGAATACACTAAAGGTGCTTAATTTTAAGTGCTTTCATACTATTTTCTGAGGAGAACTCTATTCAAATATTTTTAAACAGTTACATAGCAAAAATAAAAAATAATAACAATAAGAGTAATATAAATGATGATGATGATGATTGTTCTTTAAGAAGAGAGCTACATCTATGTTTAATCTTAGACAGAAAATCTTTTGCTGAGCTGTTGTAGATATAGTAACACTTCTATTGAAGGAAATTCTGTAGTCCAGAATTCCTAAAGGGAGTTTGTACAGCATGTTTTCTACTGCAGACTATGTGGATATAGATTCAAGCAAATTATTTCCAGAAAGACTTTCCAATCATGAGCTGTCTATTTGCTTTCACCTGTGAAAGTCTTACTGAAAACTTGCTTTAAACATATACAAATTTGAAACATGTGTGGAAATAAATCTATGATGAATTATTTTATTTAAAACATTTATTTTTTAAAATTCTTGTCCCCCCGACATATTTTATAACTGTTGCATCCTACTAAGCACACATGCACACACACACACACACACCCATTTCATAGTGTAACTTATGTTTCAAGTATATGTGTTTTGTTTAATTGTTGCATATAACTATACAATAAATTTGTGACCTCACCTCAGACAGTCATAATTTAATGGTGAATATAGGTCAAATCTATTCTTTTTACAATTTTCAATCACAATACATTGCCAACAAGTGTAGTTACAATGCTCACAAAATGATCAATTGAAACATATTCCTCTTATGCAAGTAGAATTATATATTTAAACCAGCTTCTCTTTATTCACATATCTGCCTGCATAGCTGGCCTCAGTAACTCCCATTATAATCCCTACTTCCAAAAAATGTTCACTTCAACAGGTAAATAAAAGCATAAATATTATATATTAATGGGTTAATGTGATATTTTGATAACTATATACAGCATATGTTTCAATTAGTCCAGACAAATCTTTTCTTCAAACATTTATTGGTTTTGGCACTACCAAAATCCTCTCTTCAGGCTTTTTAAAAGTTTACCTACAGTTAACTACTCTCACATTATGATAGAATACAAGAGCTTCATGCTATCATCTAATGGTAACTTAACATCCATTGATCGACCTTACCACCTTCCTTGTCCACTCTGTTCTTTCCAGCTTCCATTACTGTTAGCCTCTCAACTTCTATTAATCAACTTCTTTTGAGTCTATAAGAGTAAGATCGTTTGGTGTCTATCTTTCTATGCTGAATTCATTTCACTGTAGGTTAATCCATAGGGTTACAAATGGAGGAATTTCTATATTTTGGAGCAGCATCTGTTTACCTATTTATACAGGCCACATATTATTCATCTATTCATCACCAATAAACAAATATACCCACCCTCCTACTCACATTCTTTACATATGTGGACTTTTATATTTTTAGAGCCAGATTTTTGGGGAGGAGCATTATTCACATTTCAGATGAGATTATTCTTGTGATGGGGGCTGTCTTGGGCACTGTGAAATGTTTAGTAGCACTTCTGGCCTTCCTCATCTAGGTTACATATATTATTCCTCTGACATGACAGCCGAAAATGCCTTCAGGCTATATCAGTTTTCAAAAGGTTACAAGATCCTCCCTAGTTAAGCATCATTGCCATTTTAAGCTGTATGTAAAAATATTGAGCAGTAAAATAAAATAATCCAAGTGAGTTACGGGATTTATCTGTGGATATGTGTGTGTATGTGTGTGTGCACACATCTATATATACATATACTTACTATTTCCAGGGAGGATTTCATTTCTGTTCTATGCTTTGACTTTACAAAGTAGTAAAAGGTAAACTAACTCAAACAAATCTAATTATGGCATTTTGTTGATCTAGCAAAGACATCTTTATTTTTCCTCTTTTTAAAAAATTGTTTTCCCTTTTTTGTTTCCCTTTTTCCCTCTTTTTTGCTTCCCCAACACCAATTTTTATTTGAAAACAGGATGATTTTCTATTGCTAATGAAGTTCTTTCTTATAAACTACAACTTCTTAATCAGACAGCACTGTTATTAATTTATAATTTTAGTAAAATATGAGCAAATATAATCTCCAGATGTTAATTCATAAATGCAATCTTCATAGTATGATATTAGATAAGTGTCCTTAGCATCCTGTTCACTTTTGTAATATGAGTAACAGAACCTGGGACCCATAAATTTTAATTTAGTCATACTTTACAATAGAGCTTTTGGCAGTTAGGCTACAAGTTAGGCTACAAGTCTAAATTTATAAAACCAAAATTAATTGAATACACAGAAGCTTGACTCTATTAAGTTTCTACAGGGAGAGATACAGAATTTATCTATTATACTGTTGTTAATTTTGAACATTAATCTTCTTTTTCCTCTCCCTACTACCTCCTTAACAGTTAAACTCATATTCCTTAAGGTAATGTTAATTTCATTTAGTTTTAGAAATTGCTTTTTTATGTTGGAAGACTAGTTGACAAACAGATCTTTCTAGGAGGCATGGAAAAACTCAAATTTGATGCAACAACACACTTCCCTATTTGTTTTTGTTTGTTTGTTTCTGCTACAGTGAACCTATTCCATTGTGGGGCATGCCCAGATGCCTTGCCTCAGAGGAAGTTCCAGCTGGCCCCGCCTGTTTCCCAGCCCCAGGGTCATTTGTGGCTAATACCCTGGAAAGGTAGTTCTAGCCAGCACCGCCTCCCAGCCTTGGGACCACGTGTGGCCAAGATGGTGCCTGATTGTGAACCTGGAGACAGTCCTATGGGCTGTGACATAAAATAAGGCTGCCTCTCAGGATTGGTCCCTGGGCCCTCCACCCTTGACAGACAGCTAAGGCTGCCCCTCACAGTCCCTAGATAGGGGTACATACACCCCTCCCCTTCCTGCCAATCTTTGACCTGATTGGCTCCTGTGCCTTATTTAAGAGAAGGATCTACCTCAATAAATGAGACTTTGCACTGACTTAGCTCCTGGACTGTCTGTTGTCCTCCAGTGAGGGAGGGCTGGGTTCAGGCGATCCATCGACCCTTTCCTCTTCTTGGCTGGCTGGGTTGGGGCATGTTTCCCCATCTCCCCAGCATGTCAGGAGAGCATGGGAGGCTAGAAACCCCGACATTCCGTTGCAAATTTTATTGATTAGCATGGGCACTGGAGCTGGTCAAAATTGAATGAATTTTTGTTGGTAATGGAATATCAGATATTGTATAAGTAAAAGGATATATAAAAATAATGTGTGAAGATGTACTTTACCAGATTTTTAGGTGAATATTTTCTTGAATGTTGTCTACCTTCACCTGTCAATTCCTCATATATTTACATACTTAAGAAACGTTTCTAGTTCTTGGAGCAAGCATAGAGACACAACATATTGAGTATATCTAAAACCTCAACTGCAGAGGAACCTACAATTCAAGCTCAAAAGAATCAGAAATTAATGTTGGTTCCCTGTATTTATAATGCCAAACCTAGAGCCAAGGTCCTTTTAACATTCATCTGCGTATCAGCTTGTAACTGGGGACATAGGTAATGTTTGTTTGTTTTTATTTGAATTTTTAGACCTAGCAGGAATCTGCAATCTTGGTTCCTGGGCCTAGTTTTTACCCTCCTATTTAATTTCCCTAAAGTTTCTTGATTTTTCTGTGCACCTATTTTGTCACTCTTGAACCAAGGGCCATGAGGAATATGGAAATTAACTATATGCTCATTTTTATCTATTTTTTTCCAGGTTGGTTGTCTTATATACCTTAGCTCATTCACCTCAATTTTAATTTTATTTTAGGTTAAAGCTACAAGAATAGCAAAGCTACTAATGTTTCCAATATTAATTATTCAGGGATTTTAAGCTTGTATTAACTTTGGGTTAAACTGAGTATATAATTGAGTATCCTTCTGGGTGCTGTTGGCTCATGCCTGTAATCTTTGCTACTAAGGAGGCTGAAATCTGAGGATAGCAGTTCGAAGCCAGGCTGGGCCGCAAAGCCCATGAGACTCGTCTCCTATTAACGACAAGAAAACCAGAAGTGGCTCTATGGATCAAGTGGTAGAGCACTAGCTTGAGCACAAAGAGTCTTAGGGACAGCACCCAGGCCCTGAGTTCAAGCCCCACAACTGACAAAAGAAAATAATTATTGAGTCTCCCGCCTAGATTTACTTCTGTAGAATGTTTATAGAAGATTTAGAATAGATGAATGAAGTTGTACACACCAAAACACTATAATCTAGGGACAGAAACATTCCATAGCTGTTAATTTCAGTCCAAGAATTGGAAGTTCAAAACCATTTGATTTTGGTAAGAAACAACAGCTAGAGAAGTCATGCAGTGAACTTGTCCTTGAAAGATCCCACAACTCAGTTGTAAAGTATATTTAGATAATTCAAATTAGGTATTGAGCTAGACACTTGAAGTTTTCAGGAGCTTAGTTAAAATCTCATTGGATTTAGGGTTTCAAGCTTGTGTTTCTTGTGGCTGTTGCTATTTTTTTAAGAAAGAATATAAATGCTGAAATGTCTGAACATTGAGACATAACATGGCATACTTACCCCAATTTTTTCTTTCTCTGATCCTTTGTACAAATCTTTCCCTGCTGATTTAGGAATTATTTCATGGATTCTGAGTTCACTGTCTACCTGTGAGCTCTGTCAGGTCATACTTAGAGTGACAAAATACTTTAGAGAGTTTATCAGAGTTTATTGAGTATTTAACCTGAAAGAAAATATTGGCCTCTCAGGTTAAGAGTGGAACAATCGAGATAAATCATTTTGCTAAAGGATTTGGTATCTATCTGTTGTCAGGGTCTCAACTTCACTCAGTGCAGAAGACAAGGTGAAGGGGAGCACAAGAAGATTCCCAGAGGAAACATCTGTTCTAATCCCCAGTAGTTCAACTAGAGCAGCCACTGAGAGAATAGTTTTAGCAGATGTTGTTTGCTATAGACATCAGGGGTACATAATCCTTTAGGTAGCAAAAACCCACCACATGAACATTTTTCCCACCATTATGTGGGAAAATTGGAAATGTGTTGATTATAGGAAAATATTTGTATTCTAAGCTAATGGAGTCTATGGAAAAATTGATGGATTTAAATAATTTCTGTTTACTTCCATGATCACATAAACCAGTATAAAACCTAAGTAAACTGATGTGTGATGTATAACTTCAATGGAAATAAAAAGAAAATATAAGGATATGCCTAAATATGTGCCTTTTCTTAATTATATTTTTATAGTCTTTAAGTAGATTTAAAAAGGGGTTACCATTCAATGAGTCCATTTATAAACACAATGTATCTTGATCAGTACCTCCTTATTTTCATTTCCCTAACAACTCTTAATCCCGCCTATCTCCTCCAGTATCCTAGTTCTATGTGCATATATGTATATATGCATATATATACATATATATGAACTTTTATCAATGAAAATTATCAAGTATTTTTTATCACAAAGTTGAGGTACAGAGGAGTTAATGCTTCATAAGTCAGGCAATGAGTACATTTCTTTTGGACAATTTCACCTCTTCCTTTGCTCTCTCCCAGTTTTTCCTCCCTGTCCCCATGAACAAGTTGTAAAATTCACTGAAGTTGAACTTTACATAGTGTCTAGTGAGTACCACTGCTCCATTTGTTCACCCTTTGTCCCTCCTTTTCTGTGCTTCCCCTATACCTCCAAAGGAAAACAAACAAAACCAATAAAGAAAACAAAACAAAAAGCACTCCTGATTCCATGTTGGTCTATAAACAGACACATAGAACAGTGAAACAGACAAGAGTGTGAGATGTAAATCACCTGATACACAACTAACTGATTATTAATAAATGTGGTAGGAATATTCATTGGAGACTGTAACCTGACTTCAGTATTGGCAATTGATTCACAGATATCTTTCAAAGGAAAACTTACAAATGGCAAACACTTCTAAAAGAAAATACTTAAAATCATTGATCATCAGAGAAATGCAAACCCCAAACATTCTGAGATATTATCTTCTATGGGTAGGAATGTGGTCAAGGGATGGCATTAGCACATTGCCGGTGTGAATGTAAATTCTTATCGTCTTTATGAAAAACAATATAGAGGTCATCAAATCATTTGAACTATCATATGATCCAGTAATTCCCATCTCTGGGTTTATATCTAAAGGAAATGAGCTCCGTCAACAACATATGAATTGATATATAAGTATATATACATATATTTCTATATATAAGTACTATATATTACATATACTATAACACACACATATATGTACACACACACACACACACACACACACACACACATATATATATATAATTTCAGGTATTACAGCCTCCTGAGTAGCTAGGATTACAATCATAAGCTACAGATGCTCCACACAAGCCTTACTTCTCAAATGATTCTGCCCCACAACATTGCTATACAGGGGACCACACAACCTTTGGGACACAAACCACATTAAAATCACATCAGTATAATCACTCATGGTTATAAGTTAAGATTTAAATTATCATGTAGTTTTTAAATTATGTTTTTCGTCATTTTAGGTTCTCCAAGAAGACTTAGCAGATCCAATGACAAGAAAGGAAATTAATTTGTCACTTCTGAAGATTTATAGTATATCTGTTACTCTCCAATCGTCATGTAAACTAGAAGATATGCAGTTTCACACACACACACACACACACACACACACACACACACAATTGAATGATATTCAGCCTTTACAAAGAATAAAATCTCGTCACTTGTGACAAAACGGTTAGAAGGTCAATAATAAGTGGGAAAAAAAACAGGCCAAGAAAATCAAGCATGAATAATCTCACTCATATTCATAAATATCTCAAACATTGAGCTCATAAAAGTTGGGCATATAAAAATGGTTAACAGAAGCTGAGGGGAGTGGAGAATAGGGAAGAATCAGAAGGGTTTTTCCAGTGGGTCCTATGTTACAGTAAGATAGAACAAGAAGTTCTAGTACATTGTAGCACAACCTGCTGATTATACATACTAATTATATCTTGTTCTATTAAAAGTAATATAAGAAATGACTTTGAAAGTTCTTACCAAAAGGTAACAGTATATGTACAAGGAGGTATCATTGTTTATTGGTTTAAACATTATACAATGCATACAAGCATTAAAAAAATCATGTGGTATCCCATAAAAGAGTACAACTTTTAGGTTTTTATGTATGAGTTATAGCTTATTAAAAAGGTTACAAAATTAAATTGAAATCTGAAATTCATTCTGAACTTTTAGCACTGTGAATGTAATTTACCAAAAAGGAAATGTAATAAATACATTATAATGGTGCATTTTATTTAGCAGGAATATTGGATATTTTCAGTAAAGTAATAAAAATAACATTACCTTAATATTTTTAAAAGAACAAAACTTGTGGTAATACTACTATGGTTAATATGGGTGATTGAGGATTAAGGGAAAAATGAAATATTAGCTCTAACGCTCAGGGACATTATCAGATGTAGCCACCACTGAGACACTTTTGAGACAGTTGAGGCCATCAGAGATCATGGAAATGGTCTCTTTAATGTCTCTATTTAGATAATTACTGCTTGAAAAATGTGGCAATTCCATAGCGAAGGTTAGTAAATCAAAGGGGAAAAAGCGTGGGAATGAGTTTGAACCATGACATAGAGAATTAGGGTTTTAAAAGGATGACAGAAAAGAAGAGATTCCAATTCTCAGTCATCACAAACATCAAGGGATCAGACTGCTGTAGGTCATTGGGATGGTTGTTTACTCAGTGCCAGAGGAGGTTTGGCCTAGTCAAAGTCATGAGGACACAGGAAAAAACAGTCAAAGAAGGTGTTATCACATGTTTGAAAATGTAGAGCATTCACAGGTGGAATGGGAATAACAATAGAACATAATTTTAACTGAGTTTCTAGGGTTACCAACACTACAGACTGAACCAACACAGTAGGAAAGAGTATTGTTTATTATTCCCCAAATGTATATCCTGAGTTATTCACTAATGCAATTACTTTAATTGTCTTTTTGCAAAGTAAAGCCATGTAATATTGAAGTAATGACTGTGTTCAATTAAAAATTACTTAAGGCATAACTAAGCCTGCTTTTTTACCCTTAATATTTATATTGTTTCCTTTTGTCATTAATTTGCTGGGTAAGTATCCTTTAATCAATTAATCTCTCAGAATTCTGTGAAATGTGTCTATTCACACACTGCCAAAGTCTCAACTACTCAGCCTTGCTAGACCTTCACTTACTTTTTTTATGATTTGATTTCCTGCATAAGAGAGAAAACTCACATGATCAAAGCTTGGTTTGACTCATTTATAGATTTTTAGCCCCTGACAGAAACTGGTATAATGTAAATAGATACTAATATATTTGGCAAATGAATGTAAGGAGGAAAGAGATAATGGAGGGGGATGTGTTGAAGGAAGAAAGGAAGGAAAATATAGAAGGAGGGATGAAGGGACGGGTTAAAGGGAATAAAGTTAGGGATAGAAAGAAGGGAAGAGAGGGAAGGAAAGAATCATGTAAAGAATAGGGACTAAATATATGAGCTATTATTATTGGAATGCTTAAAATGTTCTTAATATGTAAAGTCTACTAATTAGTTATGTTATATTTTATGAAATGTGTTATATATATATCATGTAATATTTAATACACAATATTTTTGCATAGGACCATCATGGCATACATAGATTTTAGGCCTCCAAAATTATTCAAAAGAAAGATTCATTCTTGCTATTACATATGATTTTTCAAGATTATTTAATCACTTAGCTTTATCACTTTCTAATCTCTTTTTGTTTTTTTGTTGTTGTGTTTTTTTTTTTTTTTTTTTTTTTTTTTTTTGCCAGTCCTGGGGCTTGAACTCAGGGCCTGAGCACTGACTCTGCCTTCTTTATGCTCAAGGCTAGCACTCTGACACTTGAGCACAGCGCCACTTCTGGCTTTTTCTATAAATGTGGTGCTGAGGAATCAAACCCAGGGCTTCATGTATACGAGATGAGCACTTTACCACTAGGCCATATTCCCAGGTACACTTTCTAATCTCTTGTTTTTGTTCTTAGAGTAAACTTACATAAGACCTCTATACTTTAATATTTATAATAATAACTTGGTAGAAGAAAATAAGAGGGGGAATTAATGTTCTTTCTGACCAAAGACAAAATTCTGTCAACCAATATGCAGTCTAATTGACTGTATATTGTCAGTTCTAATCCCAGCTATAAAGGAGGTAAATACAGGATGAAGTCCAAGTGATTCCTGAGTAATACATTAACATTCAATCCCATCTTGAAAAATAACCAAAGCAGAAAACTGCAGGGGGCATGTCACAAATGATAGAACACCTGCCTGGCAAACATGAAGTCTTAAACCCAAGCCCTGTTGCTTCCAAATTAAAAACAAACAAAAAACAAAACAAACAAAAAAGGTTTTGCTGGGCATCACTTGGTTTACAACTTCAAGACTGAAATAAAGAGGAAAAGACCTAAGAGTGTAGCATATAACCAAGAGCTATTGGCTTCCTCAAATTGCCCACGTACTTTATATAGAAGAATCATGACAGAACATGTTACACAGAAATTAGGTAAAAGTCCACACTTTGCGTAATTTCATCCTACACGAAACAATAAGTTGAGGACTATTATGCTAAAATGTTGGATTCCATTTCAACATGATTATATAATGCTCATATGCATCCATGTACACATGCATGACTGTATATAAAACTGTTCACCTATTTGCAACAAAATTCATAGAAAGAAAAACTAAAAATCTCATTCAGTGGCAAATGATTCTAACATGGTTAGAATGAAGTAAATCAATACTCCAGGGCAAGCAAAACAAAATATCATAATTATACATTGAAATGCACATGCTGTGAAACCCAAGAATTGGAATTCAATTTGTTTCTTTTTACAGTAACAAAAATGATTTGATGATTTAACTTTGTAGGGCTAACTGTTCCAATCTTACCCATCACCAGGTTAATCTTGGAACTCTTACTATGGTTTGTAGCCTTTACAGTATAGCTGCAGTCCTGCTCTATGGCAATTTCTTTAAATCATATTATATCCTATCATATCATGGCAGACTATCTCATAATTTTATTTTTATCATTGGATAACTACTGACATATTTATTTAGTTTTTAAGATTCTGTTTTTGATAAAGCACCTATAACAGTGGTTATCAAAATGCCATCCAATATCAGAGGGTCCACAAGAACATTTCAGGGAGTATTTGAGTTGTAAACTATTTTCATAATAATACTAGAACTTTATAGCCTTTTCACTTTCAACATCCCAGGAGTGCACACTGGAATTTCACAGAATTTGCAGGAAGCATATAATGTTGTGTAAAATCTCAACATCTTGGATTTTTTTCCATAACTCAGTAGTGAGAAATGGTGAAAAATAATTCCAAGCAAGTAATTTTAAAAATCAGGTTTCCTCTGCAATAGCTTTATGGAAAACACACACAAGTGTGGGTGTATACACACAGACACACACACAGCTTATGATTATTTGGGCAATGTTTCCTTATCAGTTACACTATTTTGAACATAAAAATAATGTTTTATCCTTAAGACAGCATGAAAGTGATCTGGGGTGTGATGCTGTTGTATCATGTTTATGATCTTAGCTATTCAAAAGGCTGCAATGTCAGAATTTGAGTTTGAAGCCAGCCTGAGTGACTCTGTCTCCACCTAACTAGCAAAAGACCAGAAAAAGAAGTGTGACTCAAATAGTGAAGAACCAACTTGAAGAAAAAAGCCATGTGAGAGCCAAAGACCAGCCTTTAAGCTACAGTACTTGCACAAAAAAACAAAACAAAACGAGAAACAAAAGAAAAAAAGAAAGAAAGGAGTTTTGTAAGATAAACTGTTTTTAGAGTTGAAAGAACATATTTTCTCAACTTCTCAAATACTATTTCCAGGTTTAGGTTTTTAACTTCATAACTAGTTGATATAATGTTTATATCACTCTCCTTATTCCACCTGCCACTCACAGAAGTTTTTTTTTTTTTTTCTTTTTGCCAGTCCTGGTCCTTGGACTCAGGCCTGAGCACTGTCCCTGGCTTCTTTTTGCTCAAGGCTAGCACTCTGCCACTTGAGCCACAGCGCCACTTCTGGCCATTTTCTGTATATGTGGTGCTGGGGAATTGAACCCAGGGCCTCATGACTACGAGGCAGGCACTGAGGCCACTAGGCCATATCCCCAGCCCCATCACAGAAGTATTTTAAAGGCAACTAATCCTAGCTAATCAACTAGCTTACATGTGAGAATCACAGTTTGAAGCCAGTCTGGCCGGGAAAAGTCTGAAATATTCTTACCTCCAATTAACCCAAAAATCCAAAACTGAAGCTGTGACTCAGTGATAAAATGCTAGCCTTGAGCAAAAAAGTATAGAGACAGCGTATAGGCCCGGAACTCATGCAATTGGACTCACATGAAAAATAAGCACAATAGGACCTTCTATGTTAATGATATTGAATCAAGGCTGTAGTGAAAATATTTCCTAGGAAAATTTCAAAGGAGCAACTGGGAAAGGATAATGCACTGAAATACTGAATATCAATATCTTGAATTATAGGAATTGCAGACACTAGGTAAAAAATATTTTAAGTGTTACTCTGACAATATAACTAATATAGATAAACCAGAAAGTGTTTAATCAAAATAATACTTCCTTAATTAGTAAACTTGTTTATCTGAAATAGCTATAGTATACAAACCCAAATAAATGATAGATATCTAAAGTGAGTAAAACCACTTTTGGTTAGACAAATACACAAACTTACTATGTATTTAGCATATAGAAAGCATGAATATAAACATATACAGTGATTATAAGCCTATATTTATTAGCATATCATAAAGATAACTTAATCTGAATCAAATCTATTTCCAAAATACTGTATTTTGAGATAGAGAGAAGCTATCAGCCACAATCTATTTGAAAGTTAATTCCCAAAAGATAATTCCAAAAGTGTTCCTATAAATACATATTTATAATATAGCAACTTAGAATGGCAACTCAGGCATCTTGGGATTACTTAAAAAAATAGTAACCCTTTATAACCTTATTTTTTGAGTAAATTATAAAATAACGATACTAAACAAGGCTTACTATGTGTGAGTAAATCAATGATTTCCAAAGTACTCTAGCAATGCTGGTACTCCACAGAAAGAATCTAGGACTACCTCAGATGATTTCAGAGACTTCCAAAAGAATGCAAGAATAAACACAGAGGAACTACAGAGAACTGTGTGTTGGCTACGTGTAAATCCATTTGATTACTGTGAATTTTTAAGTATTTTCTCCATGCAAATATGTATTTTTAGTGAGCACATGATCTAGATTTCAATGAGTCTCTCACAATCCTAATGAACTTTTCTTTGATTATTATAGACATCAAAAATAATATTAAGTCTGTTCACACTTAATAATTGTTTGTTTCACATAGTTAAAACACCTTTGAACTTCTACATCATTTTAAAAGAAGTTCAATTACAGTAAAAAAATTATAACAATTATAAACATTATCAAATATTTTTATCAAAGCTGAAGGAATTTTAATGATGTGACTATTATAACAAGAGCAATGCAACAAGAATAATACATTTCATGGCCTACATTAGAGGTTCACATACTAGAGTAAGTTTTAGAGTAGTAAATACAGTAGTAAATTTATGAAAGATATTGTCATTAAGAAGAATAGCAAAAAGAATAGAGATGTTTCATGAGAAAATAAATATATTTAGAGAACTACATATGTAGTCCTCTAAAATGACTCTTTAGTAAAGAGAGAGAGAGAAAGAGAGAGAGAGAGAGAGAGAGAGAGAGAGAGAGAGAGAGAGAGAGAGAGAGAGAGAGAGAGTAGAACATTTGCCAAATGGGTTTTGTAGTGATTAGGGAGAAAGCCTTATGATTCTTATCTCTGTTACAATTTCATAAAATATTCACAACAATTACATAGTAATTTTTTGCTAGTCTTGCGGCTTGAATTCAGGGCCTGACCACTGTTCCTGGTTTCTTTTTGCTCAAGGATATCTATCACTCTACCACTTGAGCCACAGTATCACTTCCAACTTTTTCTGTTTATGTGGTACTGAGGACTGGAACCCAGGACTTCAGGCATGCTTGGCAAGCACTCTACCACTAAGCCATATTCCGAGCCCTATAGTAGTCATCTTTATGGATGCATTCAAGTAGCTTCATGGTTTTAAAAAAAAATCCACATTAAGTAGTATTAAGAATAATCATATACAAGTGCCAGTGGTTCACACTTATAATCCTTGGTACTCAGAAGGCTGACATTTGAGAACTATTTGAAGCAAACCTAGGTAGAAAAATCAAAGAGATTCTTATCTTCATTTAACCAGCACAAAAGGGGGAAGTGTATTTGTGGATCAGGTGGTAGAGCAAAAAAGCTAAGCAGGAGTAAGAAGCACTGAGTTCAAGCTACAGTACTGGTATTCACAAAGTAAAAGAATAATCCTATTTTAGTAATACATCACTCACAAAGATTAAATAAGAATCTGGAAAGTTGATTCACAAACATGAATATTCTCTGAAGGTAGAAAAATTATGGACTACTCTTCATTTTATTGCGTTTGTTTCTCTTTTGCTTCTACAGTACTAGGCATTAAGCCCAAGGTATCATACGCAGTAGACTAGTATTTTGCCACTTGATCGATAACCCTGGCCTTATTCATGTAATCACCTTTAAAATAAATTTTAAATAAAACATGATAAAATCTTAATAACTGCTTGTGCTATCTTCCCAATTTTCATGTCTTCTGCCTTTACCTTCTGAGTAGCTGACATGCTTGGCCTGTTTGTATGACAGTTTCACATTATTTATGTAAATACAGATTTTTAAATGTTTTCATATTGATCTAGTAGGCTGTCAATCCTGAGAACTTATTACATTTGCTTATCAAATGTGTCTCAACCATGAACACAAAAATAAATCAATCAAATTGTCAACAATTTTAGAAGTGTGAAAGTCTAGATGCTTTGGGAAAACATCATCAAACTAGTTAAAATCTGTTAGTCACCTTTTCAAAACAGTGACTGTGCATGTTCCCCAGAATCAGTAGAAATATTTCATCTTTATGAGATGCTGTCTCTTGAAGAAACTTAACCAACATTTCAGTTTGGGTCCATTTCTATATCGACCAGCTTGCAATGTAGGGGGTAGGAGAATCTTGGTTACTCACTCTTGTGGTGTAAGCAGCTTCAGGGTCATCCTCCAGAACACGTGAAAGTCCAAAATCAGAAACCTTGCACACCAAATTACTGTTGATCAAAATGTTCCGAGCGGCGAGGTCTCTATGAACATATCCCATATCTGACAAGTACTTCATGCCAGACGCTATCCCGCGGAGCATCCCCACCAGCTGGATGACGGTAAACTGGGCGTCGTGTTTCTGGAAGACAATCCCAATGTAGAATTCAGAACCTAGAAACACATCCTTTCTTGTCTTTCCTTTAAAATTTTATACACCAAAAGTTGTAACAAAGCCAACTGGAGATATGTTAGCTCAAAGCACTTAAGACTAACGAGGTCAGTGGATCAACAGATGCATTGCCAAGTAAAACACCATACAATCAGAACCAAGTTCAAAAGTAGGACTCTGCTGATCTTTGTGTGATATACTTATATAATGTTTCCTTGGAAACATGAACAAGAACAAACAAATGAAATGGGTCTTGTGACTCTATGCCAGGTTAATAATTATTTTCTTGGTTGTTTTCTCCTTTCTTGGTTTCCTTTGATATTTTATGAATTGCTTAGAATTAAGTAGCACCAAAATGTTAATTATCAATACAATTCATTCATGGATAGTATGCTGCTAGAAGTGAATGTTACTTTTTTTTTTTAACCTAATCCAGCATGTTAGATCACAAAATAGAAAGAAAAAGAAGACAAAGAAATAAAGACTTCTGTATTATGAAAACCCCCAGGTAAACTTGTATCTGAGCCACATATGTAGTCCACCATTTTAACTTAAATAGAAATATGTTAAAAGCAATGAGTTAATACTATATCCACCTCTAAATATATCTAACACAGAATTTTAAAGGAAAATACTTATAACAATTTAAATTAATTTTAAATATTTTGTGATCGATAAAAATAATTTATATTAACATAACTTTTATCTTTTAAAATAACCACTTCTTCATAGAAAATTTAGAATTTTCTCTCATGATTACGAATGCCATAACTATGAACAACATAATTATGAATGGCATATAATATTTTCTATGTCTGCTCTACTATTATCTACCTCTCTCAGGACAGAAAATAATAAAAGCATTTTAAAGACCCTAAACATGACTAATGATGATTGTTAATGTCTTGAATGTCAAACATTTCTTTATTTATTTGAGAACAGTGTTTGCTAAACCACATTAAAATACGTTATATTAAGTGTTTCAAATAAAAACATATGTTTAAAGACCATATATGTGTGTATATATAATCACACATTGCCAAATGTATGTTGCAATACAAATATTCTTTAATATTATAGGTTATAGGGCATGCTTATTTTTTGAGTAAAATACATGAGAGGTAGATAGTCCATCTTATAACAGCTTGAGGTTACTCTTCACAGTCAAAGGGAATATTATTGCCTAATATATATATTAGTTATATCCTGATTTAGAATTTTTATTTTAGTTTTATGTTAATAATGTGAATCTTGAAAATGACAAAAACTTGAAGAAGATTGCAAAAAAACAACAACTATGTACTCTTTACATTTGAATACTGAAACTAAACATGCAGAATAACTTTTCTCCTTGATATTTAGTCCCAGAAATTTTCATCTTTCCTTGATATGGAGGTGATCTAATTGCTTGGCATAATATGAGAAGGCATTTCTAACCATTTCAGCAGCTCATTCATGAATTCAAATGTATGCACATATATAGATATTTACTTACACGTAAGAAACTGTCCAAGGAACCATTCTCCATGTATTCTGTGACAATCATAACTGGCTTACCTATGTAATGGCAAATAATAAATTGGAAATTATCAGAGCTGTGCAACAAATACCATACAGTAAACTTACATATAATACTTTGGGAAACTTAATGAATACAAAGATTCAAGAAAATTCACGCTCCAATATTTGCCAAGCTTCAATTAGAAAAAAATAACACAGAAAAAAAAATTAAATTAAAAAAATGAAAAGTAAATAAATGAAACTAAGAGAAAATGGAGAAGACTAGTTTTTAGATTAAAAGCCTTAAATCTAGAGTATCTAACATATTTGGCATTTGTTTCCAGTAAATGTAAATGTCAAAGTATGTCCATTTTCTTCATTTACCTGCATCTTAGCTATTTTTCAAAAATAACATTTTGCCTACAAGTACAAGACAGCATGAGGAACCCAATATCCACTTACTCTATAAGCATGTACATTCACACGGTACCTAATGTTCTCTTTTGTGCTGGTTAGTTAGAGGCATGCTAAATCAAAATCCCCATTGTCCAAAAAGATGATGATATAGGATCAAGGGGAATGAAGAACAGAAGGAGGGAGAAAAATCCATACACAGTCATAAAATTCAATGCATATGCTACAAAATTAAAAATTTTGTGGGAATGGGTGGGCTTGGGAAGGATGGACAAGAATGATTAAAGAATGATCAAGATGTATTGAACATTCGAGAACTGTTTTGTTGAATTGTAATTCCTTTGCAACTACTTAATGAATCTTTTAAAAAAATTCCTACTTTCATGAAGTGTACAAGAGACTTGGAAGAAAAAATAAACAGAATTATAAAACTCATGTTATATTTAAAAGGAAAATAAAACTAAAATAAAAATTGATGAAACCACTAATTTGTAACTTGGGAAATCTATACACTTCAATATGATTAAACTATGCAGATCCCACATTTTAATGTATGTATATAGCATTTATTAAGTTAGTAATTATAATTTATAGTTTGCACTTAAGAAATTTGAGATAGCAAAGATAAGTGGCCCAATGTCATGAAGTAAACAAGTTGTAAAGTCAAGAGTTGCAGCCTATATATTGTGTTGTTCATGAGGTAGACATATAAAGCATTAAAATACCAAACACAATAATGCTAAGTATTATGGATATATGCAGCTATAGTTAGAATAAATGTTCAATAACAAGTCATTATTTAGCCAAATGTTTCATGTCAATTCTATAGGGCATTTTGAATTAAAATTGTGTGTGTGTGTGTGTGTGTAATGCTGAGGACTGTAGCACTAATAATAATTAAAGTATAATGCTATATGAACAAAGGTAAAACATTACTCTAGATACATTACACCAATAGCTAGGAATTTAATTTGGAAGACCAATATTACAGAAAAAATAAATTTAGGAAATAGATACTTCCTGATATATGGGAAATCTCAATGTTTTCTCTTTGAAAACAAATTTTATAACACTGCATCAAGTATTTCACACATGTTCTATCACTTAATTCCCATGGCATACTTACACTGGAGTAATAGGCATTCTTTTCCTTTTTCTTCTTCCATAGAAAACATTGTACATTGAAATAAGCTATTTTCATTTTTAAAAAATTTGGTAATAAACAAAATCTCTGAAATAATCTATCTGAATTCAAAACTTGTATGTATCAACACATTTTAACTCTGCTTTGTTGATGCCAAGATGTCTTGATGACAAGCCTTTCATACTACCAGAAAGTTAATCTTCTTCCACATTCAGAAGTTCTGGGTTGAATTTTACTGAAAGTCTTTAAGCATGGATGATTTCAAGAAACATGTTCATTTATCATAACACAATTATATTTTGCCTTAAATCTTATGAAGATTAGTTTGCATTTTTATGCTGGAGAATATCTTACTTTACTTCCTATTTCTTTTTCTATGTAATAACTCTGAGTCTATACTGGTTGAGAATTACAAATTAGAATCATGAAAGTTGCCCATACTACATTTAGTCATTTGAATATATCGTAGGAGAGATTTCTTGTTTATTGAGGTGAGGAAAAAATATATAAATTCTATAAAATCTCTCATAATTTTCATATATATTATCATCAGTTAATGCATTGATCAATTTAACCAATATGTTGATTTATTTATATTCTCTGGGTATCATATCACATATAACTTTGTGATCTAGTAGTATGTAAAAAATTAGTTTACTTTGAATCTTGAACTATCTGAATTTGCTCTTTACAAGTTCTAGTTAAATTTCAATTTCACAGTATTTAAGGAAAATGGAAGATTCATCTTTTTTTCCTATTCTACTTTATCAGGGATATGGCTTGCATTTAAATGAAGGTATGAGTGAATCTGTAAATATATGAGTGAATTAGTGAATGTGCCCTCTGTAGATCATCTCCAGTGTCTGTTTCCTTCCCTAATATAACATTGAGGAGCATAACATGTTACAAATGCATGCTTCCAAGGTAGTTACAACTACCTTGTTTTACACTGACAGTTATTGTATTTGTATACTACTCAGTCCTCTACTTATCACTCACTTCCTCTGGCTTTCAGCCTTGTGACCATTTCATTTCCCATTAGCTGATAGAGTAGAATGTTTGGCAAGGGAAATAAAAGTAGCTAAAAATCAACCCAGTCAATTAAGCCAAAGCTCCATGACCATTCAGAAATCAGATCAGGCTGTCTTTAACTCTGTAATTTTGGTATTTGTAAACACTTCAGTTAAAATGGGCAAGCTGGGAAATGTGCTTTGCATTAAGTTCAAAGATTCAGGAAACCAAATGTACAGACAAAGAGTAAACAGAATCAAAATATTCTACCTTGGAAATCAGTATTTTAATTTAAGAGTTTCCCTTGTGATCTTAATTTTGATAAATATGGCTAAAGAAAAACACTCTGGAATAGTGGCCACATTTCTAAAATGCATAAAATGTAGTAGGAAATTATAAAATGGCAACTCATCTTCATAGTATGCAATACTAATACTCAAATATGCATGCTCTTTCATATGCATTTTGATTTACAAAGAACATGACATTTGTCATCAAAACAAGCCTATATCAATTCATTACCAACAGAGATTCCAAAATCTATCTGGCATTTATGATAAGCTCCATAATACATTCTATAACTTGATGCAATAAAACTAACAATAATGAACAAAATAGATTTTTCATGGGACTTTGTCTCTGTGTGTGTGTGTGTGTGTGTGTGTGTGTGTGTGCGTGTGTGCGCGTGCGTATGCATGCATACATGCCAGTTCTGGGGCTTGGGCACTGGACAATGTCCCTGAACAATATTTTCCTCAAGGCTAGCATTCTACCATTTGAGCCAAAGTTCTACTTTCTGCTTTTTGGTGGAAAATTGGAGATGAGGTTCATAGATTTCTTCCAAAGCTTGCTTTAAATAATGATCCTCAGATCATAGTCTCCCAAGTAGCTAGATTGCAAGCATGAGCCATCTACACCAGACTCCATCTTGTTTCTATATTAAGTTATGAATACAAGGAAGAAATGGTGATCTTTGACATAGTAAGAACAAGTGAGTCAGTCTACTAAAATGAGCCTTTTTTTCCAACTATCCATACTGATTCAGAGGTATTTCTAATCACTGCCCAATGACAGTGCATGTGCAATTTAAAAGGACTAAGAATTCCAATTAAGCCTTGCTGTTTTCACTACAAACTTTGCCATCACATTTTCTACAAAAAGGAGAGTAAGTGATAAGATAGGAACATAGTCATAGAGATATTTTTCTTTACAAATTTCTAATGTTAGTTCTTTGATAATAGTATCCACTTTCAAACAGTGAATATAATCACTTTTTAAGATATCTAAAATTATGCATATTTAACTCATTTTCAAAGGGAAATAACATTAAATCCTATTGACAATAACAATGTTGTCTGAAACTCTACATCTTATTTTCCAAAGACCTAATATGAGGACATGTCTTCTAAAATCAAAATCATTTAGCAGTTACTAGTATTTTATGGTTATTATGTAATCAGAATCATGGTGGAAGAAAATAGAAGCAGAAACAAATGAAATTTGAACAAACATGAAACAATTTTCTTTATTAACTCTATATTTTAAGAAAATGTATGAACTGGGCTCCAGTGGCTCATGCCTGTAATAGTAGCTACTCAGCAGGATGAGATCTGAGGATCCTGGTTCAAAGCCATCCCAGGCAGGGAAGTCCATGAATCTCTTTTCTCCAATTAACCATCAGAAAACCTGAAGTGGTGCTGTGGCTCAAGTGGTAGATTGCTAGTCTTTAGCTCAGGGACATTGCCTAGGCCCAGAGTTCAAGCCCACAATAACCAAAAAGAAAAAAAAAATGTATCAACTGATGAATCAAACTATTTGGTATTAATTTTCCATGCTACACCTAGTTAACTGCTAGAAATATTGTAACAAAATGAAGCAGGATATTTTTTCTGCCTTAGTTATTATAAAATACAGGGCAATGTTTCTCTAATTCCATTTTAATCAAGGCATTGTTGTGTTGAATTGACTACAGTTACATCTATTGCTCTATTAGTTTAATGAAAGCTGTGGATAGCTCCATTTGTACTTCTAACTTAACTATTCAACACTGTGCAAGTTAGAAATAATTTAATTAGGTCTTTATTTTAAAATATCTATCGCTTGTAACAGATAAGTTAGGCTGAGAAAGTAGTTGGAGTATGGCCTAAGTGAATGTCTGCCTAGTAAGCACAGGCCCTATGATCAAACTCGAGTACAACCATAAAAAAAGATTAAGAATTTGACATGAATTATAATACCCATGAAGAAAGTTCAGAAGATGCAGAGAGAAAAGGAAATAACAAGCTTTTGGGATTGTTAATAAAGTATGACATTTTATTCCAACAATTTTCCTTTATTCTATATGCTGGGAATAAGGAAGAACAAATCAATGTCAGCCATGGGGCAAAGTAGACACTCATACAGAGAGAAGTCTGTTTTAATTATGAGAAATTCTCTGAGTACTCTGTCCATGACATTCCTCAACAATACAAGATTACAGTTAAGGGTCCTGGTCAATTTTTAAATTTCCACATAATCTAAACAGGGAAAAACACATCAATCTGATCAAATATAATTCCTTCTATTTCACTAGGTAAAATGTTGTCAATGGAAATTACTGTTGGAATCTAAACATCATTTAACTAATGGTGTGATGGCAGAAATATCATATATTTGTTAAAATCAAGTTTTATCCTTTTGAACTTCAACTAAAATTGATAACACATGTGAGTACCTCATTCTGGACAAAGACTGCCGCCCAGCTTGCTGCTACTTTGAAGATCAGAGACTCTATCACCTTCTCGTGTTTAAGACTTTCAGGCTCATGACATGCCATTAAAATTGTTTATGGTTCGATTCAAACAAATGAAAAGTAATGATCACATAAAGGCCCTTCTCAAAATGATTTGAAAATGATACATTATAATAGACCCAATGTTTCCAAGTACACAATTAATAGCAATAATTTTATTATTTTATTATTTTTAAGGCTTACCTCTGAGACAAAAGAGAAGAAATGATTTTTTTCAATAATTATTTTGTATACACATAAATTAACTGGTCATCTCACTCTTAGCCAAAAGAGGTAATTTAGATTTGCATAATTCTTTGCCAATGTATTCTTACACATTCTCATACTGTGTGTGTGTGTGTGTGTGTGTGTGTGTGTGTGTGTGCACGCATGCCTGCACATCACATACCAGTCCTATGGCTTGCTCTTAAGTTCTGGATGCTGCCTCTGAGCTTCTTTTGCTGAAGGGTAGCATTCTACCACTTGAGAAACAATGCCACTTCTGGCATTTTCTGAGTAGTTTATTGAAGATAACTGTCTCATGAACTTTGCTGCCGGGGCTAGTTTCAAACTGTGACCATCAGATCTCAGCCTTCTGAACATCTAGGATCCCAGGTTTGAGTCACCAATGCCCAGTTCTCATCTCATCTCTTTATGTTGTTCAAATAGTAAGGCTTTACTCGTAATTCCGTGTTACAGAATAAGAGCTAGCTGTGGGTGGTTTGATTTATGAAGTCTCAGCATCAGTATGCTTGTGTCAGTATTTGATCTCAGATGCACTGATACTGATATGCTCATTTTTAAAATTTCAAATTAGACAAGCTGTAAATTCCGTGTCACTCTAATTGTCCACATATATATATATATATGTGCACATGTATACATGAGCTTTCATTTAGAAGTCAAATGTTTTAGAATGTAAAATATTAGCAGCAGAATAAATAACTTCTTTTGACAACAACATGTCATACTTATGTATTAAATGTAACATATTAACTTTGTGTATGGAGCTTCTATTTCCTTTTTGTTAGAATAAGGTACCATATTTAGAGCTTTTGAATAGGCCACTAAGGAGTTTGAAATCTAATTCTGGGTCTACTCCTCTGTTATATTTACAATATGTGGGATGATGGGGATTTATAGAGTCAAGTTTGGCAGTTTGTTACATATTTATTTGGCCAGGGAGATATATTAAATTTAGAATTCTCACTTCAAGACTAAGCCACTTGTAATCCCTAGCAGACTGCTAGAGAATTAGATGTAAATAAGATGTTTAAGTATTATATCTTCCATTAAAAATTTTTACTTATTGTTTAGAGAATTTTTGTCCCAAAGAATGTTTTATATGTTTGTTTGTGGCCACAGCTCATATTTTATTATTTTAGTTTTTACATTTGAAGAAAATTTATCACAGCAATTATGCTTTAATATTTGCTTTTATTAAAGTTTCAAGATAAATTTTGATATATTGGGTTGCTTTTGTCATTTAGAAGACTAGAACAAATAAAATCAACACTTACTGTATAGAATACTAGAACCTATCTGTAAGCTCAAATTTAAACAAAATGATTAGTTTGATAGTCATTTTTACCTATTACCTTTTACTTGTAGGCATTGAAGAATTTAAGTGATGCCTCAGTCCATTTTAAAATACTTCCTGACTAATGCAATCATTTATGTAATTGTATTTCTTAAACAATGCATTCAGCAAAGCACTGGGTGATCTACTGTGATACTGCTCCCATTTTTTTTTTTTTTTTTTTTTATTTTTATTTTTTTGCCAGTCCTGGGGCTTGGACTCAGGGCCTGAGCATTGTCCCTGGCTTCTTCTAGCTCAAGTCTAGCACTCTGCCACTTGAGCCACAGCGCCACTTCTGGCCATTTTCTGTATATGTGGTGCTGGGGAATTGAACCCAGTGCCTCATGTATACGAGGCAAGCACTCTTGCCACTAGGCCATATCCCCAGCTCCTACTGCTCCCATTTTTTTAACCCTCTCTCCTCTCCCTCCCTCTCTCCATGCTTTCCATTTTCTTCTCTCTCTTGCTCTCTCTCACTTAGTAAGTCAATTTTTGGTTTCTCAACAGTAGTGAAATAAGTACTAATTTTGATCAGGTTCTATATTAGTCACCATTCTTGCTATCTTTGAGAAATATTTTGTTTCAGATTCTAACAGTAATGGATTATCTCCAAAATTTTCTTTTGAAACATGAATGTTGCTCTGATGAGGTTGTGAGGGAGTACTTTTAAAAATCAGGAAATAATTACAATCTGAGAATAAAATATAGAAACATGCTTTTGTTCAGATATGGGTGCAGAGTGTAAGTGAAAAGTCCAAATTCTCCATGTTGTAATTAGCACTTTCTAGCCAGACAATGTACTCATGACTTACAATTGTTTGTTCAAAGGTAACAAAAGTGGTTATATCTAATTCACAAAGTAGCAACAAATGACAATAAAATTATGCCATAGTACCAAGTCAGAAAGATAACAGATATTTCAGTAAGGAAGATGAAAAGTTTTCATCATGAAAAGTGTATTTTAGAAGACTGTCTACAAAGCACAAATGCTTTTTTTTCCTCCAGTGAATCTCCAGTCCAAACTCTCAGTGAAACATGACACTGAAACTCTACAGACACAAATACCACCTTTTCTTGAAAGATGAGTAGATTTATTCATTTCCCAAACCAGTCCTAATGATGAAAAAAATATTAGAAAGATGCTTGGTGCCAGTGGTTTACATCTGTAATAATAACTATTCAGTAAGAAGAGATTTGGAAGATTGTAATTTGAGGCCAATCTGTGCAGAAAAATCTAAAAGATTCCATTTATAAAATAAGCAGCAAAAAACATGGCTGGAGATTTGGCTCAAGTGGTAGGATACCTGTAAACCAAGCAAATTGAGCAAGTGTGCTCATATCATCTTATAATCTGAGAATTTGGCAAGAATGAATAATATAACTACCAGTATGGCATGAATTTTAAGAGGGTAGAGGAAACAAACAAGTATTTTTTAACCAACAAAGGAATTTAAATTCAACATTTTAGATATGAGTTTCATATATCTTGATCAGTGTCTTCCCTTCCAGCATTTTCTTCCAGCACCCTGGCCTCACCCACCTCCTCAAATCACTCTGTTCTATTTTAACAATGTATGAAGAATATTATGACTAGGAAGCTGAAATAAGTTTGGTGCAAGAAGGGTGGGTCTTGAGGGGACTGGGTGGGAGGAATGGTGGCAAATACAGTCACAATATTCAATGCAGAAACACTTTTTAAAATACTTAACATGGGCCTATAGCACACGTTTAAATAATTCCACATTGTTAAGTTCTTAATTTAATTTATTTTACATGAACACTCCAAAGGAAATCAAAGTATATTTCAATTATACCATACCCTCATGAAGAAGGAAATTCCCTTTTAGTCACACTACAGTGAGACTCAGTATCACTGCCATTTGGAAACTGGTTCATGTAATGTAAAAGAAGAACAACATTGTGAAAAATATAATGAGTAATGTCTGTTGGTAACCATAGGGTATGTAAATGTGGTGCCAATGAATTATCCCCTAAAGGATGCCAAACTCTCTGCCATATGTTGTCTTTCACTGTAAGGAATTTGCTGCCAATTTCACTTATTCTGCATTCTATGCTCCAAACCTCAAATAGGAAAAAAAAGAAAAAGAAAAGGTCCCAATGGTCTCTCAAGGGGTTTTCATTGGAATGGGAGCCAAAACTCACAGATCTACCTCACAGGATCCCTTTTGAGCGTGGCTGGAGAAACCATCACGGAAATAAATTCAGATCCCTACAGTGGGCTGAATGCCAGAACTTCTCCCAGAGCAATCAAAAATCCACCTGGGACCCTAGAGCAGAACTGTTTGGAATCCACAGAGAAGAGAAGGGGGAGTGGAATGAGGGAAGGCCTTGGGTCTACTTGTGAATCAAGGTTTCCAACTCAGAAGCATTCCCAAGATGCCTGTAATTTTCCTAGGGCAGGGAGGACAACAGGGGTAAAGATTTGGGAGCTTAAACAAAGCTGGTGAAGAATAAAAGAAAAGGCAACTAGCTGGGAGTTCCTGTCAAAATCGAGCCTTAGTTTTTCCTTTGCTGCTGGACTTGTTCCCACAATTCTCTTCGCAGTCTTAGAATCAGCAGACTTTTAAGCAGCCTGATATCTAACTCGATATCTAATATTAAAAACTCAAGAATTGTTAAGACTTTGAAAAACATGTCCAA
Organism: Perognathus longimembris pacificus; assembly: GCF_023159225.1. Taxonomy (NCBI): domain Eukaryota; kingdom Metazoa; phylum Chordata; class Mammalia; order Rodentia; family Heteromyidae; genus Perognathus; species Perognathus longimembris. The sequence continues at coordinate 27,619,654 of NC_063165.1, read as the reverse complement.
AATACAATTACTTAAATATACTTGCTCTCTAGAAAGGCAGGAAAGCAGGTGTTCGAGATTCACTTACTTTTAGTAACAACCCCCTCCAGCCGAATGATATTGGGATGGTCGAACTGTCCCATTATGCTTGCTTCTCCCAGGAAATCCCGCCTCTGTTTCTCCGTGTAGCCTACTTTCAGGGTTTTGATGGCCACTGAAATCTCTTTTTTGGAAGGGAGTTTTAAGCGACCACTGCAAACTTCTCCAAATTCACCTGGTGGAATGCAGAAAAGCAACAAAATGCAAGTAATTGCATAACAAAACTATCCTCCACAGAGAGCAGGTATGTAAAAGAGTGAGCAGTTGTAGTTTTTCATAGGTCTCCAAATTACTTCAGAAGATGAGAAAACGAAGCTATCCAGAAAAGCCCATGGAGCTCACATCCTAAAATAGACCTTGTGAGAACTCCCATGGAATCTTAAATATCACACTATGAAAAATGCAACACTAGAAAATAAGAGTGAAGTTAAAAGCTGCATCTGTCAGATCTTTTACCCTTTGTTTTAATAGCTAATATTATTATATAACAGGCTGGCAAAGATATTATGAGTTGAATATTGGGTAAAATTTCAGATGTTTTTAACTATTCTATTTTTACTATGAGGACCAATTGGGCTATGCACTCTAACACTCTGAAAATAAGAACAAAAACATCTGCTATCAATTCTGTTTATTGGAGTATTGGTTTGTTGCATTACAAAGTTTTCTGGGCTTCTGGGAGAAGACCAATTGCATAAGGGTATCAAATTAAACAGCTTGTCTTGTCTAAAAGTTATTGTAGAAACATTTTCTTACATTTAATGTCATACATGAAAATGTTATTTTCAAAATGGGGGATTAATCCAGAAGATGAATACAAAGTATTGTTTACTATTGAGAAATTGAATCCAATATATGTATAAAATTATTTAGAACTAAACATTATTTTTATATACATTGTTATTAAGGAGCTTTACCTACCACTCTTTCATCAGATTTTCAGCTGGATTAGAACAGTCTTTATATCCATTTCTTTATTTCTCTACACACACACACACACACACACACACACACACACACACATTTTAATACTGAAGAAGGTTTTAAATTGAACAAAAGTGTTTCCCTGAAATATTCTAGGATGAATTACATCATAATCATTTGTTTCCCTTTGGAATAGAGTTATATTCTTGGGCTAATGTCCCTATGGATTGGAAAACTCAGTTTTAGTATTTGGTTTCAACAGAGAGAAGTGAGATGGTTTTCTTAACTCCCCACTCCCATCCCCACATAAATGGTTTGAGCCACAGAAGTGGCAAATTGTCCTGCTAGAGCTTCTTGCTCTAGGACAAAAAAATCGTTGTCTCTCTCCAGGAAGCTCTACCATCCCCCCAACTTGACCCTTCAACAGCAGTCCAGTCTTGCTTCTCCTTCCAAAGCAATGATTTCTGTTATAACTTGGCAAAGTCATTTAAAATCCAAAAGTAGAAGCACATGTAATTATTTAACAGATACTCATCAATTGGCAACAGTTGGGCAGACACTGAGAAAAGCACAGTAATAAAATGGTAAACAAATCAAAATTAGTTTTGTTGATTTTGCTTTTTGCTTTTGACAAAGTAGAGAAAGGTTAGCAATTTTTATAGTTATGATATCCTTAGGATTATGGAAAGAATGAGCGAGAGATCATGAGAAAAATCTCTGGTCTTGTTAAAACCAAGTCAGAACGTATGACTACAGACATAGGACTATTAGGAGAAGGAGATGTTATGATGAAAAATTAGAATTTGAAGCAAGCGTAAGAGTTTCTTGCCTTGCCCACAGTTATTTGAACATTGCCAGAGATCTCCAGTTCACTTTGTATAAACATTGCATCTGAGTAAACCAGAGAGGTATTCATAATGAACTTTCATTTCCTGCCAGTTTTGCCATTCTCATGAGTCAACATGGTATAAAGGATCATGTTTTAAATTCAGATGCCATCACCATTTAGCAATGTATCACTTGTCAGTTTATAGGAGAGACAGTACAGAGCTGTGTTTGAGAACATCAATCCCAGTGCCAAATAGCTCAGGGTTTATTCTTACTCTGTTACTTACTGGTTTTGTGATTTTATGTGAGTGTGTTCACCTCTCTGTGCCTCCCTTTCCTTATCTATAACATAGGTTTGACAATTGTGCTTATCTGATAAGACTGTTGTACAGTTAAAGAATTTAGTATATATAAGGCAACAGATACAGGATCAAATACATGATAAGTAGCATTTGTATGTTAGTACTATTTATTCCTCTTAGTTTAGACCTACTTTAGGAGGTTAGATTATCTATCCACACTAATGTTTCTATTTTGATCAAATTGACAAATGAATATAAATGTGCTTTGGAAACTACCAGATTCTATATGACTGTAAGAGAAGTTTCCAAATTCCATATTAAAATAAGAGAAGTTAATGTGATGGTGATGATAACAAGGTTCATATCTTACTGAATAGGTATTTGCAAAAGAAAACATTTTCTAAGAGGACTGTTCTAGAAAGATTTAGGTTAAGATTTGACATTTTAAGTGAGCCAGAGATTCTTTTCTTTAAGTGGGATTCGTGGACAAATTTACAGACTAAAAACCCTCAGAATTTGTGAAAAGTAGACTGATCATTTCTCACATTTGTGCAAAGCTTTCTCCTACTTCAATATCTATTGAACAATGCTTATAAGTCAGAATCATGCTTTTCTACAAGAATGATCTCATTAACAGCTACAAAAATCTTACAAAAGATGTACCACTCTGATAATTATTGTCCAGTATGGACTTTGACTTTGGAAAATAAAGGATCCAAGCTATGATTTCTGGTTATGGTGTGATAACGGACATTCAAATATCCATCAAGTTTTTCCTACCTACTAGAATGGAGAAAAAAATGTATATCTTAAAAGCTAATGAAATTAAATATGATGTGAATGGTTAGCATAATTGAAACATGGAAGTTATTTTATTTCTTCAGAAGTTTCAAGTATTTAAATTTGAAAAAATATAGTCATTTTCCAAAATTAAATTAGAATTGTTATTCATTATGCATTCCTCACCATAGAAATGTACTGATTTGAGGTAATAATTCGGGACTCAACATTAGTTTGATCATTTTCACTGGGTATAATTTTTCTAAGGATGTCATATGTTAATGAGAATTTCTTTAACATTTAGCCAAATAAATTCTCTGACATGAAATTAGAGAACTGGAACACATGTAGTCATATTTATAACATATATGATTTTTCTGCAAATTCAAATAACTACGAAAGTACTATTATTTGTGAACAAGATTAGGCTTCCTAAAAATACTCCTATCTTTAGATTTATTATTATTGAACTTTGATAGAACAATTAAATTCTTTTTTTGATTTTTATTAAGAGTGATTTATAAAGAAAGTAAATGGGTTGTTAAAGCAAATTTGATGTTAAAGGCACTTATGGAGCACTTGCCTAGCATGTTGTGAGACTCTGAGTTCCAATTTAAAACAAACAAATTACAGTAAATTTAAAATTTTATGTTATGTTAGCCTACATTGATTGTTACTAAAGTTATTTTAGAAATGGGCATACACATATTCGTTATATTAGTACACTATTTCACACACAAATTGAATGTTACAAAAAATGTTTAAAAATTGTATCTTTTAAAGTCTTGATTCTATATTGTATTTTTGGTGATGGCAAACATTGTAGTCAAGGATTTCAATACTGTATGTATATAATATGTTGAATTTTTCCAGGAGATATGTCACCAACTAATGATACAAATATTTGAAAATAAAAAAAAGCATAGCATTATTGTCCTTAAAAATGATAATCAAGAGTTTTGGCAAAAGTATCTCCAAATATGAGGTTAGGCTTCATTGTTTAGATGTGTGATATAAGATAGAAAACACAAAGGGGATCTAGTCTAATTTTTCACAAGTATCACGATTTACTAAAAGTATGCTTTGCCTCACAACTCTATGTTCTAGATAATGTCTCCATGTAATGCTCTTTACCAATGCGGAGGACCTCAAATTTCAAGGCCATGATGATTGCTATTTGACCTTCTGGATATTGGTTGTGGGTGAGTTATTCTTTCTCTCATTGGGATTCAGATTAGTGTCAAAATACCAAGTACTGCTTGTGCTTCTGGAAATTCCATGCTGGAGAGCATCATGCTCTGTGGATCAACATTAAAACCATGCCAGATATAAACCTTCCATATCACAGAGCTATTCACAAAACAAGACTAAAGCAATGAAACTGGATAATAAACATACATTTGTTCTGACACTAGATTACCATGAATTTATAGTACCTTGTCCAAAAAAATTATATAAATGAGCATCATCTTATAAATACCAGGTTCATAATTTATTATTACATGGATTCTTGAGTTTTTAGGAAGACATTTCACTTGGAACAGCAATAGAAAGTTTAGAAAACTTATATTATTGAGATAATAGAAATTAATCAAATACTAACTACTTATTGAACTTTATATACTGCTTTGGTCTACAGAAGAAATACTGACAATTACATGCACATTTGTATAAGGAAGATAGTCATAAATTCATAAATATGACAGTTGAAAAAACTGGATCAGACAAATTATTAATGATTCAATAAATTAATTTTTCTATCCACTGTAATTTCTATGTCAACATAAAATTGTTTTGCTTTTAGAACAATATCTAAGAGTGAGATTATTAATTTACTACAATTGTGTATAGTTCAGTTTTAATCTGAATAGTAGCTCTACAGATGTGTATGATTCCACATATTATAGATGTTCATATGCTTATGTGTAACTGTGTAAAACATTTTTATTTAATACTTATCTAAAAGTTATATTAAAAAATGCAACTTCTTTCAGCAATAGCTCCATAACTGTTTATGCATGAATTTATAGGGGAGTAAATAAACTAATTAAAACATTTTAGTTTATTTAAGACATCCTGTCAAAATTGTTGTGATGAAATTTATGTATCATGTATCAAAATTTTATTGTTCTTTGAATTCCAAAGAGGGTATTAAAATTCAAATCAAGATTCTTCAATTACCGGTCTAGTTTAAAGTGAGGCATTCTTTTATCCCCACTTACTCAAATAGCTTTTTGACATGCGATGAGCATAGCTATGGGAAGATTGAATAGTAACTGAGGCTACCTCTGAAAGCCAATAAATAAAAAGCAGCCATCGCCTCAGAGTCTGTAAGTCTAGCACCTTTGAAATCACTACATTCCATTAAATATCTCGTTTACAGCTTGTCTTTGATCATGAAATTAGAAAAATGTCCCCACCTATAGAAATATACTTAAGCCTCAGAAAATAGAGCAATCTCAGTTAGCATTCTTAGTCATAGTTGGAAACTTGCACAATACTATTGCCATAGGGTAAATGAGTTACCTGCTCCCACTACTTTGTCAATGGATATATTGCTGGCATCTAACTCCTTAGCAAATTCATGCACTGCTTGTGTAGGGTCTTCATAGGTATGTGGGTCCACGTAAGTCCGAAGTCCTGGGAGTTTTACTGATTGATTAAGGAAAAGAACAAAGACATTATTTATAAAGCTTTTATTGAGGAAAAATTTAGGATAATATTGCCTGAAAAACAAATTTTAACTCAATAAAATACATCAATGTTTATTTTATGATATCACAGAAACTGACAGAGATGTTAGCTTAAATGTTGGAAAAAGCTTTCTTAAAGCTTTCAATGAGGACAAACAAAAGAAAATAGACACACCATAATATAGACCTTAGGAATGAAGATGCTTTTGAGATTATTAAGCAATATAATTGCTATTATATACGTGCTGTCATGTTATTGTACAAGCAATTCTGTTAGCATTTCAGGATATATCCTTTCAAATACAGTACAAACGTCATTGATTACAAAGCAATACAGTAACCATATAGTTATTATAATGCAACATCTGTCAATTAATCAAAAATATGAGATATATTTTAACAATTCCTTCTCTTTTTATTATTTCATTTTATTTTATTTATGTAAGTTTTTTAAAAAATTACCTTTATACAGTTGAACCCAAGGAGTTTAAGGAAGTATGTGTAAATAATATTCAATGTACATATGAAAAAACAGAATGAGGTAACTAGGAGCAGGTGCGCTTGGGAGAAATGAGAAAGAAAAATTGAAGTGCTGGGCTTGATCAAGAAGTGCTGTACTTATAAACTGATACATTGAACTGACAGAATTCCATAAGGCAGAATAGTGGCTACAGTTATGAAAAAATATTTGAAAATATAAATGCATAACTTCTATCTGAAGCTACACTGCTTTTAGTAATAGTTACAATTAAATTATCCTACCCAAACACACATCTAATTTGTTACACATAAGTAGTAACTAACATAATATCAAGTTGATAGCATTTTCTTCTGTATTTTTACAATTTAAAAGCAATATTTATAATTGTGTTTAAAAGCTTAGTGATGGGGCTGGGAACATGGCCTAGTGGTAGAGTGCTCGCCTAGCATACGATTCCCCAGCACCACATATATAGAAAAAGCCAGAAGGGGCACTGTGGCTCAAGTGGCAGAGTGCTAGCCTTGAGCAAAAAAAAAGCACGGACAGTGCTCAGGCCCTGAGTTCAAGCCCCAGAACTGGCAAAATAAAAGTTTAGTGATAGTACTAAGAATTTAAGTTCCAAACATAATATAATTTCTTAACTATAAGTCTTGTTAGAATTTATTCATTATATTCTAAAAGTGATAATTTTATAATGTTCTGTTATTAAAATATTATGAACAACAGAAAACTCTTTTGAATTTGTTTTAATATTTGTGAAATTCCTATCATTTAGGAAAATATTTCAAATGAGAGACAATTTGCATTTGTCTCTCAATAAATTTTATTTAAAACACCTTGAGTCTCTAAAAAGAAGAATCAAATGATAATTAAATTTCCTAAACATTCTTTAAAAGTAACTTTAATGTTTAATCTTCATAGTATAGCTACAAATATTTTTTATTATGCCTTCAGTCTTAGTACCATTGATAACATTGGTTTAGCAGGTTTTAGTGTTTAACTTAAATGTTTCTTTTATATACAAAATTATTGAAGGATATGTTTTCTCTGAATTTTATAAAAATAAAGTCATACATTATAGACTTCATAATGGAAGAATCTCTTTGGCACAAAAATAATTGACTACTGTGTTGACCAAAGCTTCATTTGAACTAGTTTTAGAGTTTGAAATGGTTGTCCCTACAGCTTTCAGCACAATGGAATTTGGCCAATTAAGGATTTCAGAGTTTCTGTTAATAAATGAGAAGTTCCTTGAATTTCAAGACAACTTTATGAATGTCCTCTTAACAGTTTATTGTAATGTGTACTCCTATTAGGGTTTCATAGATATTCAAGTGAAGAAATCAAGTGAAAATGAGCGAGTTATAAAAGAAAAGGTGGTTGGCAGAGTTAGAAGCTCCTCTGCTCAGCTACTTCTGCAGCTGACTGACAAACCTTTGAGGGACCAGAAGCTCAAGAAGTGCATAGGGAGGGAAGAGGAACAAATTGCTTCCGGTTGACCAGCTACTACCAACATGGAGCAAGACTCTAGCTTTGGTCAGAGTATGAACAACTTGAAAATAAACCATCAAAGAGTAAATTAAATTCATACAAATGTGGAAACTTAAGGCATCTTCTTTGCATTGGGTAGACTGGGATTGGAGAAGCATTTGAGGAAAGTCAATTTTGAGTTTTTCTTGAGATCTCAAGTCTAAGAAATAATATACAGGGACTGGGAATGTGGCTTAGTGGTAGATTGTTTGCCTAGTATGCATGAAGCCCTGGGTTCGAATCCTCTGTATCACATATATAGAAAAAGCCAGAGGGGCTCTGTGGCTTAAGTGGTAGAGTGCTAGCCTTGAGTGAAAAGAAGTCAGGGATAGTGTTCAGGCCCTGAGTTCAAGCCCCAGGATTGGCAAGGAAGAAAGAAAGAAAGGAAAGAAAGAAAGAAAGAAAGAAAGAAAGAAAGAAAGAAAGAAAGAAAGAAAGAAAGAAAGAAAGAAAGAAAGAAAGAAAGAAAGAAAGAAAGAAAGAAAGAAAGAAAGAAAGAAGAATGGAAGGAAGGAAGGAAGGAAGGAAGGAAGGAAGGAAGAAAGGAAGAAAGAAAGGAAGAAAGAAAGGAAGAAAGAAAGGAAGAAAGGAAGGAAGGAAGGAAGGAAGGAAGGGAAGGAAAGAAAGGAAGAAAGGAAGGAAGGAAGAAAGAAAGTATTACTGTAATTAATATTTTCATTGGTAGGAAAGTTTACCTCCTGGGAGGTAGAGATTTGGGGGATCATGGTTTATGGCCAGCTTCGGGAAAAAATTCCAAAGGTCCTGTCTTAATTAATAGCGGGGCACAGTAGTACATATCTGCCCTACCAGATACCCAGAGGACGAGTTTTGGGGAGGTAGTGATTCTAGACTTCTCCTTGGAAGAATGTTTACTCAACCCACATCTCAACAGACAATAGTGAGTACAGTTGCCAGCTATTGTGAGTACATAGTAAGACTTATTCCAGGCTAGCCAAGGCAAAACCCTACCTCAAAAATAACCAGAGCAGGCCCAGTGCCAGTGGCTAACACCTATAATCCTAGCTCCTCAAGAGGATGAGATGTGAGGATCATGTTTCACAGCAATCAGGGACAGAAAAGTCTGTGAGACTCTTATCTCCAATTAATCACCAGAAAACCTGAAGTTGCGCTATGGCTCATAGTGGCAGAGCGCTAGCCTTGAGCTGATGAGGTCAGGGATAGTGCTCAGGCCCAGAGTTCAAGCCCCATGACCTACCAAAACAACAACAATAACTAGAGCAAAAATGATTGGAGGTGTGGCTCAAGTAATAGAGTTCCTGTCCAGCAAGCACACAGCCACAAGTTTAAAAGCATATTTATTTGCAATTTTTCTTTGCCCATAACTAAAGTTCAACCCCAGGGCTTCACACAAGCTGGGCTAGGCAGCAAGCACTCTACTACTGATAAATATGCCTAGTCCTATTTAAATTATTAATATAATTTAAATTTGAAGCTGAGTAGCACTCTTCCTTTAGAGCTAATACATTATTATTTCATTGATACATTATTCAGTTCTGTAAAAGCAGGTGTTATAGTCTTTTTGACTATAGAGCTCCAGCATATCTATTTTTATACTACAGCAATTTCTAATTATTAATACTAAAATACTTTATCTTTAAACAAGAAGCATACTAAGGAAAGCTATCATACATTTCTTGCTTTAGGCTATTAAAAAAACATAAAAGTAACACCACAGAATTAACCTAATAACTTTTTCTATGGTCAATTTTGTTATATTTACATAAAAGCTTGCTTCAGATTAACAATATGTAACATATTCTAATTTTTCTCTACTTGTTAGTAGTAAGATAAAGAGGTCTAGCATTCCTCTTTAAGTAAAAAAAAATGACACATTAACTGTAATATAAAGTTGAGTTGTTTGGTGAATAATTAGAATAATTTACTTTGCAAAGGAATCACCAGGGGTCTATTTGCTGACATTTGAATTAACCAAGAGTATGAAATGAACTGTCAGGAACAGTGTCTTCAATACTTTAAATAGGCATTGGCTTTACAATGTCAAATGTGCTTTAGAGTTTAGAATTAACCCTATTACTAAATAACAGTACACTTAGAACATTATTCCCCTAAAAACCAAACAAACAAATGGCTTTTCCACCACATGACTGTTTTGGAGAAAATTATCAATACAAGTACACGCCCACATCCACACCAAGTGAAAGGGTCTGTGTTCTTTGAGGGCTGTGGCTGCTGATTTTAACTGCTTACACCAGAGGTCCTGGCAATTGGGAGATTCAGGCTTCAAGGCCCATAATCCCTTCACACCAATAATTAAGGGCAACACGCAGAGTCACTGGGCTCTGTCATGGAACCCAGATAATAAACACATGCACACGTGTTAAGCTGAACTACTTTACAGCTCATTCTGCGCAAACACAATAATTTACATTTCCATTTTACCAGCATGAGTTGCCCTAAGGAGAGTAAAAAAGAAAAAAAATGTAAAAAAGGTCCAGCTACAGAGGGCAAAGGGACAGGATCTTAGGAGGTAAAACACATTTCTTTCCTTTTGAAGCAATATTATAGGATTTGTAACAAGGCTAGAGGGAATAGTTCATAGCTCGAGCTTTCTAAAGTAGTACCAAATAAATAGGCTGAAATAAACCAGCTGTAGTATTGGGAGGCAGCGAGTTGATGACAACAAATAAGTTACTTAATGCTTTTGAAGCTAGGATTAAAATGTACAGCATTTTGTTTATTTGTCTACCAAGAATGCTGCACACTGAACACATATTAAGGTTTTAACAAACTCTGCCATAAACAAACAGTAAAACAGATGGGGGGAGTGGCTTTAAGATCCTGATTAGAATCAGCATGCAGAAATTTATCAAAAGCCCATATTAATAACTCACAATTTGTAACTCCCTTAAACATAACTAAATGACTATGATCTCATTATCAATAAAATGATATTTAAATTAATTTCCATCTCAAATTAAAAGAAAGATTTAAGCTACTGAAGATGATATGCATAAGGATTGTAAGACATTTGCTTGGAGGCATGAAAGAAGTAAGAACAGATATTCTTTTGTGTTCTTTTAGAACTTAAGAGTTTAAAAAAAAACCAATTTGAATTGATGTGATATTGATATTAGGAGGGTAGTACCCTGGATTTTTACAAAATGAGTTATCTCATAATGACTCTACCAATGAGGTGGAAAAACAAGAGCTGATTCTGAAATTGCATGCATCATTTCCATAGCATATTAAAATTTAAACATTTGAAAAGATTAACTTCTCTTTCCCCCAGGTTTTTGTATGCATTTTGCATATTAGCAAAGAGTAATCAAGTTTGTTTTTTTCCTTTACTTTAGTTACAACTTCAGGTATGGATGGTAGACTCAAATCTAATTGGGAATAAGAATGATGATCTGAAAACAGTTTTAGAACACAAGACTAAATACCAAGATAGTAATGCCTATAAGCCTGCATTACTTATAGGGAAGTATTTTAGAGCTTATGAGCATGAGCAGGGTCTTTGTACTAATTTCTGTGAGAACATGCTATTCCTCTTAAGTCTACAGAACAGTAATCGCTGAACTGAGCTGAGCCACAGTTTGGAAAAGCAAAAACACATGGGATGATTTGTTTCACCAAGAAGAAAAAAAAAAGTCTTTTTGTTAAATGTGAACAGTTTTTACCTAAAGGGGTATTTCTTTTAGAAAATATAAAAAGAGGCCAAATTAGTTGGTATTAAGATGGTGGGGGTGTGGGGGGCGCTTTCCTGGTTTACTGGCTTTCCTAGTGATTGGATATCAAATAACTCCAAAATAAACAATTTATTCTGCAGGCTCTTTCCTGGTTGGTTGACAAAATGGAGTAAGGCATTTTTATATAAACACAGGTTGTTTATATTTACTTGAGAGGAAAAAGAGAAGTGTCCTATTTAGATTTTTAGCAAAGGACTAGTAATAAGGAAATTGAAGATACGCTTTGCATTTCAGCCATGCAGAGCTGACTGTAGTTCCTGGTACTCATCATGGCATTATTTGAATATAAACAACAGGTTACTCTTTGCTTGAACTTAAGTATGCTGAACTGCAGCCATGTTTAAAAAAAAAAACTACTTAATGCAGAGCCATGCATTTTCTTCTTTTTCTAATATAAATTTAGTTTACTCATCTTTTTCCTGTAAAATCTACTCTTGAATCCTCTTCATCAAGGAGTAAGTTATCCAATATAAATCAACTGCTGATGAAACTGAAATGTTCAAAGTTCAAAAACTTACAATGTCCATTCCCAAAGTGAAGTCTCTTTTCATCTGCACCATGCTTTGACTTGTTAAAGCCACAGAACCTAGAGGTAAATCAGGGGAAAAAAAAATATATATATATATATATACATATATGTGTATATATATGGAAAGTGCAATTAAAACCATTAGCTAGGTCTAGAATATGAAAAACACACAAAAGGGGGAGACTTATTTTTTTCACAGTTAAATGCTTTAGGGAAAGCTTGTTTACTTCATATATTCCGGGGGTCCCTGGAGAATTGCCTAATGAGCTATGTCCTCTCCGCCTCCCTCCTGTGCAGACCTCACCAGGTTGGTTTTTACAATGGCCTTAGAATGTGTTTATAGTATGTTTTAACAACTACTGTTGGAATGAATGGAGGGGGTAAAGTCTCCATTGGTAACAATTAGTTCTGCGAAGTGTTTTGGGGTGAGAAAATACCAAGGAAATTTGGGATTGTTTGAAGAGTGGGGGGATAATTGGAAAAAGAAGGCAGAAACTAGAAACAGGGGCCACAAAGAAATGGTATGTGTTAGAGAGTGAAGATAAGAAATATTAGGGAAAAGAAAAGGAGAGCAAAAGGTAGAGAGGGGGAAGAAAGGGAGGAGAAAAAGACACAGAATATAAATGGAGACGTTCTTAACTTGTGAAAATAATTTGATGCCCACATTCTTCAAAGTTTAAGAGCAATGAAAGCCAGTAAGGCAAGTAGCAATGAAAGTAAGTAGGAGGCAGACAGTGAACTCACCTTCCAATCAAAACATAGATAACAACTGTAAGGAGAATAATTGCTACTGCTGCTGAAATGGCAATCATCACCACTTGGCTATTTTCACCAGAGATGGAGAAAGCTGTGAGATTGAAGAAAGAAAACAAAACAAAAACAAAAAAAGAAAGAAAAAGAAGAAAAAGAGAGGCATTATATTTTGTGTTTTAACATTTACATGGAAGTACTTAGAAATTAAGTGCTATATCCTGCTTTTAAGGGAATTGTGTCTTGTTATGTAAGAATGCACCCCAAGTATTCTTCATTTAATGTAAAACATTTCCATAATCTTGCTTGAAATTTCTACTGAATAAATATAGTTAGCATTTATAAATCAAATAGTTGGTTTCAGCATCATCAGTTTACATTATTACTTGCTTATTTATGATGGAAACTATACAGGACTTTTTTTTTCTTCTCAAAATTCATGGGATAAATCAGAAATTCTAGAAAAACAAAGGGAACACAAGAAGAATTCCCAATATAAAATTGCATAAACTTCCAAATTAATATTCTTTTGCCTCCAATGTTGGTATTTACTTTTAAAAATAATGCATTATTTGTAAAAATATGGATGAATGTGGAGAACATATGCTAACTGAAATAAGATAAGCACAGAAAGATTACTACTTTTTGATTTTATTTAAGTAATCATCTTGTGGAAGAAAAGAGGAGATTTGTGATTGTCAAAAACTGGGGAAGGGAAATAGAATTTTTTTTTTTAAAAAAGACCAAATTATACAAAGATACAGCTAGACAAGAGTAAGTTTTCCAAATTTACTGAAAAGCAAGGTTATAACAAACTGTATTTGGCAAGATTAATTTTTTTTCACTACAATGATATAGGATATATATTAATTAGATTGCTAAAATCATATTACAATATATGTTTTTGTAAATGTAACATTGGGCTAATTGTGCTTAATTATCATTTGTTGTTTATACATTAAAATAAATTAAAATATTTGTCTTATGCACTTCAAAAAAACATACCACCAACAAGCTCTCTTGGTATTTTCCAGGACAATGTCTCTATCCGTTATTCACTCATTCATTCATCTATTCATTTACATACAAAAGTGAACAGAATAAAACAAGGGGGAAGAGGAGGAGGAGGAGGGGGGAGGGGAGGGGGAGGGGGAGGAGGAGGAGGAGGAGGAGGAGGAGGAGGAGGAGGAGGAGGAGGAGGAGGAGGAGGAGGAGGAGGAGGAGGGAGGAGGAGCACACTCTATAGCAGGGCAAAGAAAGCCAGTTAGGACTGATTTCCTGTTGAGATGTTTAGCATCATTATCATAAGCTCCAGAAGAATCTGATCTCTAGACTTTCTATAACATGTATGCTCTATTTGCATACAATGTACCTATGAATGCCAAATGAACACGGGGATAAATTTAAAAAAACAAACTGAAAACTTATTTGAATACTATTCGGAAGTGTCTTTAACTTGGCTAATAAAACTGAAGGAATTTTTTCTACAAAAATCGGAAGTCTAAAATCGAAAATAATACAAAATTGGAAATTTAACATAATTAACACTCTTTCTTTCCAAAGAATCTGAAAAAAAGAAGCTCTGAATGGACCGGATGGCACACCATAATATAAATTAGTGCTACTAGAAATCGTTTAGGATACTATGGTGGTGCGGCACTATTGGCTTCAGATGTTCCGGTTGCCAAGAGTGCAGCAGCTGCTGCTCACTCAGGAGCCATCCCAGCCTTCAAGCAATGGCTATGTTCTTGGTTACTAAACAGGGGCAGGAGGTATGGCATCTGATTATTCTTGCCCAATGCATGGGTCCCCAAATTGTCAACTTGCCCTCTGTGGTTCCCCATTGGTGCAGCCAACACTCTGGCTCTGCACTGTCGCTTGTGGTTCCCTTTCCCTGGCCCTTCTTTCCTTCTCTCTTTCGTAGGTGGCCCATCCATCTATCCATCCATCCATCCATCCATCCATCCATCCATCCATCCATCTACATCTCACTTTGAGACTCTATGCTTTCTTATACCATACCAAAAATAACACGATTTTTTGTCAGAAATAACATATTTAGAAAACTTACCTTTATAGTCTATTTTATAACTGCAGATTTGGGATGAAGAAAACTTTCAGCGATTTAATATATTTTTTCCTGTTAAAATTTTATCTCAGTTATGCACTGGGTATATAATTCGTTCATTTTTTTTGTGGTGAAGATGACCCAGGTTATTACTTTTTTTGGTCACCAGTGGATATTAGCCATTTTGCCACCTATGAGTAGTTTGTCCAAGTACTCCTGAATGCCTACCTTCACACACACACACACACACACACACACACGAGAAATACCCATACAGAATGCTGTGCGGGTTACAGATGTTTCCAAACAATGGAAACTCAATGTGTCGTATTTGACAGTGAGAATAAACTATCACACGTTTTTTTTCCTAATAATCTTCACGTATAGATTAAATAAAAAGAATACATACAATCCGGGCTAGTTTCAAACTCGAATTTGCGGCTGTTGGTCCCATATCCAGCTGCTGTCCTGGCTCGAATTTGGAACACATAGATAGTATCCGGTTTGAGGCTACTAATGGTAACATTAGTGCCTCTGGCCCTCAAAATGGTATAACTCGTCTCTTGCTCCTGCTTTGAGGTAAGATAAAATGTCATGTTAACATCAGATCTTTGCAATGCAAGCAAATGTTAACAAAACACTCAAAGCTGATTCTTCACGATGTCCTCATACATAATCGGACGGATGAAATGTCAAGGAATTATTCACTCCTTGGGTAAGATGGAGGCACTTTCAGAAGATGAAGATATGGACCAAGTTCCTAATTTGTATAGATTGATGCCCTAAAGATAACGTAGAAAACATCAGGTTGCATCCTTCCTCATTACTAATATATGAGTGAAAATAACTTCTCTTTAATGTTAAAGCAAAAAGTTTTGCAAATATATTTCAAGAATATACTTATAAAGAAGGGACTGACCCTTTGGATGAATCCTAATAGCAATGTATTGTTAAATCTCAATTCAAAAATACTTCAATTAATCTTTATATATTTTAAATAAAAAGCTAAGCTTTTATATGTGGTTCTTGCTTTCTCAAATATCTGTACTAGCATTGTAACAAATCCCAGTCCCTATACTTAGTACGGACAAATATATTCAGATCAAAATCTAGAAATAATTTCTCCTGGAGACTTCTTTGAGAAAATTCACATACCACAGAGGCCAAACACTGCACATGAAAAATAGAGTCTCTTGTGAAAAGTCTTGTTTATTAAAATGGAATTCACATAGAATTATATTTCCAGCATTTATTAATCTGATATACATTTACAAATGCTATTCCACTAAAGATTCTGATTAGGTATTTGCTACCACCTGAATAACTACATTATAATGAAGGAAGTTAAATGTATTCATTTAATATTACAAATATTTTACTCATAAGAAAATGAAACTCTTGAGTATATATTCAAAGTCTGGTTCTTTCTTCATCATGATAAGACTTAAGCAGTCAAAGAAGTGCAAATTTGCAAAAACCAAAATTCTTGTAAAATATTTAAAATATTGAGTGTTTGGGAATCATTTTGAAAATTATATTGGTATGATAAAATCAGTATATATATGATAACATAATAATAACACTGGCTGTTTATATCAGGTTTAATCATGCAGATTTTTATTCTACATTGCCATTGCTTGAAATAATGTTGTGTATTATAATTTAATTGAAAAGTTTAAAATAAATTCAGAAAAGTTTGTAAATTTGTCAAAGTTTTGACCATAGTCAATTATATTTTGGAATCAATCCTACAGATTGTCATGTGTTCTTTCACTTCTACTGTCCAGTCAGAACCAAAGCACATCATTATTTCTTTATTCTTTAGAATCAACAAAACATGTATTCTCTTATCTGCAAAAGAGACTTATCATACTTTTAAAAATAGATTACATGCACATGTATTACTTTACCAATGCAGATGACCAAAATTTATGGGGAAATTTAATCTATGCTCTGATTTTTGGCACAATTATATTTATTAGGAATCACTATTTTTTGTTGTTGTTTGTGTGTGTCACGGGGTGTAGGCACTGTCCCTGAGCTCGTCAGATCATGGCTAGCCCTCTACCACCTCGAGACACAATGCCATGTCTAGTTTTCTGGTGTTATCTTGGAGATAAGAGTCTCACGGACTTTCCTGCCAAGGCTGGATTTGAACCGTGATACTCAGATCTCAGCCTCCTGAGTAGCCAGGATTACAGGCATGCACAATTGGAGCCTGGTAAGAATCACTATTTTTCCCAAAATAGATAAAGCTTTCTTCTAATGAAAAAAGAAACTCATATTTGTAAAGCACATTCATTTTCACAAAGGAAATAACTACATAATATAAAAGTAAACTTGTAAATTATGCCTTTGTAGACAACCGAACATAGCAACGATTCTCATAACTCTATCCTATTCTCAGGAAGGAGATACATAACAGATGAGGGGATATAGATTAATCAAAATGTAGATCAATAAGGATTTGAAATAGAAAATGTATTTATTAGCTATTTGCAGTGAGATTACAGGAAATTTATCTAATATCAGTAATTATTTTATCCTACTTCCATAAGAATATCATCTTGCTGTTATTTAAATATTATGTGTAGATATATTATGTAAATGAAAACATTTCAATGTACAACTTGTTTTTAATTTACTTGCAAATACTTTGTAAATTGAAGTAGGTTTACAAATATATTTGTTAACATTAGCAACCCTAAAATCATTTAACTTTAATGGTCAAATTGGAAGATACTTTGCTTTCAAACATTCCTGAAATTTATAGCCACATAGAACCATCAAAGGTGATAAATCTTTACTTCCTAAATTCCATATAAAAATAACCAAGTATTCACTTTTATAATAGCATTATTGAAATGCAGTTTTATGATAAGAAGTACATTTACATATCCAGTTTTTAAATTTTCCCCTAGACAGTCAAGGAAACTTTCAATATCAGTGCAATAATACTTTTTTTTGTTATTAATGCCAATGTTCCTGTCTGAATTTCCACCTGAATGTGAAAGTCAGAAAATGATACTCCAGTCAGTGATCTAAGAAATAGTTCATCAAAACACCAATGGTTCAGGTAAAATTATTAGTGGAGTAGGGTGTTAAAGGTCATGAATATTCTGCCAATTTCATAATTAACTGACTTAAATTTGATAGTGACATTGTTCATGTTGCTTAATGCTATAGAAGAGATTTGAAAAGCTGATTTAGAAATATCTCTCTACCAACTGTAATCACAAAAGGAGTCACATGAGCAGTGTTCTAAATAGAACTCTACTATTTACCAGCAATGCTATCCATTTCATTGCAAGGATATAGCCCATGTGAACAGGGTGTCTCTCTCTCTATATATATACCCCATCAATCCTACATGTTGCCCCACCTTTTCATAGTATTTGACCTCGTAGTCCAGTATGATCCCATTAGGGTGTTCAGGTTCTTGCCAGGATAAAGAGATACTGTTTCTGGATGTTCGATCTTTTTTAATCGTTATCACAGGTGATGGGGCTGTGAAAAGATGAATGGAGAAGAGATGAAGGCTGGGGATGCAGTGCATAAGGGCAGATAGAAGAGCGGAATAAATGGAGTTAATCATTGTTTTTATCTTTGGCAAGAAAGCATTATTTCCATTTCCAAGGCTCCTGAGTATTAACCTGGCCTCACATGCAGCCCCAACAGCTGGATTATGGCCTTCAAATGTGCAAACCTACAGAGAATGAGCTGAAATTTCTGCTGCTGGTGGACTAGTGGCAAGTGAGCAGATGTTTTCAATCTGCCACTATAATGTAAGCAGTGAAATATATTTGATATATTAAAAAAGAACAAAATACCAGGACTACCTATTTGTTATAATACAGTTATTAATGCCAGATTCTTCAGTGCATTGATAGCATTTTCATATGCAGCTTTGCAAGAGTACTGGAATCCATTACATACAAGAAGTCCTATGATAACCTGAGGTAATAATAATATTTAGCATATTGTAAAAAACAGATAGGTTTTAGGATATTTTACGGTAGAACTTGACTTCTAACAAAAATCTCCTACCAATAAATATTGATTAAGAAAATAACAACTTATGCTTTTTATTTCTTAAATGTTTATTGAGAAATATACAGAAATGGCTGCTATGTAAAATAACATTATCTAGACATATTTTGGGGTATCTCATTTTACAATAGTTCTCTATATTCTACTCATTGGAAGTATATTTCATGAATAAAAATTATTAGTATGGATGAGGTATCATAAGGTCACCTCCATTTTAAACCCAATATCAATTTTATATTTCATGATTTCCCATTTCAAATTCTTCAAAAAGTAATCACAGTGTCCCTCAATATACTTGTGTTTTCAAATTCCAGTCATGTTGCATTAGTTAATTAAAATATATCACTGAAGTACATTAGTATTATGCTCTAAATGGGATGCAGCAAATCAAGTTATAAGCATAAGAAGATTTAGATAAATTAACCTTTGATTTGTTTCCAATGTAAAAATATTTCCCTATATTTCCCCCCTCAGATGAAGAGTTATCTGTATCCTGTATATTTTTCTGCCCCAGAAGGGCTAGAAACACAGCTTCTATATTTGTGGCTTTGATGTTTTATGATTCCTACAGGATATATGCAACCAGCCTTACATATAAACTGTTCCAGTCTATCAATGCCATTCATTTTTATTTCTCCCTTAAAAATAGTTTTATTTTCCTGATCATGACACCTACCACTTAAGTTAGCATCCACTATAATAAATTTCCCTTCCCATTTCAAATATCTATAAAATCCACATATGAACTCTTTTCTAATTAAAGCAAGGCTGCCCTAACTAGCTTGGGAATGGACTTAAGAAAAAAATTATAGAAAATATAATGTTATTTTCTTTTTTTTTCCCACTTGCTTTTATTAGAAGTGAAGAAGTTAACATCTTCTGATGTGAAATGGTAACAAGTGCTTACATTGATTTTGCTGAAAAGTATTGATCTCTTACTGGGGCCCATGGATTAACTAAGAGCAAGAGAGGATGGGCATTCCTGTCTACAATTTTTTTCTTTATATTTTTGCTCTTAGCTATTTCTCTGCAGTCACTTTGCGATCTCCTTTAAAATCAAGAAAGACAAAAATGATCACCATAAGTCTCTTTACAACCAGATGGATGAAAATATTTCCAAAAGAATTGAAGATATTCTCTTCAGGACAGACCACCTGCCAGATAACCAGTAATTAGGGTAAGAACAACTTGCCCTAATAGAAGACTGAGATAATGCTCCACCAGGCTACACTTTCAACTGGGACTGATTACCTATGCATGTTTCCTTTCATTTCTGTACAAAGTCTTTTTTTTTTTTTACTTAAAACTAAAACTCCTGTCTATGTCTGCACTTTCAGAAGATTGTTGAAGATGGGTTCAAGTGATTACTTGTAGTTGCTCATGCCTCAGAGTAAATCATTTTTCTCCCTCTTTAACCATTGCTCAACTCTGTATTTGGCATAATGGGTGGAATTCCCAAGCCTGACATAAAAAGTCCCTGAATTTTGAGCCTACGGCATACACTTTTGTTTTAAAGGCATCGATTGGTCTTCCATCACTAGTCTTTCCCTATTCAGAACCCTGCTGTTTTAGTTCTCATATTAGTCTCATCTGCAGCACCTATAGTTTGCTGCCCTGTAGTTGGTTTTTAAGAAGGTAAGTTGTTTTCTTTATATTCTAGTTGGAGCTTGATCAACATATTCAATGATTACAAGTGGCATTAATAACAGATAAACTAAGTGTATAATAACTATTTTCTTTCAGTTAGAAAAATCAACACATTTAATACTTAATAAAAAGATTTAAGTAGACCTCCATGACAGGTCATTGCTTCTCATACGAACAGTTGGGAAATATCACTAACTTTTCACCAAAGGCAAATTCACTAATAGAGTAACTTTTAATATGTGCTTCCAGGGCATTTCAAAGAAGCTTAACATTGAAACTATTTCCTTTTTAAATCCATGAAGTCCCATATTTAATTGCCATCATCAAGCTAGTTTATTTTACATAGTGGTTAAAATACATTTTGAAGAAGTTGTGGTAAAGAGCCAGATGCAATATCTCTCCTTTTAAAAAGTACAGAGAGAAAAGAATTTATTTTGAAGAACAATTGTGATGAGGATTGTATTAACTTTTTAATAAATGCTTTGCAGGCACTTTTGGGGGTCTGCCGAAGTTTTACTGCTTCTGCACTTAGTAAGACTTTATAACTGTTGCATTTCTTCAAAGGTCTTTGAACAAGCTGCAGGGCCCCTTGGACTGTAATAAATAGCCTTTTGTAATTCCACACTTACTTAAGTAGAGGCAATTGCTTAAAGCTTGTGCCATCTCTATGTTAAATGAACCTTTTCTGATTGCTGCCTTTAGGACCCCTTTAAGTCATTTGTTCTGCTCTTTTAATGCATGCCCCTTATGCTGGCTGCTTTTCAGCATGTTCAACCCAGTACACCAGCTGGTAGCCCCTGATTCTAGATAATGCTCTGCAATATGTTAATATTAAAACATAATTAACAGAAACTGTTTTTCTCTCCCCCTACATAAATAATTTTACAACATAATGACACTACAGAATGAGAAAAATTTTAAAGGCACCATGTTGTATCTTTGTAGTCACACCTTAAAATTTATAATTTATCCATACATCAATATGCTATAAAACATAATATTAATGAAAAAAATTATATGAAATATATTGGTTTTAGCTTTCAGGTATTAAACAGTGATTTTTCCAAATTACTAATTCCCAAGTCCTAAGAAATCCATTAATTTTTTTCTACAAATAACAGTATATTGTAATGTACACTGAGTGATAAACAATGTATTTTATTTTCGTTCCTTTGTCTTTTGAGCTTCTGATTTGAAAGTATGAGTGTAATTGCAATATGGAATGAAAACATACAATAAAACTCAAGAAACAATGGGAAGTAAGGATGAAGTTGGGAGGCAGAGAAAGCACAGGATTTTCCTTGCAAGCCTCTACTGCATTAGCTAAAATAGTAGTTTGGAGTGAACACTTTTATAATTAAAGATTTTATTTTAATTATAAGCCTTTAACACACCTTAAACCATAACATTCTAAGATTGCTCTTTTATTCAGAGGAAGATGTTGAGGATGCTTATAACTCTGTGTGATATTTAAACAACTTCATATCCATTTATAGACTAAAGTTTAGTAAAGTTTGTAGGTGGAAACCCTAAGAACACCAGTAAAAAGAACTTCTGAAGTAGGTGATAGTAAAATTAGGAAGTTAAAAATAGTGCTTTCAGGGCTGGGAATATGGCCTAGTGGCAAGACTGCTTGCCTTGTATACATCAAGCCCTGGGTTCGAATCCTCAGGCCACATATATAGGAAACGGACAGAGTGGCGCTGTGGCTCAAGTGTTAGAGTGCTAGCCTTGAGCAAAAAGAAGCCAGGGACAGTGCTCAGGCCATGAGTCCAAGCTCCAGGACTGGCAAAAAAATAATAATAAAAAAATGCTTTCATACATAAGATGCATTTTCTTTTTACTGGTATTTGAGCAAGATCATATTTAATCTTAGCTTTTGCTTTTCTAGAAACAACTGATAGATGCATCTCTTTAAAGACAAAATAGAAAGTAGACCAGACGTATGTGGAAAAATGGCATCGATTATATTTTAGGTAAAATATTCTTACAAGAATATTCTTACAATATTCTTACAAGACAAGAGAGAAGAAATGAAGGTGGAGAATGAAGGAGTAATTTGTGAATTATACAGTTAATTTCCTGCTGTGAAGCTTCTGAGGATACAAGTCATTCCATAAAACACTTGCCAAAAAACTGGGGAAATAATTGGTGAATCACAGTGGATTTCTTCATGGCACTTGAAATTCATCAGTGTTGAAAGTACTTCTTATTTTCGACAGATGAGCACATAAATACTCTACCCTGTACTACTTGGTAGTAAGTATCCTACAAAGCCTAACAGCAGATTACTATTCAATGTCTGCTTTATAAAAGTATAACTTGCTGGGAATGTTTAGCTGGCCCCAGGAAATCTTCAAGAATAACAGCCAGGCAGAGAAGTATAAGTTTTATTAGTTGATAATCTAATCCCTGCCTAGAAGTTGAAAATAATATTTTTTTATAAAACAAATGTTTCCTCATTTATTTAAGTTTCCTCTCTTTGTTAACATGGGTTATTGACTACATTTAATGAATTAAAAAAAATTACAACCAAATAAGTCACAACCAAAAAAACCTATTGGGTTTTTAAAACACACACACACACACACACACACACACACAAACACACAACTTTCTGTGTCAATTGATTTGGCTACGGATGGAGCTTTCTAGTTCATAATTTGCATTTGGATCTTGATTACTACTTGTGTATGCCAAATCTACTGATAGACTTGGAAGAGAGAAATCATTTATAAGGGTTTTAAAAAGCTATATTTACTATTATTCTGAAAGTAAAATCAAAATTAGGAAGTAAAAACTTAAGAATCTGACTCCAGAGGATCTGGTTTGTTTTGTTTGTTTTTAGTGGGACCTTCCTCTTTCTGGATTTGGGAATTTTTAATGAACCTCTGAGGTATATCTGTGGTTTCCAGATTAGACAAGTTAAAGTAATAACAAAAAGAGCTCAGTTTTTTCTTTCTATGTAAGCCAAAGCTTTAAAAAATTATCTCCATGGGAAAATGTCATGAAGTAGATGCTTGGAAGAGTATTTGTTTTCTTTCCCCCCCCCCTTTTGAATCAGCCAATGCTTTTAAAAGCATTGCTCTCTCTCTCTCTCTCTCTCTCTCTCTCTCTCTGTCTCTCTCTCTCTCTCTCTCTCTCTATCTCTCTCCCATTTACTACAATGCCCACTTAACATTTCATTCTCAGTTTTTTTTTCCAGAACATTTCTATTAAAATCCAGGAAATTTTTTTTGGGGGGTGGTTAGCATAATCATTCATAGCTTAATGTTCTCCATCTCATCACCCCACCCTGAGTTCCCCAAACCCAGTATTCTTGAGAATTTCTCATTTGAGCCAAAGGTTCTTTTTGTTCATTTGTTTAAGGATGGGGAGAATAAACTCAGTTTAAAAATATTATAGTTACAAATATTTGTATATTCTCACAGTATGCATATCCAAGGCTCCTTGTAAAAACTAGACATTTTCTTTCTACTTAATTCTAGTTTTACTGCAGTAGTTTACAATTTGCCATTTTCCACCTGTATTGGATTCAAGGTCTTTCATTTCAATCTGCAACTTTTCATGTTCATGGTTTATCATGCTATAAAGCAAATGAAACACAGATTATCTTCCTCAAAGTCTCATAATTTAAAATCTAGAGTTTCTAATTATTAAGTAAATAACAGTCCCTAAAAAAATGCTGTGAATCTAGTTTTAAGACTGGATATTAAAAGACCCAGGATTACAATGACTGTGAAAAATCTAGATTTCAGTAGGATATATAATTTGAAGTTTATTTCACTTTTATTTAATACTAAATATAACTACCACCATACATATAGGGTTCGTGTTTATTCTTCTTCTTTAAAATCTATAGTAATTCTAAACACTGTGTGTGTGTGTATGTGTGTGTGTGAATAATCAGTCTACCTTCCATATGCCGAACATTGTCTGGAGCTCATTAATTTCTCCACTTAAAAATGACAACTGCTTATTGTTCTTCAAAAGTCATAACTACTATAATCTCCCTAAAGCTTTTCCTAAGTCTTGGACTATACAAAATCAATATATTCCTCTGCATTTCATAATAGTCTACTATTACATAGTAAAGAGACATTTCAAGATCTTCTACAGATGCATAGAATCCTGAAGTACTGAAAATCCTATACAGTATTTTCCTACATACACACACACACTCTCTCACACACACACATACACTAAACTTTAGTGAATTAATAAATTAGTAAAAACAAAATTAAGCAAACACAAAAGGATTAGTTACAACTAACAATAAAGTTTGGGTTACTTGTAAAGATTAGTTTAACTCAAGCATGGTCAATGTAATATTCTAGTTGATATTATAACCCTGGCAACTACTAAGCAGGTAGTTTATTAAGCTATGCAGATGTTTAACAAAAATATTGATTTAAGGCCTGTGTGGGCAAGAATGAGGAACTATGACACTTCAGGCCATGAACAAGTACTGTGCGCAATTTTATCTTATGAATTGTTTATGCAAATTGTCATTAATAATTTTACACAAGTCACCAGCAGAATATTGAAACTGTGGTATGTTGGATGAGAGGATATTAAAGTAATATATTTCCCTGCTAATTAGTCCACTGAATTTTAGTGTCATTTTCCTTTCTTCCTCCCTCCCTCCTTTCCTTCTTTTCCTCCTTTCCCCCTTCTTCCTTCCTCCCCTCCCCTCCCTTTCTTCTTTCCTTCCTTCCCTTCCTTCCTTCCTTCCTTCCTTCCTTCCTTCCTTCCTTCCTTCCTTCCTTCCTTCCTTCCTTCCTTCTTTCCTTCCCTCCCCCTCCCTCCTACCTCCTTCCTTCCTTTCCCTCCTTCTCTTTCTCTCTTTTGGTCTTTCCTTTTATTTTTCAGATTATGACAAAAAAAATCATGTAAGGTTTAGTTGTTTAGGCTTTGTGTTGTTTAACTCCTATGTACCAGTCAGTCAGAGGATTTTAAAAACTGCATTTTTGAAAGGAAAACAAATGTACACCAATCGAATAAATTAAACTTCAGTGGACATTATTACTATGGACAGGAATGGGACATCAGAGAACATTTTACTGTGAAAGAAATAATCTATTTTTATTCAGTAGATATGCTTTCAAAGACATATACACTGATTATATAAATGCAAATATTGTTTCGATTTTAAACTGCATTGAAATTGTAGTTTGTATAATCAGTGTTCAGTATTTCACTGTATTACCCCTAAACATTACTTTCTGTATTCTCTAAGTTTAGAATTTAAGCCTCTTTCATTTTGAAGAGAAAGCTTCTGACATAAGTAGACAACTAGAGAGAATAAAAGACTAGCCTAGAGCCAGCTTTGAACAAACAAATGAAACAATCTCCAATGTAGCCACCAAAATTCCTGCAGGACTTATTGGTGTCCTAATCACTTCAGGGCCAGTTATCAGATAAACAGTGACTTTGTACTCCTTCTATAGGTTCTGTTTAAATTACTCAAACTCACCACCCCTAAACCTATACAAATAGCCCCTGTCTTTACCATTGAAACCACAATAAAAAGCTACTGTCTATATTTTTCCCTCACTTCTACCAGAAACTCTCAGTTTTGCTAGGTGACTTGGCCTTACCCCTCCTCCTGGGAACTTTAATAACAAACTAAATTTTCTCTGTTTCTGTTTTTATTTAAGCATAAGCTTAGTTTTTCATTTACAGATGAAAACCAAATTTATATATATTTATTGGGTATCATGTGATACTTTAGTACATGTTTACAACGTGCAATGTTTACATCAGGTTAAAGATATGTAACTCTTAAAATATTTACTACTTCTTTATGGTGAGAATATTCAAACTTCCATCTCATAACTTTTTGACATAGATAGTACGTCATCATATCATTATTACCAGAAGCCCAACTGTACAATTGAGCATTACAACTTCTAAAAGGTACCTCACTGAAATTTAGTAGCTATTGTCATCAACCTCTAGCTAGTTTACTTATTTCTCCCAGATGGAATCAAAATGTTTTGTTTGTTTTTTCTTTCCCCCATTGGTAATTTCTCCTGGTATCTGGATCTCATCATACACGAACAACACTAAACATGTTTTAAAAATAATTGAAGTAGTAAATATCATCCAGAAAGTTTACAATCAAGAATAATAATTCAGGGCTGGGTATGTGGCCTAGTGGTAAAGTGCTCATCTTGTATACATGAAGCCCTGGGTTTGATTCCTCAGTACCACATATATAGAAAAGGCCAGAAGTGGTGCTGTGGCTCAAGTGGTAGAGTTCTAGCCTTGAGCAAAAAGAAGCCAGGGACAGTGCTCAGGCCCTGAGTTCAAGCCCCAGAACTGGCAAAAAAACAAAACCAAACAAAAAGTAATAATTCTGTTTCATAAAGCATGAGCTACTGGCAGAGATACTTAACATGAATAAAGTATTTTTTGCATAGATTAGAAATTATTTTTATTTCAATTTTTCATTGGTATAATAAATGTAATGTACAAAGGAGTTATGGTTACATAGTCAGGAAATGAGTACATTTCTTTTTGGTCAACATCACCTATTCCCTAGCTTTCTCCCAGTTTCCCCTCCTACCTTTACCTACAACACATAATATAGTTACTTTCAATATAGAGTTTAATGAGTACCACTGCTGATTTCTCACTGTGTGTGAATATTTACAGTTCTGGATATTTTATCATATTCCGGTATATTTTAGATGATTAAAGGCTCAATATACATCCCCTTAGTCACCAAAATCAGTTTTTTTGTTTGTTTGTTTTTGCCAGTCCTGAGGCTTTGAACTCATGGCCTGAGTACTGTCCCTGACTTCCTTTTGCTCAAGGCTAGCACTCAACCACTTGAGTGAGCCACAGCACCACTTCTGGCTTTTTCTGTTTATGTGGTACTAAGGAATTGAACCTAGGGCTTCATGCATGCTACACAAGCATTCTACCACTAAGCCATGTTCTCAGTCCTCCAAAATCAGCTTTTGACTAAATCTTTTGGGGCTTCTATGAAATTCTACAAACATACAGCAACAGAAAATTCCTTATACTTCTGGAAGCTGGCAGAAATAATAGGTAATATAATATAAAGGTGTCCATAGATTTGATATCTGATGAAGGCATACCCATTAGCTATGTCTTTATGTGATAGAAGTACAAGGTAACTCTGAAGCTGTGTGTGTGTGTGTGTGTGCGCGCGCGCACATTAGTTCAGAGAGTTTTTGTTCAAGGCCTGTGCTTTATCACTACGGCCACAGCTCTACTTCAGGCTTTTTGGTAATCAATTGGAGATAAAAGTCTCTTGTATTTTCCTGCCTGGGCTGGTTTTGAATCGTGATCCTCAAATCTCAGCTTACTCAGTAGTTAATATTAATGGCATGAGCATTGGTGCCCAGCTTTTAAGCCACTTTTTAGGAAGGTACTACTCCCATGCCTGTGAATCCCAGACTCAGTACTTAATCATTCCTAAAGGCCCACTTCTTCATAGCATTACACTGTCGACATTAGGTTTCAGCATGAGAATTTTTAGGGAATACAATCTCCTACATCATAGCAAACCTCCATGATGCTACGACTTTGATGTTTCATTCATCCTGAAGTTGAGAAATAGACTATAAAAGCTATTATAAAATGTAGATTAGGTACTTATGGCTTTTAACAGGCAGGTACTGCTACACTTACAAACTTACACTTTGAGTCTCCAATGTCTCCACAAGATTAGTTTCAAAGATTTTGCTCAGATTACATTGTTACTTAAAGGGCTACGTAAATCACAATCTAACAAATGTATCTGAACAACCTGTTCTGGTTGTTAGTGTTGAGGTCCCAAATCAGTCACTTTATTAAATTTCAAGGAGAAAATAAAGCCATGGTTATCTCAGACCAGAGTTCTCTCAATCACCATACTTACTCTGTTTGGCATGATCGTTTGGGATCTGTATTGCAAACAATAACCTGCTAACTTTAATTGAAGTACCAATATTTGAAATGATTATGTATACAGATGTATAGATTTGAACTTATCTATGGCTACACAGCAACTTGATGTTCACTTGAAACATTATAGGGAGAATAAGAAAGAAATTGATTTAATTTTATAAACATAGTTGTCTGCACCAATATTTTATGCAATCTTTGCTTAACTCTTGACAGCTATATGAATCTTGAAATTTTATGGTACATCATCTCACTTCTGTTTTTAAATGGTGGATATCTATTGCATTTATGTATTACTTGGCAGGTATAGGAACAGGGATGTTGGATGATTTAATGCAGTATATGGCTTAGGTATTCCTAGAACTAAGATACGCCAAGTATATGAGAGACTAACTGTGGCCAAGAGGGAGGTCCTCTGAGAAGTGATACAGCCATTATTTCTTTTGGAGATGTGAAAACTTCTTATAGCAGGAAGTCTGGTCTAACATTTGAAAGTTTGATATTTGGAAATAAGCTCATCGAAACCAAGTTTACTCACATATAGAAGTGCTCATTGGAGTTTTGAGTTTTCAACAAAATATAGTAATTCCATTGGAGCACTGTATACAATGTTAACTATTTTAACTACCATCTTTCTGACAAACCCTAATTTCATGTTACTATAATACCAGAAACTTATTTGTAACATAAGTACTTTCTTAGAAAACAAGAGTATCTAATTTGTTAATTCAAAAGAAATCTGAATTTTTTTCTTTTCAAAGTGAATTACAGAGGGGTTACAGTGAGTATATTTCTTGTTCAACTTGTTACCTGCTCCCTCATCCCCCCTCCTCCCTTCCCCATTCCCTTCCCCCATCCCCCATAAGTTGTAGAGTTGGTTTACACCAAATGGTTTGGTAAGTATTGTTTTTGGAATTATCTTTTTATCCTTTGGGAATATCATCTGAATTTTTAAAAATCAATTTTAAAAAGGTTAAAGTGATTGACAATTGGAAAGAAGTATGGAGGTTCCTCAAAAGGTTAAACATAGAACTCCCCTATAACCCAGAAACCTCACTTTTGAGCATCTACCCAAAAGATTACAAGCAAGACCACACTAAAGCCACCAGCCAACTATGATCATCACAGCACAATTTGCCATAGATAAAATATGGAAGCAACTCAGATGCCCTTCAGTAGATGAGTGGATGAAGAAAATGGAATTCTATGCCTCTATCCAAAAGAATGGCATTGCCCCGTTCTTAAGGAAATGAAAAGACTTGGAAAAAATCATACTAAGTGAAGTGATCCAGAACAAAGAAACATAGACTCTATGGTTTCCCTCACTGGTAATAATTTGTACACATCTAGGATAGTCCTAGCAGAAGATGATGATAGCTTAATAGCTATGTGCATGCGAACACATAAGATGATGTTAAGTGAAATGAACTCCAAGTTATGGAAATAAGGGCTTTGTCATTGTTGTTATTTTCAATGTACCATGTGAAATTATGCCTTTTTCTTTTTTGTCTTTCTTCCCCAAGGTTTTACCCCTGATGTCACTGTAACTGATTTTTGGTACCCTGGGTATTGTATATATGTTCGGAAGTAGGGAAAGGAAGAGGAATATCAAAATGGAGAGACAAATAGTAAAAAGCAAACCAATGCAACAGCAAAACTTATGAAACTATATGCTGTAAACTAACTGCACAATGGGAGGAGGGACTGGGGATGGGGGAAAGGGGGCGAAAAATGAGGGAGGTGGTAACAAGTTTGATAAGAAATGTACATATGAAACTGTACCCCTCTGTGTATTACTTTGGCAATAAATAAATCAATTTAAAAGTACAATATGAATTGTAACATTCAATTTCTGTATCTGTCCCACTCCAAACCAAGGCTCAAATTTCAATTAAAATTTAACAAATTAAGCACTATGGAAAGTGATTGTGTTAAGTAACTTTATTTTTCATCTAGTTCTTTTTTTCTGAATAATTACATATTTATTGTCAAAGTGATATACACAGGGGTTACCGTTTCATATGTAAGGCAGTGGGTACATTTCATGTACAATTTGTTACCTCTTCCCTTATTTCTCCCCTTTTCACTTTCCCATCTAATTCTTAAGATACAGGTCAGTTTGGATATTTTTGCAATTTTATATGAACAAAATAAACACCAGCTGAAACTTAGTGATTTTTCAATAGCCAACATGCTAACAAAATTTTAGTTTTAGTTGTAAAACTTGTGGTCTCTATGCATACTAAAACTTTCCCAAAACTATGTCTCGAATTCCTTCCTTCTCTGCCCAGTATCATTTGACTACGAAATGCAAACATTTAATTGCAATATTTACTATATTCCCTACAAAGCAGGAATTTGAAAATCCAAGCAGAAAGCAAAATGAGTCAAATTACAGAAGTGGACTACCTGCTGCCTAATGTCCATAATGCCTATGCCTTCACCTCTTTAGTTCCAGACAGAAGATCAGTTTAACTGGAGAATGTTGGTCAAATATCTTTGTATTTAGCCATGTATTTTTAAAAGAATTCTAGTTTTCATGACTATCCAAATAGGGAAATGTATCAGTACATATTTTTATAATTATGAATATGTCACATAATTGACCTTGGAAGTTTGAGAGCTGGAGCTGATTAATCCTTACATGCACCATAAAAAATTTAACACACTAGAAAAATAATCTTAAATTGTTCCATTTTTGGATTGCATGAGAAAAGCTAAAATGAAAGTTATGTGGATACAAATATAGTAATACATTCAACTTTTGGCTTTAGTTTCCATGTGCGTATTTAGGTTTTTATATTTTTTGTTCTTTTTCCCAAATGGCTAATAGGAAATTGTGATTAGTCTACATAGATCATGAATTCTCAGGCAGAGTTGTGTAGACTGAAGTTTTTAACAGGGAGACACAGCCTTTTAGTGAATATATGGAAAAATTTGAACTCACTCCCCAAGTTGTAAAATAAATAAAAATCATTTGCCTTAGTTTATTATTGAAAAACTAACTTCATATATTCTTAAGTTAGAATTTATTTTAAACATACTGTTAAAATTCAGCAATGGACTCATTTTTTACTTAATAGTGATAAAATGTTATAAAACTAATGTATGATGATATACATATGAAATTTGTACATTTTAAAGGACATAATAAGTATCAGTGAAATTGTTTTAAGCAAGAAAAACCTGAGCTAAATAGTATTACATATGGTTTATATGTGCATATGTATTATATGTGAGTTGAATAAATTTAATTTTTTTCCTCTGTGATCTGTATTTCTTTTAATTTCAGGCTGTTATAGAAGAAAATTTGCATGAAACTATTATATAACATTATAAAGTGTTACTGGACTGCTTTGTCAAATTTCTCTAGGAAATGGAAAATAGTAAACCAAGAATAGCTATTATTCACAGTACACAGTCTGTATTTCAGCTTCAGAAACATGCTTTTCAAGTTAAATTTTCTTCAAACCCCATCTAGCTAGTGCGAGATGCAGAGGCAATTAAGGTAGGATTTTCCTACCTGTTAGAAAGGCTCACACAGTAAATATATGTGTGTGTGTGTGTGTGTGTGTGTATACATATATATGTGTGTGTTTATACATATATATTCCTGTATCACAGAAGTATATAGTCTTGAGACTGTTTGTTAGCATTACCAATAACTGATTGTCATATTATCTTAGTCTCTAATGGGTTGTTTTAATTTATGCATTGGGATGTTGACATACAAGTCCTATAAAACCAAACACTGGGCCCTAAACAATGTGTAAAATTTTCAAATGAATAAATGTGGACTAAACATTGAACTAATAATATTGCATCCATAATAAAGAGCCAAATGTATGGACAATTGCATGTAATCAATACAATGGTTATATCTTTGGTTGAAGAAATGTAAACCATAATATGTAGAGATAGGTTGGAATCAGGTAGTTAATCTTTAGTTCTACAGGAATCACGTAAAAAAAAAAAGCAATACAATTAAAATAAAGAGATGAAGAGATTATGGCCTTGCTACAAAACTACTGGAAATCATTGCTTAAAATAAAGGAAGGAGTTATTCCCCAAAGGAAATTTATGAGAAATTTTCTGTAATTTTGCTTGGAATGTGAGCAAGATTTTCATAATAAATTGATTATAGAAATAAAAAGTGCAAATCAATATTTTATTCAATTAACATCCATAAAATATATACTCAGAGTCACTTTTTGATAATCAGAAGAACAAAATCACCTTTTGCAGAACCGCTGTTTCAAGTTTGTGAGTGTGGCCCGCAAATTAATAACTGTTAATGTTCATTTAAAAATGATGATAGACTCAATGACAAATGACCGCAGGAGTGGCTGTTGCAAAATCTGGCTACTGAACACTTAGCATTGAACTATTTTGATGATTGTCAAATCTCAGATCAACACATTTTTAACCCAAAGGTATGTGGAAAATATTCAGTAATGAGAAGACTTTATTCAAAGATATAAATCTACAGTTATAAAATATTTGGTGAGTAGGGATATGTAATAAAACTGGAATGTAAAATTAAATGTAACATAAAATTTATTATATTTACATAGTTTATATGTATATATAAATCATCACAAAATCTATACCAGTTAAAAATTGCATACTCACGCAGAGTGGCCTAGTGGCAAGAGTGCCTACCTCGTATACATGAAGCCCTAGGTTCGATTCCCCAGCACCACATATATGGAAAAGGGCCAGAAGGGGCGCTGTGGCTCAAGTGGCAGAGTGCGTAGCCTTGAGTAAAAAGAAGCCAGGCCCTGAGACCAAGGCCCAGGACTGGCAAAAAATAAAAAATTGCATATTCATGCAAACATGACTGTTCTACTTTCAAAAGTCAAATTTTAAAGACACTTATATTCATATATGTGTATGTATATATACATCTACTATCATATATCCATATCCATATTCCACATCAAGTTAAATTTCTAGTTATTTTGTATATTAGAATTTATAAAAAAATATTACAACAGATCGCAATTAGAGGGGTAGAAAAAGCAGATATTGAGCCTATTTTATAAAGACTGAAAATCTTTTGAGTTGAAATAGTTCAAAAATTAATCTGTTTTATCAATGTTACTGCAAATGCATTTGGAGCCCACCATTTCGTTTCATCTCTGAGGGATTTGAAGTCCCCTAATAACCCCATACCTAATGGTCATAGTTGACAAACATGGGTATTTCTCTTTGGAAGGCAACTTTCCAATTCTAAACTGAGCTTCAAGGCAGTTTGACTTCAAGGGGTTTGATTTGTCTTCAGTCACTTCTGTCCATGAGTTTTAAGAAATTCCTCCATTTCCCGTCATCCTTATTTCAGACCTCAGTCTATGCTAATGGACATTCATAGGTTAATATTCCTCCTTTTCTTCTTGTAGAAGACATGATTCTAAAGACATATTTACTTGGCTTCCTACAGTGTAGCAATACTTCTGAGGATGCAACTAATCAATTTCTTTTCTCTGGGTAGTATCCTTTCTTTCCTTGTTTCATGTTTCTACTGTCCTATTTGTGATTCCCAGGATCATTGCCCCTAGTTAATCACTGGTATTCAAATTCTTATCACAGCAACTACTTCCTCTAGAATGCAGATGAGCATATCTTACACCTCTAAGAAATCTGGGATATTGATGAATGATCAATCGCCTAAATTACAGTTGAGTCCTGAACACTTCAGAGACAATGGTGTGCCCCTTAACATAATGACCTAGAGGATCTTATTGCAAATATTTTGTTCTCTTTGTGAGGGGATTCTTAAAACACTGTTATTCTTTTCTGTGATCCATGTTGCCACTTTCCAAGCTAGCAACTTCCATTTCATTTATACCTTATACCTAAGGACATGTATGTGAAATAAATGGACCTTAAGTTTTATTATTAAATCAGAACTACATGCTTAACAAATCCTTTCGTTCTCTGAATAAACCCTGATATTGATTATATATAAGTAATTAATATCATAGTAATTGGGTCAAATGGATTCCATTGGACCCTTCAAATGAAGTTCTAGTACCAAGGTTTAGGAAACCACATAATGATATATTCTCCATTCTTTACCTCATAAATCCTTATAAAATTCAATTTGGTGCTGCTAGTGAGCATGTTGCAGAACTCCCAGAAGCTTGGACTAGGATTGACAGTGGTTTAAAGCACATCTATGAATAAATCTTTCCTGTAAATGTACATGGACAGTGAAAAGTCTAGAGGAATCAGAAAAAAAGGCAAATAAGCAAGTTCCACCTGGGAGAGACTCATTCACATCAGGGTGATGTTACCCTCATATCCCACTCTCTAGCAGCCTTCACCAAAAAAGATACCTGTCACATAGGAAACAAGACAAATGGTTTCCATTACTCCCTCAGTTCACATTTGCTGTCATCAAAATCTACTTGGATTGCCACTTCACAATTACTACTTCCAAAGCTTTATTTCATTAGCAAACATAGTTTTGGAAAGAAATGTACCAGTTTATCTACAAATGGCCTACCTAAGACAGGAAAATGTTTTGTGCTTTTATTCAATTACTTTGACCTAGGATTTGACAAATGGCTGGGGAAAAATATATATATATATAAGTAATCACTTTTCTAAAATAAAGATTCCATTAGCTACAAAGCACACACATGTACACACAAAATACTCAATTTGAGCTCAAGAGCTAAAAGTAACTGGTAACATCTTTAAAGAAGTTTGTGACTTGCATAAATCCTATGCTCTTACTTTTCTGCAAAAATGTTTTTTCCAAAATGCCATATCACATTTTAAATCACAACTTCTAGTGTTTATCCAATTTGAGTTAAAGTTGTGGCAAAGTGAAATGTTAACACTACCATACTGTCCTTTCCTCTTGGTGTGCATACGGTGTTCCTCCTTTGTTTCTAAGAATATGACCTATTAGGTAGTCCACTCTTTCAATCCTCAGACAATGCCTGTCTTGATGTTAATTTACACATACATACATGTACGTATAAGTATAAATATGTGTATATGTACACACATGTGCAAATATGTACGTGGGTACACACATGTATGTATACACACATATACGTATCCATATACACTTATCTCCATTAGTGAGCTTCAATAAAGGAGAAAACATGGTTAAAAGGGACTGCGTTTATTGAAAACTGAATTTAAATCATGATTCAGTAATACTTGTATGAAACTAGTCATAGTGTTTTATAAGCATGACTCAGTTTTCACTATTGAAAACAGGAGGAAATATTCATTTCTATCTAAAACAGTTACGTTTATGTAACCTTGACTGGGCTAGAGATACCAGGAAAATTATTACTTTTTTGCACGTCCATGTGAATGTTTTATAAGTGATTAGAAATTGAGTCAGTAAACAGAAGAAAAATGATCCAATTCTCATCAAGGAGAACAGGACTGTGGGAATTTATGGAGCACCTGAATTGAATAAACAGAGAGGGAAAGGTATATTTGTGTTCTTTCTTTATAACCTAAGATATCCCTTAAAAAATTATTTTGCTGGCTTAATATATCAGAACAGCTTGGCTCTCAGTCCTGCAAGCCAGCTTTTCTGATTCTTTAGCTTGTAGAAATCAGAGGGTGGGAGCTTTGCCCCTTAAAATCATGAGACAATATTCATAATAAATCTCTTCACGTATATTTACTATAATAGTTATTTAGTATGTAATATAATTATAACACACAAACACACATACAGCTCTAGGAATCATGACTGATAAAGTTCCATAACATTGTTTTATTTTTTAGCTGCATTGAGTGACATATAAAAGACAATAAATAAATTTCCAGCACCCATAATATACTTTAACAATTAAAATTTGTTTTCCAATTTTACTCTATATTGTTCCCCCCCAAATGATATTGTCATTCCAACTGCCAACTATACTGTTTATTGTATTGAGATTGAATTCTGTAAAACATATTGTTCAAATCTTCAACTCAGTACTCCCTGCTTAAACCTTGTTTAAAATAAATCTAAAAGTGCCCATTTGGATAAGACCCAAGCTAGCCAATATGAAGGAAACAAATGTGGGCCATGCTTGGATCATACCCTTAGGGAACTTAAGAGCACAGTAGAGAAGATTAAAGGCATATAAAATACCACTATAAGACAAATTAGAATAAAGGAGTTCCATAAAAGAGATACAGATAACTGATAAAGTAGTGTTATGGGTGTTCAGAGGAGAGCACAATTACTTCCAACTGAGTAAGTAAGTAGAATCAGAGAAAGATTAATATAAGTGCTTGCATTTAAGGTGAGCCTTGAAGAATGGAAGACATTTGAATGTATAAATATAGAATAATTATATTTTGGTGAAGGTTATCAAATTTT
The DNA here is from genome assembly GCF_023159225.1 of Perognathus longimembris pacificus. Classification (NCBI taxonomy): domain Eukaryota; kingdom Metazoa; phylum Chordata; class Mammalia; order Rodentia; family Heteromyidae; genus Perognathus; species Perognathus longimembris. The sequence goes on along the minus strand of NC_063165.1, from coordinate 27,582,996 downwards.
CAAAAATTTCCTAGAGAATTGGAAACAGTTAAAATAGTCTTTTTAATTGTTGGTAAATTATGTTTATAGATTACTGTAAAGACACTTATGAAGGGATTTCATTTATAGCCTATGAAATGTGACTATTTCTGTGTATTATGGTGACCGATTATTTAGAGCAGCTGAGTAACATGATCAAACTGTAGGACACTACAATTAACCTTGCAAAGATTTCATCAGTGTTCAGCAGAGGTGAGTAAGAGTTGATTCTTGTCTTTGAAGAATCACATATATGTGAAGAACACTGGAAGAGCTAGAAACAGATTCCTATGAGAGTGAGAGAGTGGGCTAGTGTACACTACTTGGGAAATGAGATACTTGTCTGCTGAAACTGAATCATGAATGGATTCAAGAGAAAAAGAATAAACTAAGCAAAGAGGCAGAATTCTCTACAAGTGGATACAGATTAAATAGAGTTATAAAGATATGAGGTATACAGTGTTCATGGAGGATTTTAAGAATCTGTATTTATATTACAATGTAGAAAGGAATTAAATAGCAGTCAGGTATGGAACAGATCACGGAGAACTATTTAAGTCATAGCAAATCACTGTTATTTGGATCCTTTACATAAGAAACTAAGTACAGAAGTGACTCTAGGCTATACTGATGGTGATGATTCAGATGAGATGATAAGAACTCAATGAAGAACATGTCATCAATGAAGACAAAAAGGATATTATGGAAATAAAGAGTATATGCTGGTTGAATGCAAATGCCATGATAACTCACTAAATATGCATTTGCTAGACTATTATTTAGTATCCAGAACATTGTAAATACTGAAATGCATCAAATTAAATTTAAAAAGAAAGTAAACAAATTTCCCCTGCTCTCATAGAGATTATACTTCTTGAGCAGGACTAATTGAAGAGACAAAATGAAAACAAAATTCAATATTATCTTTTACTATGACCATTTCCTGGTTAGGCTCAGCTTTGCTTCCAGAGCAGGTTCATTTATCTATGCTCAGAATCCACTTGTTATTTTTTTCTAGAACCTTTTTCTTTGATGCTATTTAAAAAAGGATTCTATACTCTGTATCTATCTATTCTACTACTATTCAAAGCTCGAATTTCCCAATTATGAAACATATATTTAAGTTTTATTTTCTTTTAGCCTGATGAATCAGATATTACTTGACATCTGTTTATTCTCTATAATGTACTACAGCAGCCCATATTTTGGTTTATTTTTTAATTTTTTATTGTCAAACTGATGTACAGAGAGGTTACAGTTTCATACATTAGGCAGTGCATACATTTGTTGTACTATTTGTTACCTCCTCCCTCATTCCCCCCTCCCTCTCCCCCTTTTCCTTTCCCCCAATGAGTTGTTTGGTTCATTTGCACCAGTTTTGCAAGTATTGCTTTTGTAGTCAGTCGTTTGTCTTTTTATCCTGTGTCTCTCGATTTTGGTATCCCCTTTCAGTTTCCTAGTTCTAATACCAGTATATACAGTTTCCAATGTACTCAGATAAGATACAGAGATAGTGCAGGTACAACCACAGGAAGGGGATAGAAGAGGGTCATCAATAATAGAAGCTACGGTTTCACATCACATGTTGAAAGTAATTACAACAGTGATATAACAGTTGTTTCCATAACATGGAGTTCATTTCACTTAGCATCATCTTATGTGTTCATAACGGTATAGCTATTGGGCTCTTGTGATCCTCTGCTGTCACTTGGCTAAACCTGTGCTAATTATTCCCTATGAGGGAGACATAGAGTCCATGTTTCTTTGGGTCTGGCTCACTTCACTTAGTTGTTGCTGAAACACTTTTTCCTGATTGTGACCTGAATCAATCAATCTATCTATCTATCTATACACACACACACACACACACACACACACACACACACACACACACACAATCCTGGGGCTTCAACTCAGGGCCTGAGCACTGTCCCTGGCTTCTTTTTGCTCAGGGCTAGCACTCTACCACCTGAGCCACAGTGCCAATTCTGGCTTTTTCTGTATATGTGGTGCTGAGGAATCGAACCTAGGGCTTCATGTATGTAAGGCAAACACTCTACCACTAGGCCATATTCCCAGCCCTCGCTTTATAATTTTTGCTTAAGTAATTTCCAAGTTTAAAGAGCTGCAACTCACCTTTACTCTTTAAGGCACACCTGACAAATTCATGTAGTCAGTTAAATTTTAATCTCTAGAAGATTTAATCTTTCTTTTCCTAGAGTTTAGATAAAATATTTCTTATCCCTCTTTTAGTTTATTGTTATTCTTAAGCAGGTATATTTTCTTGTAGCTTCATTTATTTTTTCTAAGCCTTAGGCTAAATCATTTCATTCTACTATAAAAAGCATAAGCATTCCTTTCTCTCTACCTCCTTGTAAACTATCTATAAAAAAGGCAGTGCAATGCTTATAAAATGGAGAAAAATAAGCACACATGCCTAAACAAGAGAAATTGAATGGCCGCTTGCAGGGAGAGAAGCTTCTGTGTCTCAGGAAAGTAGGAGACAGAGACACAGATTGAAGATTCCAGGATACTTGCCTTTGCTTCGTCCCAATTTCCTTTCCACCCATGAGAACTAGGGGTACTCTGATGGGTTGGAACCCAAAGGGGTTCAAGTTTGTAGTTATTCCCTTAAATAGAAGTGCACACATTCTTGGTATTATTTTTCCCCTAGAATGTATGACACAGAATTGAGTACTGAAGAATAATGGGTCAGTAAAATTGGTCTATATTGCCATGTTTGACAGGACTGTTGCTGCACACACAGAGTGAGGCTGTGAGGAAAGCAAACCAGTCTGTAAGTACTGGCTTGGAGTAGGTATGTACATCTGTGCTGAAGACCCTTTGAATGACATTTTAGTCATTCTGGGTTTAAAGTCAATGAGATGAGATTTCCAGTGAATAGTGCATAGTAATACTCAAAGGTGATTGACAATACCACTGGGTTGTGCTGGTCACTGCACTGTCCTGGATATAAGTCCCTGGAAGCCTAGAATCGAGGCATACCGAAAACGCTGTCTCATTCGGCATGACAGGACTCCTGAAAGTTTACCCCAGAAGGGTAGTGTTGTCATTAACATATTGACCAATAAGAATGCTATCATGTGGTTTTCTTCCTAATTACATAATTTATTTATAGTGTTAATTAAAAGTCAGTTTTCAATCCTACCTAAGATAGGGTTGTGGAGAGTGGCCATTCTTTCATGCACTAGGCATTATCTCCAAGTAAAACCTTAGGCAGAATCAAGATTCACAGAAAGAAAGCTCAGATATGCCCAGTGGGTACAAATCAAAATTAGCACTGTCAGTGTTATCGTTCATCTTGAAATGTCTCTTCATTGTACGATCTAGAAGCACATCCAAAAGAAAGATAGCAAATACGCTTTACACAGACACAAACACACACACCAAGACACACACACACACACATCTACACCAATACTTCTGACACTGTAAATGTCACTGTTTCAAATTAGCTGAAACGTGGTACCAGATTTTTTTTTTGTCAAACACCAGTCTATATGTGAATATGAAAGTGCTTTCCAGATGAAAGTGGACTCTGAATCATGCTCTCTTGTACAAAACGGATGGGCTCCATCCAGTCAGTCAGTAGACATTCATATTAAAAGGTATTGATATCCCAAGGGGGAAAAAATCTGAATCCAGTCTGAATGTGACATGGATTCTGTCTCTGTCTCAGTTGCTCTCTCTGTGTCTCTCTGCCCATCTCCTCTCTCTCTCTCTCTTTCTCTCTCTGTCTCTCTCTCTCTCTCTCTCTCCCTCTCTCCACACTCTTCCTATTACACATGCACACAACCTTATGCTAGGAAAGCTAAAAGCAATGTTTTTAAAAAGAGTATAGATACATAACCTTGTTGAAGATGAATTATTAGCGTTATTTTCTTTGTGGTTAGGAAAAAATCTTAAAAATCTCATCACAGCTTGGGTTTGCTTAAATTCTCTAAGTAACAATCTAGGAGGAATGTAGAAATTAAAATATATACCAAGATAAGTCTTAGTTTGAGATAATAAATATTACCCTGTCAAAGCAAACACAAATGTTATCTTTTAGCTGTGAAGAATTGTAGGCTTCATTCCTTGAGCATATATATGCTTGTGCTAGTAATTCTGTTTGAGACAAGGACTGAGGTCTAGAACCTTAGCTTTCATTCATCTCAAACTGTGTACAAATTAATTTGCCAGATGTCACTCTGGTGCTTTTCACAAACACTCAATCACACATGTTAAGTATCTTCTCCTCTGCTTCCCTTTCCAACACCACCATTGACACACATACACACGTACATTTGTTATACAGTGTTCAGCAATATGTTCTTCCACTTTCCTTTCTGCATTTCTCATTATAGTGGTCTTAAGAAGGTTTCTGGTTGTAGCTTTTGGGAGTGGAAGAAAATTAAAAAAAAAACACAAAGCAAAAACCTGTAAGCTGTGTGCAGGTGAATGAAGTTAGGATGAGACAGTCTAAAAATTATATATAGACTATAAAAACAGCTGCCTGGTACCAACTGCAGGAGAAAGCCAGCTGCTTTCTCTACAGGGCACAATAGGGCACTCCCAGGAACATTTGTTAGCAGAAATAGCTACTAGGATAATCTTCCATCACCTCAACAATTCTTTGAAGAACAAACAGAAAAGTGGCTGTTTTCCTCCTCAGTCAAGGACACATATGACAAATTTACTATTTTCAGGTAAGAAGACATGTTCACCTTTAAAAAAATGGTGAGCATATACATTGGAAGAATCAGACCGAGTTGTAATTGCAAAGGACCGTCACATACATTTCTTTCTTTCTTTCTTTTTTAAGAATAAATGTGATCATCATTAATCCATTAGTGGAGTCATCTCACATATTCTTTTTTGTTAAGCTTTCATGACATTCTCTTTTGAAAATATGAGTCATTAGATCCTTGATGTTATATTTAGGAGCTTGCAGGATTGCCGTTTTTTGTAGGTTTACTTTAAATATTTCTAAGAGTTAATTTTAACTTGGGAAACCAAATACAAATAGCAATCTAACTGTTCCACCAGCATAATGGTTGTCATGCTGTACTAGATTTTAGAGTAAGAAAGAGAATTATTAAGACATGTTGAAAGGGCCAGCTCTCATATGGCCCCCCACTGGTTATTTTGTGAAATTCAAGTTATTATCACCTCTACAGGCTCAGGGACTAGCAGGAAATGGACACTAAAAAGAATGACCCAAGTCTGTGGAGGTTAGTGTTCAGAAAATGTTCATCTTTGCTTGTGGAGTCCTTAAAAAGGGAATTTCATTAAGTAAAAGAAAGCCCCTGGTATTCCCTATGCTAAACTGTGAAACATTTTTGAAAAGCATAAAATCCTTATTTATGGAAGGAATGTTTGAAATTCAAAAGATAAATGCCATTTGGAATGCAAGCATGTTCTAGGTATCTAATATGTAATGGGACACAGCTGTAATAACAGCCACTGAACCAGGGGCCTCTCTATATCATGTCATTAGTTGACTTGTTATAAGCCAATCACCAAGCCCTTTTTATAAGGGCCACTGGGGTAAAAAATAAATATATCATGTACTGAACATCTGTGGTTCTGTCACAAAGCACTACTCATATCAATTTTCAAGCTATATCTTAGGCTATATATAACACCCTTTAAAATGGATCATAACTGAAAATGTAGATTAGGCACTAAAGGTCTTTATTTCCATACAGTAAAGGAATGCTTGGATTAAGCCTTGGGTAGCACAAATGCAGTCATTTTAATTTTTTTAGTATCATCTTTTAAGTTGAAAAACAAATATATACATAGATTCTGAAAGTTTATGTTGCATTATTTCATGGCCACTGAGGAGGAAAATAAAGCCAAGTCCTCAAGTCATAAAATTTAGTATGTTGCCATACTCTTTTTAGAAAAGAAATCTATCTAATTCTATGATAGGGTATTTTATCTTTTCACTGATCAAATATCATTTAAAAGGATGGTAAGAAATGTAGTAAATATTTGAAATCAGTAGGAAATTTTAGCTATAAAATATATTTGGAGAACATCTATAAATCTATGCAATTAAATAATTAATGATAATAAACATGGGTGTAGTAATAAGAAACTTGAACTGTAGAAAGGGAAAAGGTGAAAGTGAAGAATCTAGTTAGGAGGAATTTTCAACAATCCAGGCAAGACATAAGGCCAGGGAGCCGGTAGCAAGGGATCTGGCTAGAAGTTGTCTGATTATCTTTTATATTTTGAAAATCTATTTTACAGAATAGGTCAGTAGCTCAGGTAAAAGAGAGTGAGAGGAATTCAACAGCTTCCATTTAAATGATGAGAAATGCAGGTGACCATACCAGAAGTGGATTGGCCCACAGTTATTAATGTTATATTAGCAATTGCTCTCGGGAGGTGATATTGATGGGCAATAGCATATTCCTCATATAACTCCAAGATTCCCCTCCATAGTTGGTTTAAGAACCTTAGATTTTACATGGAAAGCATTTCCTACAGTATTAGCCAATAGTGTTTTGGCAAATGATATTACATTCCTATTTATTGAAGTAAACTTTCAAATAACTTTCTCAGAAAAATAAAACAAGGAGGCTTGATTGATGCTTATTGTTAAGCCATAGACTTCTCCTAACTTAGAGATGTAGTTTGCCAATGGTGAGTTTTACTGGAAATATTGTTTTTTACTAGAAGTTAGAAAATATGATTATTAATGCTATAGTAGTATTGCAAAGATTTAGTTTAATTTCCCTTCAGCCATCCACTTTTGATAGATAGTGTGAGTTAATCACTCTTTGAAAAAGAAATTTCTTCTATCACTAAACATGATAACCTATGGTATAAACTAATTTAGGTTTAAGTAGTTTCTCTAAAATATTCATCATCGTGTACAAAACCCATGAACTCTGCACTTGGTTGCTTCTTTCAATGGATAAATTTCTGTTACTCAATGGTTTCTTAGGCTACTTAGAACAATCCAAACCCATAATCATATCCATATGACATCATACTCATAATATTTAATGCCCAGCTACAAACAGAAATGTTTACTGTTTATCTATGTATCTATCCATCTATCTATGCATACGTGTATATATACATATATGGGATTTTACTATTCTATAATCATTTTTCTCCTGTCCTTAGTAGTTGAAAAAATGATGACATTATTATATGTAATTTGGTATTCTCTGTGAATTCAAGGTAAATCTATTTCATTGAGGGTCCTTATTGAGCTACTGGTGCTTGTTGAAGTCTTTTGGCAGGTGGCCCTGACTGTATTTTTCATGGCCAAACCAATCAATTTCATGCTAGGTTCTTAAAACTTTTCTGATCTCCTATCCGAAGGGCTCCTGAAGATAGAAACCACATCTTAATCATAAAGTTGCCCAACATGCATTCAGCACAGTGGTTGGCTCATACTAAGTACACAGTCAATGCTCAGAAGACAGACATTAATCAAATGTTCTATTCATTGCCAAAGAAAACCAGTAGCTACTTAAATTTATTTTTATCTTTGAAAGTTCATTTGTTGCTAAATGTTCCAAATGTTCATTAAAGACACTGCATGGACCGATCACTTAATAAGTAAGCATATGTAACTTGTTGGTAAGGACAGGAGGGGAGAAATGAGGGAGAACAAAGAAAGGGTGACATTGCTCAAGAAGCTTTGTATTTATAACCTAGATTTGGAATTGTAATCCATTTGTATAGTTACTTAACAATAAAATAAAAGCAATTATAAAAGAAAAATATTTACTAAATTCAACAAAAATAAGTAGGCATATGAAATATGTGTGAATTTGTACTGTGTTTACAATATTCAAATGTACTAAATAGATGAAATGGTTCAGAGCATTATTACCACATTTAATTAAAATAGTTGTAAAGAAATGTGTCATCTTAGATCTGTTACACTTTAAACTTTTAGGGCCTTATTTTTCCTAGAACTTTAGCATCCAAACGCCTAGCATATACACAGGTAACTTCTAGTTGGTTGAAAACCTTATTTTCCAATCCAGCTGAATCTAAATTTTTAACCAGGTCACTTCGAATCAAGAAAGAATTACACTACATTCTAAGGCATAGTCATTAACTGAGGGTTAATAAAAGCTTAATCTATCAAATGTCAACTAAGAAAACTCTTTTTGAAAGCATTTTAATATATGGGAAATAAAATAAGGTTCCCTTAACAAAAGAGAAATAGTCAATACGATCATTTGACTGTAAATAACTGTAATGTGCTCTCTTCATTATTTACACAGTTGCTCTGCAGAGATGGAAAAACGTGAGCCTGCTTTGCTCAAAAAGTACATGCAAACATCACTGGCAATTGCACACAAAGATGGGAATATGGAAAACATAATTACTTTTTAAAATTATTTTGAGGGTATTTAGAATTTGTACATATTTCCTGTATAGTAAACTTACTAAAATATATCTCTTAAAAAACAATGGATGATAATGAAAAGTAGAAGGTGAGCATTTCCTCTGTGATTGAAAAATCTTTGTCTGATGTAATAATATGGTTCTTGGTAAGAGTTTATTATTTTACATATTTTTCCAGAACAAATGTGAAAATAAGTTTTTGCCTCTTTTTTTTTTTTCTTTTTTTTTTTTTTTTTTTTTTTTTTTTTTTTTTTGGTAATTCTGTCCCTTTCCTTAAACAGTAGAGATACCCCTTTTTTTTTTTTTTTTTTTTTTTTTTTTTTTGGCCAGTCCTGGGCCTTGGACTCAGGGCCTGAGCACCATACCTGGCTTCTTCCCGCTCAAGGCTAGCACTCTGCCACTTGAGCCACAAGCGCCCCTTCTGGCCGTTTTCCATATATGTGGTGCTGGGGAATCAAACCGAGAGCTTCATGTGTAGGAGGCAAGCGCTCTTGCCACTAGGCCATATTCACAGCCCCAGAGATACCTTTTGATTTTCCCTTTATTAATATGATCTCAGAGGTACAAGTAAAACTCCCTCAAGAGAAATCTGAACCTCTGAGATCATATTAATAAAGGGAAAATCAAAATGTATCTCTAAAGTTTAAGGGAAAGAAAGGGACAGAATTATATTAAATAAACAGAGGCAGAAGGGAAGGAGTTTAAGTGGTACAGTACCTGGCTATTATATGGGAAGACTTGAATTGAATAGTAATACTAGGTAAAGGAAGAAGAAAGAAAAGGAAGACAAGTAGGAAGAAAGGGTGGGGGGAGGGGAGGAGGAGGAGGAGAGGAGAGAAGGCCATCCTTTGAACACACTGAAGGCATATTCCTGAAGGGCATTTTTGGATTGTGATCTCAGTCTTTTTCTGCTTCCCAGCTTGAGATGTGACTTCACCTTTCTGACATGCCGCATCCATGATAGATGATGACCTGTACTACACTCCCAAACCAGTAAGACCCCTGTGATATTGGATTTGAACCTCCAGCATTGCAAACCAAAGTCTTTTTTTTTTTTAAGTTTGTAAGTAGCCTGTGTCAGGATTTTTGTTACATTGATGCCAGTCTGACTAGTACACATATGTGAACAGGAACCATCCTGGTTAAGAATAGGATTCTTTGTATACCGTAGTTATGGACAAGACATTTATTTGCTTCCAGTAATCTGAAGTTTTTGTAATTATTAACCAATATAATCATGTAAATTATGTTTTGTAAGTGGTAATCATTTCAAGAGGCACCGGTCAATAATGTTAAGATGGAAAAAGGAAGTAAGTGCAAACATCCTATCTGTTGGCTTTCATGTTATTTGATTGCTGTGAACGATTGCTGTGAATGTGGTAGAATTTCAGAGCTCCTGCCACTGAAGGGAGATACATCATTGCTCTTGTAATTTACATATGTATTACACATTTTTGGTAGATAAGTATAAAGTTCCATGAGAAAGTGATGCCTAACATTTTTCAATTTAAAAAGATACAAGTCAGAATTTAATGGCTATTTCTTTCTTGATTGCTGTATACCACAATTAAAAATAGCATTTTTCACTGTAGTTGGCTATTTGTATTCTTTTTCTTGAGAATACAGTTTGGTAGCAATAATCAAAAGACTAACTATATACCTCGAGACACAAAAGTTATGTTACTCAGAATTGTATTAAAAATCACAAAAGAAGACTATTCAAGAATTCAGGTTAGATTTTGGAAGCTCCCACTTGTTCCTAATACTGCATGTTTCATATTGTTATGGCTTTATGCTCATATAATGGTTCTGAATAACTGTCAGGACAATATATGGTTTTGCTCCTGTTGTGCTTATTGCTTCTCCTGTAGATATGGAGCATGCCTCTATGCCAGGATATGATGACTGAAAGGCATCATTAATGTGTTAAATGGCATGGAATGCTCTGACACACTGTCACTACAGGGGGATATTCCCAGATGCACAGGTATTGGCCTCAAGTTCAAAATAGAAAAGAAGAAACGACATGCACTGTGGCCACTGTAACATGCATGCTCATTTAGACTCACTTGATTACAGAAAGAAAGAAATATAAGGTTAACATTTCAAGAGTTAGGATTTGTCAGCCACACAAGGAAACAAGAAGGATGAATAGGCAGCAGGGCACATTTGCGGAATCTTCAAATTTTTAACTAATTAGGAAGTTGATTTTTCTTTATGTTTTAATTTTCTAATTCACTAAATTATTGCTACAAAATGCTTTTCTTTGTGTTCTGGAAAGTTCATAGAGATTGTTCTAGAGTCTGATTTACTTAAGAGTATAACTAATACCTTAAAGATAAGCAGCTACCTCAAAAAGTTCAAAGCCTGAATACCATTGACATGAAGCAATCATCTACCATGTCTATGTAGACTAAATTCCAAAACAAAATTAAGGTGGGTGAGGAAAACATATTTTGGAATAGGAAAGCACCAAACTTAGAAATAATCCTTTTATTATTTAATAATAATAGGAGTAAGAATAATAAACTTCTTTATTTTTTATTTCTAGCCATTGGGTTTATTTAAAAAATATGTGTTTATTTAAGATTTAGTAAATATCTGCTTTTGCATAAGTTAATGGGATTTCAGGAGAAAATAAAAGTTCCTTTTTAACTTACTTTTTTGTTTTAAGTCATTGATAAAGGCTTGTAAGTGTGAATTGATCTTCTTCCCTTCATATCTTTGTATCTGATTAGATTGTGCAGAATGTATTCATTTGTTATTATAGATTAGAACTATATTGGAGATAATAATTGAAAGCAAACAGACACCCATTTGTTTGTGCCATAGGGATTGTAGTGAAATAATTTACAAAGATTGGAAAATACCTGAAGGTAAAGCCTTTGTATGAAAATTGTCATTGTTCTGAAATTGGTAAATCTGTTGAGATTATACAAACTTTCATGTATAAGGAAATCCCTACTGAATTGTTTAGGAGCAAGAAGATATAAAACCTACACTATAGAGCAGGCCACATTTATGGTGGCATGAAAGACAGAGAAATACCAAGGTCCATGTGAACTGAAGAAGTGAGTTAAAGCTGGGAAATTAACCAGATATAACAAATAGGAAAGCCAAGGATTCATGATCTTCCCACCAGAAGAAAATGTAATCATGCTGCAAGAAGACAATCAGTAGGTTCAACAAAATAGAAAATAGCCAATAAAATGTAGAGATATAAACTCCATTTCTGCCCCTCTATATATGATCCAGTGTCTCTGTCTATCTAGGTGTTGTCTCTATCTCTCTCATACAAGTGTCCTAATACATCTTTGTTTCTTCTATTCTCCTTTCTTAATATATTCTTTAGCAGCTGTAGATATCAGCCTCACACACCCATCACCTGAAGTCGAGGATCAATTGGCCAATACATAAGTAGTGCGTTAATTTTTTTATGAAGATATGGAATGAGGATAACGTGTAGTAATTGCTGAATTTAAAAAAAAATCAGAAGGTATACAAATAATATTTTATAATGTTTTTACACATGAAATAAAATTGTATCATATAAAATCATATACATACATTCAGAAGAAAAGTAAAAAGGTCAGTTTACTTTGGAACTTGCTGAGGTTAGAATAGTGTTCACAGAGGTTGGAAGAGAATAAATTAGAGTTCAAAAATGCACGAAATATGTTTATTTAGAGCAAAAATTTTAAGGAGGAGAGATCATGAAAAAAGAAAATGCTACTTTGATATGGAGTGATATATATATATATATATATATATATATATATACACATATATTCCTAAAAGCCTGAGGAGAGAGAGGGACTTCTTTCATCTAATGTAAACTGAAAGAAACATGATGGCCTTTACCTGAGTTTCAAGCCAAAGTTTATCTTATTGCAGAGTTCCAAGACAAAACATTTCTGAGACTGGTAGTACTTTAATATCAACAATCAGAGCAATCAAGAATTCAAATAGGAAAGATCCCAGATAGCTAAAACTTATTTTTGAATTGAATATATGACTCATACATTTAAAAATACTATTTAAGGACTGGAAATTGGAGATAATCCTAGCACTCGTTTTGTTGACTAATGTCATTTGTATTATTTCACTTTTGTCATTATTCAGAAATTCACTTGATCCAAGAATTGTACTTACGGTAACACTCACCATTATTTTCAATTTAAAATTCCTAAAACAGATTGAAGTTACTCATTGGATATTCCACGATCTATTATTCAAGTTGCTTGATCTTCTTTGCTTAGATAAATTAGTTTCCTTTTATTTATTAACAAAAATGATCCTTTCTTCACTGCCTAGTCTTCTTGCTATTTGTTCAACTCAATTTCAAGGTTGTTTTTTACATAGCTGCTCATTTCTGTATATCTATCTATATTTCTCAAATTAAATTTCATGTCTTTTTTTCCAACATATTTCTTTAAATTCCTCAACTTTAAAAGTATGTAATTAATTCTATTTTATGTAACTTTATTTGATTCATAGGGTGTTTTTTAAATTGGTATCTAGTTTAATGGAGATAACAGTCTCATGAACTTTCCTGCCCAGGTTGGCGTCAAACTTTGATCCTGAGGTCTCAACCTGGATGAAATTACTTTTTTGTTCATATATTATTAGGAATTTTTGATTCCCATAATGTGGAGAAGATACTATATGGATCAAAACAATTGAAAAGAAAAATCAGCAAATGTGACTACTTCTTCAATGTAGACAATATACCAATGATAACCAAAGTGTCTCCTAATAAGTTATTTAGAGGCAAGGCTTGGTGTCAGAGAATAGGTCAATTAGCAAAAGAAAAAAATAATAAAAAGAAGACTGAGGGATTATATGTTTTTATGTTGAATGATGAGATTTTTACCACTAATCATTGATTCATCCAATAAATATTTGAATAATGACAAGAAGGTCTTGTACTAAATTTTGCAAATACAAATGTGAGCATTTGGACAACTTCCAGGCCCTCATGAAATTTACATTCTTCCTAACATTTGCATTCAGTGGAAAATAAAGGACCAAATAAGGAATTATTACTGGTTCTTGTGAAAGAAGAAATCAGTGTGCCACTGAAGAAAGGGAGTATGAATGAGAGAACAAAATGAGAACCAAAGATTATGAAAAATCTAAGGTTTGATTGAAAATTAAATAAATAATAGAATGAGATCTTGAAGAGTCAATCATTTATAATGGGCACATGCAATTCTCTCTGCGTATTTTTGTACAGGCTGCTATCATTGAATTATTTGTATCTTTCTCAGGGAAAAAGAAAAATTCATGACAGAAAGCAGGAGACAGAGTGCTTGTTAAGAATGTTAGAAGGAAGATTTGCCTGAGAAAGCATTCTTTTCCAGACTGAAAACAATGGTAATGAGTTGAGGACAGATGGGGAAAATTACATGTAAAGGAAAGGGAGATAAAATTTTCCTTTCACTCTTAATTTTCATTGTCATGAAGAATTAGTAGTCCATGAATATGAGAAAGTAAAGAAAGGGTTTAGGTCTAGGGAAGAATGGAGATTATAAAGAGAATTTCTTGCAGAAGCCTTGTGGGCATCCAAGAGCAGGCTTATTCTAGCTCACTTAAATTATAACAGAATTCCAAGCAAGATTCTGCTCTCCTTCCTAAGATGAATTTCTTTTCTTAGATTCAAAGTATGAGTCACAGAACAACAGAAAGAATAGGATTTAGTGATGAAAGTGCAGCTGGAGTGGGGAACATCTCAAGAGCTAGGTCTCTTCATGAAATATTAGGAAAGCTTCTGGGATTATAAAGTTTTCCAGCATAATTTAGTAGCAGAGGTACACCTACAAATGTTATAATTCTTTGTTCTCTTTTGTATTGTCTGAGATCACTCTTAGTACAGGACATTGGGGGGGAAAAAGCAGATTCAATAATGGAGGTGGATTACACCTGAAACTGCAAGGTAAATGTACCTATTCTAAGAAAGAAAAAGTAACAAGTTAAAAGAAGTTATAACTTTTAGGATTTTTGTTTTGCAATTTACAATTCTTCCTTCATCTCTGACTTATGAAATAATGGACATAATCTCCATATGGAAGCCATGCTTTTTTTCTGTGCTAGCTTTGAGAGCTAAGAACTAATATCCAAATTTACCACTTGATCCTTTACAATTTAGAAGGCACCTTATCAAGTGGGTATCACAAAGCTTTTACAGTGTAATCCAGACAAGAATCAGCAAACTCAATCTCACAAACTAAATTAAAAGGACACATTCACATTTGCCCTTTATATCCATGTCAGAGATAAAGAGACTAGAAGGAATTTAAACACTGTGCTATCCTATCTATCATGGCCATAGCCTTCTAGTAGTAGAGATGTTATTTTTATTTTTATATATTTTTTAGGTTACCAGTCCATTAACCTTTATGAGAACAAATATAAGGCAAAACAAAGAAACAGTTCCAATGGAAATAGCATTGCTTAAAATGGTGTTTGGATATCTTACCCTAAAGATCTGAAAATGGAACAGATATTTCTATCTCCCCAGGCATTTAAAACAAAACAAATATGTCAAACACCAAGTGGTACACATGGTAGACAAATTTATGATTTTTCTTCTAAATGAGTATATGTATGGCTAGGGAAAGCAACTGAGATCATCTTTGCTGAATCTGTCATCCAAAGCAATTTGTAAGTTGGAGGGCCAAAGCATCAACCTCATTTATTTTTTAAGGTCTTGCCCTGATCTTGGCTGCCAAATTTACCTAGATTCATTCACTATATGTACATGGAACTATTAGTTTCCTGATAAATGTATTGCCAGAAAGCAAGAGGGGAATAAGAAATAAAGATGTTTTGCTTGTTTTTATATGATTTTGTTTGACTTAAGAGATAATTATTACATAGATTGTTGATTTCATTTTAAACAAGGTAATAAATCAGCTTAAAGTATAAAAATTCAGAAAAACAATTTACCACATCATTACAACTTCTTAGAATCCTTGTGTTCAGTGGATATGAGCATCCATAATCATACAATAGGTAGCAAGAATACTAGAGTATTTGTGATTTTTCTCACTCAAGGCAATTAAATAAACTTCATACAGAATTTTAAATATCATTAGTTACAAAGGTTCAACATCATTTACTGATGCAAAGAAACAACATATGTTTTTGGCACTGGGATCTAGCTTCAAGTGGGGGAATACAAATCAGTAAATAAGATTAAGGAACCAGTGCTACTTCATTTAAGTCACATCTTCTGCACAAAGAAAGTTTACATAAGACTATTAAGATAATTTTGAACAACATGATTGTTATCAATATATGACAAGAAATAAAGCGGAACAACGTATGTATATTAATTTAGAATCTGAAAGACAGACAGATAGATAGATAGATAGATAGACAAGCATATATATTCTTATATATTTATATGCATGTGCATATACGTATTTAAGTGTATATGTATTTGTACATATATGTAATCATACACACATAACACACACAAATATACCTGAACATAGATTCTGACAGGGATGGAAATAGTTTTCATTAACATAGGAGAGGTAGGGTTCCCTCAAAGGAGTGGGGGTGCTTGTACATGACTCTAGAGATTGCAATTGTGCTAAGATTACTTTCTTGGTTGCTGCATTATGGCACAGATGAAGGCAGACATGAAACACTGAGCTCAGGCACCACACAACATAGTTGAGAAATTATCCAGTATAGACACATTTCTATTCTAATCTGAAGGATTTGTTAGCACTACCAGTACCAAAACATATTTAAAATTAACAATTTCAAGGGTTCTCCTAATGCATACTATTGAATATCAAGCTTGAATGACATGTCTTGTGTATCCTTGGGATCTGAGTTTACTTTCCTGAGTTAACGAAGAAAATGAAACTACTGGTGACAGATTCAGCTATTATTTGCTGCTACTATACTTCTTCCAGCTGATAGACTTTCCCAATCCCTGCTCCTCCTTTTTATACAGACAACAGCACATTCTCCTAACTTCAAAGCAAAGGATGACTCCCATTGAAAGCATATGAGCTTCCATTTTAAAGCAAAACTCAACCAGAAACTTGGTAAGTTCTTCACAATTTGAAAATGTCACTCCATAACTACTACTTCAAAGCCCCAATTTCTTTTGGGAAAAATGGGAAGAACCTGCTTTTTAAATACATATGAATATGTATATATATATATACATATATATGAGAATGAAGAGTATATGTACTATATATGAGAAAAAAACTATTTCTATAATATATGTATATATATGTGTACATACACACACATATATATGTATATATATATATATATTAGTTTAGGTCACATAATCTCCACAAATAAAGTTTACATGACTAAAAGACAATGTAAAATAATCTGGTTGTCATCCCAAAGTGAGAACATAGGTAGATAGTTTATTCTCATCTGAAAAATTGAGTTATTCATTTGACATGATATAATTGACAAAGCATAATAGTAGGAAAAAGCCAAGGGTTCATTGGAATATTTTCACTCCATCACTTTGCCATATACTTGTTGCCCAAACATTGATGAGTTGGATGTGGCATACAGGAACTAGAAACAACTGGAAAGGTGTACTCACCAGCCTGATTAGTTGTGATGCTCACTGCAGCAAACTGTCTTGGTGGGGAGCTCAGCTCTGAAACCCCATTAATAGCATCAATTTCAAAGGTGTAGTTGGTGTGTGCCAGGAGGTCTGTCACTGTCACCGTGGTGTTGGTGAGTCCAAACTGTCGAGGGAGGAAGTGAACATTTGGGCTGCATGGCTCACACTCCTTCACATTCCACCCACATTTCTTACACACGATGTTGAAAGTAACATCTTTCCGGCCTCCTGTGTCCAGAGGCCAGCTCCAGTCCAAGATAACGGAGGTCTCGTTTATATTAGAGATAACATTTCTTGGTGCAGATGGAGGTCCTGCAAAGTAGTTCAACAAAGATTAATGAGCTTCACTTCTGCTTTCCACTACAAGGGCAAATGATAATTTACAATGGAACTGAAAGAGGTAAATAACCATTCTGTCTTTATTATCTACTTTTAATTCATCCTTAGAGGAACCATGAGATTATAGACACATGCACTCAAGACCCCTGTCCTCCCTGAAATATCAATGGGGGAGTTTTGTGTCCTGGTTGAGGATTGTCCAACAAAGGAACTCACCACTAAATTCAATACCCATGTGAATAGTTAAGAAAACTTCGGTATTGCTTTTATAAATCTTAATCATTTTCTCCCTGTGACCTATAACCAAGAGATAATAAGAGGCAATAGAAATGTAAGAACATAAATTCACTGTCTATAACCTCCCCACCCTGTCAAATGTATTGCAAGATACTTAAAGAAGGTACAGAAATGTTCTTTTTCTCAGGGTTGCATTGCAGGAAGTCCTTCTAAACAACAATTCATTTTGTGTGATCGATGTTGCATTTGGGATGAGCAAAGCATGAAAAGGGAAGCAGAGGAAGCTTTCAATTGCACGTGGATAAGGAAAGGAAATGGATAAATGCTTAAAATACATATACACACAGAAACCAAAGGGGGAAAAAAAGCAAAACTAAGCAATACCAACAAAATCCAGCACAGGAAACAAGGAAATAAACCAAACCAAATGTAGAAGCATGGGTTGCAGCAGAACTACTCACGGGTACAAGCCATGGATGGAGGGTCTTTGTCTGCTCGGAAGTAATTATTCTCACACCTGCAGTGCACTGAACCATCTTCATAGGTAGAACTGTGAGGTGGACATTTGGCACATTTCGTGTTACCATCCAAAGCCTTGTAGAAGCCTGGTCGACAAGCTACAAACAAAAGGGATCATTTTAAGTTTCTGAAGATAATCTAGTAGGTGTATATAGAAAACAAATAAAACTGATTTCAGGAGGAATGCCTTATGAATCAAAATCAATTTGTTTTCTCCCAGAATTTACAGAAGCAAATAATAGGACCAACTATCATTCTCCCCATATACATTTCAATTTGTACCAAATGTTAAGGACCTCTCCCAACACACACACACACACACACACACACACACACACACACACACACACACACATGCACATACACTATTTAGATTATTTTGGCACTACAGTATGATGAAATTTCCAACTTGTGTTTTGACAGCTTTGCTTGGCATTGGACTATTTGTGGAAAAAATAAAGTGAAACCATGTTGCTATGCAGTCATTTCTTGCCCTCAGCCTTTTTGTTTGTTTGTTTGTTTTCATTCCCTTTTTAAAACATGATGCAATGTGGGTACTCTCTACCCTGCAGTGGGCAGAATATTGCTTATTGACTAGTTTCCTAACGATTCTATGAGTACACAGCTTTGTCCTGCAAAGTATAATCAAGTAAAGAGGGAAACATCATGGCTTTGTATATATTTTAAAGTTCTTGATAGATGATTCACATGTTTGATTGTTTACAAAGTATTTCTTACCTTTTGTCATAATAGCTTACAATAAAGATTTAAATATATTCCCTATCCATATTGGAAATAGTTTGAGAGCTCATCTTCTGCATGTTTTTTTTTTCTGGCCATGTTTTTGCATAACATGTTCTCAGTAAACTCAGTGAGCGAGTTTTATCAGACATTGATTTTTATCTTGTCATTGATCTCTCTAGTAAGCATCTGTTCTCATATAAATCACTCCAAAAGGAAAAGTAAAATGCTGAGCTCTTTCATTTAATTCATTTTTGTACAATATCGGGAGCTAAAGTAGTAATGAGTAATCCTAAAAAGAAATTTCCACATTAATAATTTAGGATTTGATTTTTAGATTTCATTTTGGAAGCCAATAATTGCTGAAATTTATGAAACTCAGATTCATATTTCAGTGACAAAGGTTAATATTTATACAGAAAGTATTCACTATAGTTTGTCACTGGTTTCCAGAACTTTTTTTCACCAACTTCATTACATATTGGAAATAAGGTGTTTTTTTTTTAATTATAAAAGAACTAAGTGACAATCTTAATATTTGTAATCACTAAATGAATTTCTGAAAGGAAACACATTACACACATATTAGAATAGCGACTTGCAAAACACTTCTAGAAATAAAACATGGAAATGGCATTGGTAAAATTGACCACTAGAATGACATAAAATGATGGTCATCACCAATCTAGACTCAATGTTTTCAGGTTCCTAATAAAAATTGTTGCTGCAAGAGAATTGAACAAAGCCATTCAGGCAGCCAGTGCAGGATCATGAGCGAGGCACAGCTTGAGGAAGGAAACTGCAGATAAGTTTCCTTATTTAAAAAGAGAAATAAATGTAGTTTTTAATGAATGTAAATAGCTAAGGAATCAAAGAGAGAAAGGGAGAGAGAACTGAACAACCGTCGGTGTCACATTGAGATCCACTTGAATAAATTCTACTGCCCAATCAAATGTAGATTAAGATTAGGATTCTAAATGTTTTTGCTTTGTTCTTACACATTGGTCAGAAACTCCTACTCCTACCTCATTTCATATTGCCATGGGGGGAAGGATGTAAAGTATATGAATAAACTATGCACTTTTGCTTTTAATTTCATTCATACTCTAAGTGCCTTTTATCTTATTTTTCAAGAGGGCAAAGCTATATCTATAGAAAACGAAGTGCTCTGATGTATGTGTTATTGTGTATGCTTATAAATTTTGCCTACATAGTATTGTTGAAATAACTGCAGTTTAAAAAATCAGTGCAAAGATATTCACTAAGCACTCATTTGTGTTTGTTCATATTACAGAGGGCTATGCGATAGTTTTAATAAAAGACTAAGAGAATGCCATAACCACTTTTTGGCTTTGCAGGATTTTTTTGTAGTGCTGATATTAGATATTTTTAATAAATCAACAAGGTGAGAATATTATGCCAGGTATCAGTGGCGTATGGCTTGGTACTCATGAGATGGAAGTTGAAAAGGATTTAGGGGAAGAATTGAATCCAGAACAGGCAAAAATTTTTGAGACTCTAATCATAAATTAACAAACAAATACCAAACTGAAGGTGTGGTTCACGTGATAGAGCAAGAAAGCTCAGTAAGAGCTTGAAGACTTCTGATCAAGCCTCAGATCCTGCACAAAGAAAAAGAAAAAGAAGGAAAAAAATAAAAGAAAGAAAGAAGGGAATAAAGAAAGGAAAGAAGAAAAAAAAGAAAGATAAAAGAGAGAAAAAAATGTTGAGCCAAACTACTAACTATAGTTTATTAAAATATGATAAGTAACTTTAGAAATGATGATAAAGTTAGTTAGAACTATGTTGAGATAGTTTAATAACTATTTTGTTAGTTCTACTTTAGTCAAGGTAATATCTAATTCAGATTTCAATAATCTCAGACATATAAGCTCAGTTACTCCAGAGTACCGATTTGGAGAATTCATTTGAGGCCAACACAGACAAAAAGTTTTCTGGACCTCAACAGAAGCAGTAAACAAAGCATGGTTATATAATCCTGTTATCCTAGTTTAGGAAGGAATAAGTAGAATAAGGCTACTCTGTGCAAAACTGTGTGAAAAAAAAATCACTGTGACAATGTCAAATCATTTAAAGAAAACAGAGAGAAGGCATGGCTCAAGTGGTAGACCACTTCACTTATAAGTGAGAGATCCTGGGTTCAAATCCTAGTAATATTAGAAAATGTTTGTGTATAATTAAAAATAATAATTTTCTTCATAACAAAAAAGAGCTTTTGAAACAGAAACAGGAAAGAGACATTTAAGGGGCTATGTTGAAGAGACATACTATTCTTAGTGGGGACTGGAACAGGATCCCAAAGGAGTGCCGTTTGAAATAGATCATGAAGACAGTAGAAGATGCCACAAGAATGTGAATTAAATGTACAAATAGATGAATATGAAAACGCATACTGTTATCTGAAGAAATGTGGCTACCACTATTGATTATTTACCCAATATCAAAACCTTGGTTCCTGGTAGTTATTGGAATTGTGTTGGTTCAATACTGTACACAAGAAGTGCTCTCCTACTTATCTAGAAATCAATATCCAAAATTATGGCTGAAAAAAATAGAAGGAAGCTGTAATGTATGTCATCAGCATATCTTTTTCTTTTCTTATGGACGCATACATCTAAGGTCACACTAAATGACTCTAGCCTGATTATAAACAGAGTGGCTGAAATCATAGCAGTTTGAAAAGGACAATGATTTCCATGCCAAGCAGACTCAAAGTTTCTTGCCTCAGGAATATATTTTTGCTTAAGACATTTTGACTATGTGTGCTTTCATTTGTAGTCGAAAATATTTTTAAGTGCTACAACCAGACAGAAAATTCTAATTAGGAAGACTAGCAGCCACAACAGAGCTAAAAAGATCCTGAGAAATCACATTGGCCAGTATGTATGTTTTATACCCAGCGGAATGAAGGTTAGAAAGTTAAGCAGACACAAACTTAAAGATAGACTTGTATCTTGTGATATTTAGTAGCCGGCTAATAGGCTTCAACCACTAATTCACACGCCAAACACCAAACTATGAAAGACTATAATAACATTTTAGGGTTTTTTTTAGATATTTTAATTTGAGTTTCACATGCATTTACTTAATCAAACAGTTGTGTTTTCAGGGTAGAATGTACTTATTTTACAACCTGGAGAGTTAAAAGAGAAATATAAAAAAGAAATATGCTTAAAATAAAGAAATCTAGAAATATAGTTGAAAGAAGAGACTATTTTTTACTTCTAATTTTAAAAATAGAGCAAGTTGCTCTTGATAAACATGATTTTATTTTCCTACCTACAGCAAATTACTAACACATCTTAGGATAAAGTGCTAAGAAAGAATTTAAAAGTTCAGGTTTCCCACTTTGTATATGCTACTAAAATAATACTTAACTAAATTGAATACAGTACACATGTATTCAAACCTTACTGGAAAAATTAAAGAATTCTGATTTACATCTCTGAAGCTGCGAGGTTTTCAAGTATAAAAGATGGGCTTTTAACCAAAGTTTGGTAATCTTATATCTTTAATTTTATGTTGATAAATCAATAAGGCATAATCCATAGGTTTAAATTAATAACCATTAAAAAAAGTGAGATAGCACACTCTCAAATCCTATTTGCTATTATGATGTATTTCCTAGGAATTGAACATGATGATTTTGGAATCTCATATGGTTTTTAT
The DNA here is from genome assembly GCF_023159225.1 of Perognathus longimembris pacificus. NCBI lineage: Eukaryota > Metazoa > Chordata > Mammalia > Rodentia > Heteromyidae > Perognathus > Perognathus longimembris. The sequence goes on along the minus strand of NC_063165.1, from coordinate 27,560,447 downwards.
CTTCATAAACTGGTCCTTGATTTTTTTTCCTTTTATCCAAGTACTTCATCTAATTTCCTGCATGTGAGAGAAGTCATGGAGTGTTATAAAAATGCAAGTTCTAATCTTATCTTTATACTAAATAGATGCTATCTTGAACTCCTAAAGTTTGCATCTGCAAACTTTAATGTGGCTGATGGCTTAGTGACTCCCTCTTCTATAAATAAATCCTGGCTATTTTCAGTAACTATGCATTGCTAGCTCAGATCCCAAGCAGTTCACTGATGGGAGTTCTTTCCAATCAATTTTGTATGCACCATATCTAGCAGTGTCTACCACTAAGCAGGTGATGGGCTCCTTAGTTATATGACTAGCATGCAACTACTGGTCCTCTAAAGACTCCTACTGTCTTGCCTGAGGTATAACTGGTTTTGACTAAGTTGCCTCAATATTATCTTCAGGACAGACACTATAAAATGCAAAATTTTTCACATGTCCAGAATTGTAGGACTTCTTAAACTTTCTAAATAGGAGGGGAAAAAAACTTTATATTCTGTAAGAATTAAAATTAACGATCAAAAATATAAAACTATATATTTAACAGGAAAGGCAGTGACATTCTTTCTTGAACTAAAAATATCCATTTGGAAACACAATGACAGATTTTTAGTGTTTTTCTGTGCTCAAGAAGGAAATATTCAAGGATTGGATAGTTTTTGTCATTGAAGGGATTGAAAAATAAACTGATTTCCAAACAAATAAATCCATAATATTAAAATGTTGTCTTCCTCAATGTGTTATCACCCCTAAAGATCACTGTGTCTTTCTCTCTGTCTCTCTGTCACAAACACACACATACACACACACACACACACACACACACACACACCCTTCTTACATAAACTCTATCAGAATCTGAGTGCTGGTGGTTCATTTTTGTAATCTTAGCTGCTCAAGAGGCTAAGATTTGAGGCTTATTGTAAAAATTGATTATTTTCACCTCCATCCATTTTTCTACACACACAAACACATGCACACACACACCAAACCACACACACACTCACCCACATCACATTTTCACATATTCTTTATCATGGATTGTTGGGCACCCAGGCTAATTCTACAATTTAGATATGTAAATAGTACTCTGATAGAAATGGGGTGCTCTATTTTTTCTTTAATTTTGATTAATCTCCTCTAGAAATCAACCCAAGAGTGGTATGGGGGTGGGGGTCATAATGTAGATCCTAAGTAGACTGTCCTCAATTATATAAATTCCATCATAAAATATCCTTGTGCTATTGATTCTTAATTAGAAAGAGAAAAATCTAGTTTACAAATAACTTTGTGAAATTATTCTTGATGGTACTCTACCAAAGTTGTACATTGTAGATACAACAAAACCATTTGAATCTTGAGTATCATATGGGAATCAAAAGATATAAAATCAAATCTTATGAACATGAATCAAAATGTTGACACTAATTACTTTAATTACAAAAATATAAGATGATACATGAGTTTATACTCTTTAAACAGCAAAGAAAATAGAACTCAAAAGAATGCAATTTCTTGATGTTAGTTTGGACTAAGGATTTATTTGCCTGTTTTCATAATTTCATGTTTTTTTTAAAAAAAATTGTGCAGAATTAGTGAGAGTATGATTGCTCAATTATTGAACAAACTCTCAAACTTAATGAAAACCCACAAGATAAGTCACTATAGAACAAATAGGACAAGGTCCCTGAAAAACTTTCATCTCACATTAAAAAACACTAAAAAATTTTCAATACAATAATAGGCGGAAGCCAAAATAACACCAATTGGTAGGTGATGAATTAAAGATATTTTTGGAGCTTGCTGATTCTATCTTTATAAATGGGAAACAATAAAGCCGGAACTAAACTGTGAGCCATTTTTGGCAGAGGGGGATTGAGAGTGGGGGTAAAGTAACAAACACATTGACAACTCTGGAAAATAATAAAGGAAAGTATGAAACAAGGAGAATGAGGAATATGACTTCTACAGTGAATAATAATTATGGAAGCGATCCAGGATAGAATCTTGGCTTCCTTCCAAAGTAAGTAGCAGCACACTTTTCTCCCAGGTTGTAATTGATGGGTTTTAGCTACTGATACAGGGAATGGATAAAGTTTCCATAGTGAAAGGAAAACAAATGCTATTAGTAAACTGTGGTGGCTACTGTTGAAAGAGAGTAGACAGCCTTTCAATTGCAAAGTGAATTTTGTCTCCAGTTGACTAATGTGGTTGACTTTTAGAAGAAACATGTTCCTAATTAAGGGTTAAAAGGCTCATTTCAATTTGAATTAACTTTAAATTAAAAAAAATAAAGCTGTTGGTAAATAGGGTTCTTTTAAGCATTCAGAACTTAGCTCCTAAACACAGGGCTATATGGCCAATTCCCAGCCATAAACACAAAGTAATGACCAGAATCAGCACTAGCTAAACAGATGATTTCCTGGTCTTGGAATTCCAAAACTGACAGGGTTTATTTCCCTGTACAAGGTCAAAGCAACTGTTTATTCCAAAAATGAGCTTAACTCCACAATCTTACAGGAACTCTATTCTTCGCCATCTGAATAGAGGTACAAGGCTTTGAGGCAAGGCTCAGGCTTTTCAATACACTGGAAGTGGCTATGTTCAGTCATTAGACCCAGCCTGCAATGTGCAGAATTTACAAAATGATCAAGTGTTTCCTTCTTGTGTTCCTTCTTCTGTTCAATGAAAGAGCCCCAAGGCAAAATGCCACCACACCACTAACACAACACAATCAATCACAATCTGGTGTGGCTTAAAGATAGCATAGTAACAAAACCTTTCTGTGTGGTGGGTGGTGTCCCATCAGATTTAGCAAGACAATAACAGTGCAATAGTGCACATTTACCATGAAGAGAATACTTAGATACTCTGGTCCTAAATTTTGTTGTTTGGAAATTTTTCTACTGGCCACATTCAAAGAACTCGAGAGCCTCAGAGTGGCACCTACAGAGATTTAAATTCTTTATTATCAACATGAATAGCATGGTATATATTGATGGAAATAAGTAGTACATAATGAGTAGATGATGAAAGGATGTGGAAAAGAAAGGAGAGTAAAGAGGAAGGGAATAGAGGCAAGGGAAGGAGAGATGAGGGAAGGAGAGAAGAGGGAAGAGATCATTCTTATGAGATGTAAAAATGAATATCAAAATGCCTAGGACCCAGGGCTATACTCAGGATTGATTTAAAATTAACAACAACAACAACAAAAATCCTTGAAGAACTTTTCCGAGTAGTCAGAAAAATTTCCTTTATACCATAGCATAACTGGAAAGTGCCAGGAAATTATTACTACCAGGGTTCTTGGAGAAGGTAAGTCACTTCTGTATGTAAAACTCACTTCTTTGGCTAAGCTTCCCTCTCTCCATTCTTAAATCATCACTAGAGCATGGAGATGGGTAAAGAATAATATGCTCATCTTTATAATTTAACTTTAGAAAGACAGAACTAATATCATTAATCAAATTTTGGAAAATCCAATAATATAGAGTAAACTTTGAGATAGAAGTGTCTGAAAATCTTAAATGCTCTGATTTCCAAAGGGCTTATTGTATACAAATATACAAAGAACAGCATAATCTTATGTATTTTCATCTATGCAAAGACATGCTCTCAATGACAATTATCATACTATAAAATTAGAAGAGATGCAATTACTTAAACTTGAAAAGTAGTTAAATGAATAACATAGTTATTTTTTGTGAATAAATTATGTTAATACTATACATTTTCCTAATGTTTGTTGCAGAAAAATCGTGCAAATTATATATAGAGATAGATATAAATGTTATTGATCTGAATTTTTTAATTCGGAAATGGATATTGCGTTTATCTAATGATGGAAAATTAGAGGTCTTAGAGGCAAAGTTACTGCATATAAACAATTAAAATCCAACATTTTAGTTGATGTGTATGTGTGTGTGTGTGTGTGTGTGTGTGTGTGTGTGTGTGTGTGTGTGTGATTTCAGCTGTGGGTATCTGTCATGAAAATCTGAAGTATCTAACTAAATATGCATGCTTTGTGCAGCTAAACTCTGGACATAATTTCTTCACTTGAGGCTGTTTACACACATATTCAGATGCACAAACATACACAGATTATAGTTTTACTAGCATTTGCTCCGGTTCACTCATTTTTTCCTAGCCTTTTTCATAAAAAAGTGCAAAAAAGGAAGAAATTATGGACACTAATTTGAATTTTTCACATTTTGCCTCAAATGATTTATCTCTAGTTGTAAAAACTTACAGAGAAAACAGAACAACGTTTTAAATCCAGGATTTAAAAGAAAAAAAAACTATGAATGATGTAACTTGAAGTATAGACAAAGTTATATGAAGACTAAGACACATGCAGAAATACTTGCTGTCTTTGTTAGATTGTTAATTATCTGCTTTTCAAAGAAGGTGACCATCTGGAGATTGGATGAAAGATAACATCTTCATAATTTAGTAGAAATCCTTAACTTATCATTATTCTTAAGATGAGGTGTTTTTTTAAAATTTAAATTGTCAATTCTTATTCTAAAGAAATAACTATCCAACTTTCAATTTTACCTTAATTCAAACTGAATCCCACAAAGTTACTATTGATTTTTAATTCTTGTCATTAGTAAAATGACTGAAATGCTATTATGGTACATATGAAATCTCATGGTATTGAACTGTGGAACACCAGGGTTTGTTTGGGGGGGCGGGGGTAGAGGAGTTAAAATTTATACATTTCAAAATTGTCTGCTAGAAATATAAAACAAAAGCTTCCTTTTCTAATTAAGATGCAAAGAAACTTTTCAAACAATTAAATGACTGTCTTGGACAAGTGTTGATTGTGATGCACTTTGAGTGCATTCAAATTGTTTAAAGTGGCATAGAGATGAAGATAGTTCTCTTTATAGTCATGATTATATCATCCTATAACTTAATTTGAGAATGTACTATAATGAAAAGGATACAAAGGTTAAAGTCATATAAGAGGAGAACACTAAACATATGAAAGACTAGAACTACAAGAAAATAATATAAAAGGAAAAAATGTTCCACTTATTGATTTCTTTTTCTTTTCTTTTACCAGTCCTGGGCCTTGAACTCTGGGCACTGTCCCTGGCTTCTTTTTGCCCAAGGCCTGCACTCTACCACTTGAGCTACAGCGCCACTTCTGGCCTTTTCTATATATGTGGTGCTGAGGAATAGAACCCAGGGCTTCATGTAGGGGAGACAAGTGTTCTACCATTAGGCCAAATTTCCTACCTTGTGCCCCTTATTGTTGGCAAGTGAATTCCATTCTTGTATTCCAAAGATCTGGGACATATTGAAATGAAGAAGTACAATAGTAGAAAGTATCAGGCCAGGTGCCATATCCTGTGATTTTATTCTTCCTAGTCTGGAGGTTGAGATCTGAGGATGATGGTGCAAAGCCAGCCAAGGGCAGGAAAACACTGGAGACTCTTATCTCCAGTTAATCTCCATTAGACTATTATCTCCAAGTAACCACCAGAAAACCAGAAATTCTGCTGAGGCTCAAGTGGTAGAGTGCTAGCCTTGAACAAAACAAACAAATAAACAATAACAAAAACCTCAGTATCAGCACCATGGTCCTGAGTTTAATCCCCAGGACAGACAGAGTCAAAAATTTAAAAAAACAAACAAAAACCAAGAAAGATATCTGATAATTTTCATTTTCTACAACCTCAGATTTGCTACAATGCTTCTACTGTAAGAAGGATAGAGTGTGAGTGTATCTTCATGCTAAATTCATATAACTAGACCATGTATATGTCTGTATAAGAATGTGCATGAGGTCTTGTCATTTAAATCACAATTCTACTTTACGGTGGATCAATTATCACTTGTGTAAATCTTTTCGAGTGTGTGTGTGTGTGTGTGTGTGTGTGTGTGCTTATATTATGAAAGATGGGTCATGAATACATCGTGGTAGCTTTGTCTTTATTTCTCTGACAAATATTCACATGATGGGCTTCTGTAAGGCAACCACTGAATTTTAAGGGAAGACTAGAAGCATCTTCCATCTCTCCACAGCAACACCCCATTATCATATGCCCTATGTCCAATTACTAGGTTCAGCAAAACATAGACTATTCCTAAACACAATTACTCTTAGAAAAATCAATCATGAAATTTAAAATGAAATAGGAGGAAGAACATAAACACATTTTGAAACATATATATGCATGCCATTTAGTGCTGTGTCTAGAAATGTATAACTTAAGTAACCTACAGATATCATGTAACACTATTTAATGGAAAATAAGCATGTGCTGTTTGAAATTATAAACAAGACTCTTGTTTCTTCTGAATATTTCTTCAATAAAATCTTGGAATTCAAGCAAGTAGTTCAATGACATAAAATAAACGCTAACTATATTAATTAAAGAAGCCTCCAAAATAAATATTTTAACTTAAATTAGAAAAAGCAAGGGGTACATAAATCTCCAATTGAGTAGTAATATTTGTGATTTTTACACCTGCTAATCTTAAAATGTGGGCTGTCATTTTCTGTGTATGTACAAACGATTGAATCCTGGAGATAACATTCTAACAGCAACAACAATACAGAAGATTGGAAGGGTAAGTATTTGAATGTGACTTTGAGGTAGGAAAAAGTTTAAAAAGGTATAAAATTAAAAGAAGAAAGAATGGAGATAGAACAGAGGATATGTGAGCCTCAAATTAATTTGGGGAGGCATACAGACCCATTAGAACATGAGCAACTGGGAAATTAGATATTAAAAGTTGGTTTTAAATTTATTAAGTGTTGCTGGAAGTGATTGAAAGGTTTCATGCATGAGCTACACTATAATCAGATTTACATTTCAAAGGCTCCTTCTTGCTCCTATGGGGAAAGTGCAATGAACTAGTGAGGAATGCAACAGATGGGAGACTGCTGAATAATCCACATTAGAGATAATGTGGCATATGCAGGGAAATTATTATAGTCATCAATTTGAGGTACATTTGTATATAACATTGATAGGTACTAATAATAAGGTGGAAAAGCCTGAAGACTGTCATCATAAAGCAGGTAGTTATAGAAGTGACAAATGTGTTTGTGTGATTGAGGTTATTTCACACCATATATATGCATATATATGCCTTCTATTTAGGTCATATATGTATATGTATGCCATATATGAGTATAACTATATAAGTATGTCATATATAAATATGTCATACATAATGATATAAATACATATGTGATGTACATACATACCATTATAATATTTACCACAAATATATGTAATGTTATTCATTCATTATACCCCAATAAATCTGGCAGAAATAAACTTATACAATCTCTGAAGAAAAGAGTTACATCTAAATTTTGTTGGGCAGTTGGATGCCATTCTTATTTCCTGATTTCAGGAAAGCATGGATATAAAAGTGGTAAATAGGAGTTATAGTTTGGGTACAAAAATGCTGGCAGAACTTTTGTTATGGTAAATTGTGTGACATTTGCAATATTTGTACTGAAAGGGAAAATGCTGCTTCTTTTATTTTCATGTGAGAGAAAAAATGTCACAGTTTTTTTTGTCATATATACTTTTGTTTATTGATACCAAGCAAAGTTTTGTTACCACAAATATGAATGTTCAGACAAACACAATCAAGTCATATATAGTTTTTGATATACAATGCAATAATATTTGTGAAGTCAGTCACATGAGAAAATCAAAGTGTCTTTTATGAGTTGGATGATTAATTTTAGAATATGGCAGTGATCAAACTAGAATTCTAATTGTTTTTTTCTACATGAACCAGATAGTTGGCTCCAAAACCAGATAACATGCTGTATGGCCTTTATCAAAGTCACTTTATGGCCAGGTACTGGTGGCTCACACTTGTTAGTCTAACTACTCAGGAGGCTGAGACCAGAGGATAACTGTTCAAAGCCAGCACAGGCAAGAAAGTCTGTGAGACTATCATCTCTAACTAACCACTTCCAATACCAGAACTTGAGCTGTGGCTCAAGTATTAGAGTGCTAGACTTGAGCAAAAGAACTCATAGATAGCACCCAGGCCCCGAGTTCAAGCTCCAGAGTCATCATAAATACACAAAAGTGGGTTCTTTTATTTGTTGTTACTGTTGCTAATACACTATTTGTGACAAAGTAGAAAAAAGATTCTTCATGGGTAGATAAAAAAATGCATGATCCCTCTTGGGCAATTATTTAAACTAAAATTTCAGTGCTAATAAAGCTATAAGGAAATATTACTCTGATTGGCAACACAGGTTCAAACTTTCCGTACAAATATTAGCACTGCCCATTTCCACTATGTAACTGAACAAATTTCCAAGGGTCTACAGAAATCAAGTTTATTCTCCATAAATGGGGACAAAAGAACTCTAACCCTAACTTAATTCTAGAGTATTAAATGTTAGTGGAAGTCTCACATTAAAATTGAACAATATTTACACATACTTATCTAACTAATTAGATGTTTGAATACCATTTACAATTACTTCTAAAATCCATGACACTGAGTTGTCAATACATACAGGCAACTTTAAAATACATTCCCTTTTCATAGTTTTCTCCTTTCAGAGATGCAATATTTATTTCTCCCTGGAATATTATACTACTGTCATTCTCTGGTGCAAACATATTTGTGCTTACATTTCACAGAAATATGAAAAAAAACTACATCTTTTCCAAGCCTATTTTGCACAATTTCTCAAGAACTCCAATGATCATTTTGTGCCTCATGATATTTTCATTCTTTGATGTTTAATATCAATATAAAGTGTTACTAAAAGTAGACATTAGAGAAATTCTTGGTTCTTGGCTGATTTGTCCATGCATCTGGTCATACAAAATTCACTACCATCTTTACTTTCTCCTAAAATCCATATATTTATTTGAAGGACTGAAGTTGAATAGATTGCTCTGAGGTAATTGATATGATTACCCCTGACATAGTAGCTCAAAGCCTCCTGTTCTTTATTTACATTAGCTCTTCCAACTCTTAATATGGTCACTTTTTAACTTTTATTTCTGGGGTTGCCACATGCACCAGCAAACATTTCTAAACTTGGATGTCTTCCTTGGATATCTTGCCTCACATCTGGATTAAGACTTCTTTTACTACATTTTAAAAATGCTTATGCCCTTGCAATTCCTTTGTTTTCTGAGTCTTTCTCAGCTAGCCCAGAGTAGTTGGTTAGATGATACTGATCCTTTTAGCTTTCAACCTTTTGTCCTAATGCCTATCATGTTGGCACTGACCAATGTCTCCTCCATCTGATGTATTTTCTGGCAGCTAAAGATAAGCAAAAGGATAGAGCAATTAGTAAAAATCCTGGGGGCGAAGTGTCTAGATTACAGAAACCACATTCACATATGGCAGTAATTGGCAGACTCTTTTAGGTGATCCTACTATTATTTCCAAAGACTCAGTGGATACTTGCATAATTCTTTGGTGTCAAATACAAAAAACTCTTGAGTATGCTAAGTGTATCCTGGATCCTGGTGTAGAGTGTGTGTGTGTATGTGTGTGTGTGTGTGTGTGTGTGTGTTTATGTGTGTGTGTGTAGTTACTTCCCTGCGAGTCTTTTCCAATAATGCAGATTTATATGAGTAATATGTGCCATGATTTACATAATTCTACTAAAATGCTAGACTTACATCAACTGCAGCTACCAAGACTGTAATAAATTTGTCCCACTGCATATAGATTTAAACTGTGAGAAACAATATGTTTTAATATTTAAATAGCATAACTCTTGGTACCCCATCTCAGATTGGTTAGTGAACTTCCATCTAGAACCTTCATAGCATTTATAAAATGATATTTAAATAAAGTTACTTTCCTTTTCATTTATGGAAAGTAGCAATGATTCTTTTTGTTCATACTTGGTAATAAGATAGAAGCTGTTTAGACTTTCAGGAGGAGAGTTACTATGGAGCTCTTAAGACTGCACATACTTGCAGGAAGTATTTTATCCACATACATAGTCTAGAAATCAAAACAAGTGAAATCAAAACATTTCTTGAGACTAAAGATGCTAAGCAAAATTAACTACGAGACTTGGAAATAAGTGGTGTATCTTTGTTCTTGTTATTTTCAACATACCATATGAAATTATGCCTTTTTATTTTGTCTTTCTTCCCCAAGGCTTTACTCCTGATGTCATTGTAATTGATTTTGATACACTGGGTATTGTACGAATGTTTATTGGAACTAGGGAAAATGGAAAGACAAAGGGCAAAAGACCAACCAAGCAACAGCAATACTTACAAGACAACATACTGTAAAACCAAATGTACCACTCTGGGTTGGGTGGGGAGGGAGCCCAGGAGGGGAAAAGGTGGGAGAAAAATGAAGGAAGAGGTAATAAGTTTGATAAGAAATGTACTCATTGCCTTATGTATGAAACTCTAACTCCTCTGTACATTACTTTGACAATAAATAAATAATTTAAAAATTACTTGGCTTGAACTGTAGGCATAGCTTCTTCATTGAAATGTATTCTTTCATTTAGGAGGAAGAGTAGCCTGAAATTGGGAGGCAGAAGACCTGTGTTTTAGTCCTGATTATTGCTATGCTGAGTAATGTTATAGGGGAACAAAAAAAAATGGAGAGAGAAAGGACAAAGCGCAAACCAATGCAACAGAGCTACTCACAGACAATTATGTTGGAAATTAACTTTACAACTTGCAGGGAGGATTGGGTGGGAGGGGAAGTGGGAGAAAAACAAGGGCGAGGGTCACAACAATCAACAAGAAATGTACTCACTACCTTACATATGTAACTGTAACCTCTCTGTACATCATCTTGACAATAAATTAAAAACAAATAAAAATTAAAAACAAAATAAATTCAACCAGATCCCAGGTAGGCTTGACACCAGATCTCTCACAATCTCACCTGCTACTAACGTTATACTGTCAGCATAAAATTATAAGAAAAGCTAACAAATTGCTTCTGGATCAGTTTAACCTGCAATACATATGCTTTTGATAATATTTGACTCCATACACACATGTGGGTAGAATGAAGTCTGGGAAACACATCAGATGACAGTGACAAGAATTTCCCAGTGGAGAAGTAGGAAGAAGTAGAAAGAAGACAAGCTGACACCTTCCCCCCCGCCCCAATAATTTATATTATCTAGCCTTCCTTTTTCTATACCTTCTTATAGATATGACTGATTTTTAAATACCTGAGAGGATATTGATTCTGTTTTAGAAATAATTTTTAGATTTTTACTTTATAGATAAATATATAGCAATTATTCAGATCATACTAACTTGTCTATGAACGTTTAGTTAATAGTAACATTTTTGAATGCTGCAAACGTAAATTTTTTAGTCATGAGAAATATTCAAGTAGTTGTAGGAGTTGCCATTTATCAAAACAGTTTGTGAATCCAATACATCTTGATCAACATTACCCCTTTCAATGTTATTACCCATTCCTCCCTAAACCACCCTTCCCTTGTTTTTCTTAATTTTTTAGACTATACATTGAATTCGTATCTGCATCATCTCCCTCTTCTCTTCATTTTCCTCCTTTCCCATGGTCTCTAGCCACCATTTCAAGTACATATTTATTGGTATTCTGTCACACTTTTACTTTGTCTTTCTAAGAATTATACTATTTGAGTTCTCTCTTGAATCTATGATAGTTCAGCTAATACACTGATATATACTTATGACAATGTAGATTTATATACATTGACAGTTACCTAATGTCTGATTATTGCTAATCAAGACTTTCAATACATCCATAGTTAAGTTGAAAGAAGAAGAAAATCCCTTGTGATGTAGCCACATGTCTCAATAAAAGTTCATGGAATTATTTTATTTAGAAATCCTGTATCTGAAAACAGACTTTATCTATTTAGCATTGGTCTCCCTAGAGTAGAGCATGTTACAAAATGCTTCAGTGATGATATTGGAGAATATGTTTCCCCTAAAGCAAAGATAAATCCCTGCAGTCACCTTTGGTTTCTTATCTCAAGTTCCTCTTTCATTTGCTGATTTTTCTATTCCTCTGTGTGAACTACAACGTGAAAATTAAACACCTTTGGGACCCAAGGGAATAGCACAAGATGAACACTATTCTGACCACAGCTGGAGTCCACTGAAAGGCTTGCAGAACCAGATGCAGTGAAGCCTAGGCATCACAGGATGAGGACAGCAGGGAACTGGCACTTTCATCTGGATTCCCCATTATTTTATTGCTATTTTCTACTTCTGTCCAATGTGCATGTACTTATGCTTGCCTTCCAAACATTACTAATCTGATTAACAATATGTCACTAGGAATGAAACAAATGATTCACTCTGCTTAGAAATATACATTGTTTTCAATGTGAGAAATTTTCTCATGGCCAGAATTCAGTCCATTTTGAATTGCAACTATTATTTAAATACACAATTTTATAACAACTGAATAACTTGGAATATAGGTATGTATGCATCATTATTGGATAAAATATTTTAAATTCTTTTTCACAAATATTTATAGGAAGTATATTAAATGTAGGATGTCATACAAAGTGATTCTCCTGAAAGCAACTAATAGCCTTTAATTTGCATGAAAGCTTGGATTTGAAAGTGAACAAAGGTATTTTAATGTACCCTGGAATCAGTTTTGGCCATTTGAGACTCTTGTTTTTGCTCAAGTTTCTCTCCTCACAGTACAGGACTACATTTATACTTTGTCCTGTTTTTTCTTAATAGGTAACGTTATTATGTTTAATCTCCATCCATTCTGATTGCCTGGCCTCTTCCTATGTGCCCAGCCCACTGTAATTTTAACACTTATGTGTATATTTAGTATTCTGTATTTTCATTATCTCTGTTGGCTATTGGCTCTACACTGCACATTCATTGAGAAGACAAATCCTATCATAAATATCTTCGAATATTTGATTACTTACCAGAGTCTAATGTGAAATTGAAAGTAATGTTTATCAAAATGAAGTAACAGCAAGACATACACAGAACATATATGTGGTGTAAGTTTATGTGTTCAATTGTAATACCTAGTATCCATGTCTCTGTTGACTTCTTTCTAAGACTCTCCTCCAATCTTCTCACATTCTGAGCCTTTCTCCTTAAAATATCACTGGCTAGAAGAATGTAGTGGAAGGAGAAATAAAAATTGTGAATAAAAATTCAGAAATTTGTCTTTGTTCTCAAAACTAGAGAAAGACATCTGGCAGAAAGAGTAAGTGATGAATGAGGTATAGAAATATTAAAGGTCAATAATTTCAATGAAAGCATGATTATGAGGAAGATATACTGAATAAAATATGATAAGTATAAGAAATGTGGCTAGTACTAGGTAATTAGTCTTTTTTTCCACCTTTATTGTCAAAGTGAAGTACAGAGGCGTTACAGCTGCATATGTAAGGCAATGAGTACATTTCTTATCCAACTTGTTACCTCCTCCCTCATTTTTTCCCTGCCTTCCTCCTCCCTATTCCCTCCCACCCCATGAGTTGTACAGTTAGTTTATACTATATAGTTTTCTAAGTATTGCTGTTGCGTTGGTTTGTCTTTTTATCCTTCTCTCTCAATTTTGATATTCCCCTTCCCTTTCCTGGTTCCAATACATGTATATTCAATATCCAGAGTACTAAAATCAGTTGGTAATTAGTCTTTTGAAATAGTCTCTCAACATTTATTATTTCTCAGGTGGAGGGTAAGTGTATGATTCTAACTGGAAAAAAAACAATTTTTAAAAAATGTAAACGATTGTATATTTTATAACTACCTCAACCATTTTTATAGCTATTATTTTGGTTTCTTTTTTCATGATATAAATAGATTCTGCTTAACCTCTCCTCAATCAAAATTTCCATATCACAGAGGAATGGAGACCCCTGCTTATAAATAAAATAAATTTAGTGCTATATTTCATTATTGGGCATTTTTTTTCCATTGAGCTTGGCTGACACCTCAACTTTTGTATGCAAACTAGTAGCTTTCCTGTGATTTCTGGGCACATGAATGAGGCAGGGGTTACATGGAGAGATTTCTATGAAAACCTGACACTCCATTGAAAGTGATCTGATGTAAAAACAGCTAGAAAGAAGGTGGATGGGCTAGACAATATAAACTGTAATTGCACTCATATCCTCAACAAAAAATATCAAGTCAGAGTATGAGGAGGTTGCATAGAAAAATAACTTCCTTAATAGTTGTTATTTAAACTCAAAATTATATCATTATATCTCATCTCAGAAAGAAGATGGTGAATTTTCTATTCATGGCAGAAAACCTGATTTCCATTAATCAGTGGTGTGGTTTTATAAAATAACACTTCAATTCATTATAGTCCTTTATGACCAAATCTGATTGTAAAATACGACAGTATAAAATCAATAATAAAATATTCATTTGATCTAAGATTTTCCCAAATTGGTTCTGACTGGGTCAGGGCAGTTGGCTGATGTCAGGAATGCAAGTAATATAATATAGTATTGATGCCTGTCAAATAACGGAAATTGTTACAAATTAATTCATCCCTAACCTAATTAACCCCGTGTGCAATATTATATTCATTCCTGAGGAGCCCTGTTTTGCTCTTGCCATAAAACTAGAAATGACAATATTTCAATCCATAAAATTGCCTTTCAAACCACTTAAAAACCTCCAAGAATATTTTTTATGAAGAAGTAAGGCACAAGAATGCACTATCTCATCTGTTTGATTTGGGGGGTGGAGTGTAATGCAAAATGTTCTCTGACATTTTTAACGGTAAAAATAATTTTACAAGGTCTGGGATGTTGCTCAGTGGCAAAGCTCTTGCCTAGCAAGTGCAATGTCCTGGGTTCAATCCCCAGTACCAATAAAACTAATGATAATTTTACAAGATCTGCTCTGATTTTTCTAATTTAATGGTGAAAGTGCATTAATATGACTAGATGACATTTTGAAAATATGTATACTTCTAGTGTAGGAAGTGAGGAAGCCTTACATTTGTTTAGATGTTACAGTGCATAAATGATTGTTTTATTTCCAAAGGACTGCATCATTCTGGATTTTCATATATATATATATATATATATATGCCTATAAATATGGTTAATCATGTGTGTGTGTGTGTGTGTGTTAGGACTTGACTTTATGAAATCAGTACATAGGGTGTAAATTGCTTTTATGATATTTTGGTAATCTCTGTGTCTCTCTGTACACATATCTTTTCCTCACTATTTGTCACTAGTGGTGGGCTATTCCCTCTGGCAGTATAGGCTAGTTTTAACACATCAGATCTGAATTTTTCCTGCTCCAAATCTGTCTGTTATCTGCCCACATCAATATTTATCAGTCTTTTCCTTCCTAGTAGTGGAGAAAAGTAAGTATTCTTTCTAGTTTGCCTGCCACAGAACAACAAAAGAAGTAGCTATTCTAAACAGAAATCTCATTGGAAAGCCACGTTGAAATATTTCAATCTGGTTTCCTGTGACTTTCATTGGATGTCGCATTGCAACAGGCTTTCTTTAATTTCCATCAAATTTTCTAATTTCTGATTTTAGAATACTTTTTAGTCTAAATAGATTGCAAAAGGAGTGTCACTGTGAATGATGGTCAAAATGCATTGTGCAGGGAACTGCATCTCAGGGAGAATGAAGACTTCCCATTTTGTAGGGCATTTTGGAATAGTCATTCAAGCTCTCCGAACTTAGTTTTCCCATAAGCATAATGAGTTTGAAAAGGTCTAACTTAGCCAGGGATGCTTGCACACAGCTGTAATCCCCGCGCTCAAGGAGCAATGTAGAAAGATCACAAGTTTGAAATCTATCTGAATACCTAATAATACTGGCTAAAAACAATAAGTTAAGTGTGTTGCAAAGCAGGAAGGGGTTGTGGATATTGAGAAAGCCATATGTAAAACTTAGGCATACTTAAAGCTATATTTGTCTACCACAAAGGAGTTAATCGCTAATCAAGAGTTTTATTGTTAAGCAACCATTATATTTCACAATTGATGTCTGTGGAATATTAATGTTTTCCATGGGATTGTTTTACAGTTGAGGAGCTACCAGGTGTGTTAGAAATGTAATAATTCCAATTTCCATAAAAGGGAATTGTAGGCCATCTAGCATAAAGCTGAAGCATATTTTAAATTGAATATTTTCTCCTCGTAAGGAAAACAATGCACATGTTTTATATATATATATATATACATATGTATATACACATTTACATATATATGGATGGAGTGGAGACAAATAGAAAAAGAAAGGAGAGAGAAAGATCTGCACATGCTGAATGTTGTAAAGAGACATTAGTGAAATACGGTGTCTGATAACAACTAATGTGATATGATGCCCTACAGATTGGAATGGGACTAATACTGTGGCCTGTTATTCTTGACACCACAGTAGAAGATCAAAGCATCTTTCATGCTGATAAAGCTGGCAATATGGACGGGAAATAATGCCAGAGAGACTGATTAAGTGCTAACATTTCCACCTGGTGCCATGAAAATAGCACACAGCATCCATACTTCAGGGTGATTTTTTTCCTCCTGAGCTTACTTTTGTGCCAGCTATAATATCTGAAACACTCATACCAATAATCATTTTCGCTTGCTTAATATCTCCCAAGAAGAAGAAGGTAATAGGATGACTTCCCTTTCTGTATGCTTCCTTTAAAGAAATTCATCTGACATTTATCCTACACATCAAAAAGATATCTCAAGTGGGCACAAAACCATAGCTCATCTATTTTTCCTGTCTCCCTTTGTAGGTTGCCAGACACCACAGTAAATCTGTCTGCTGACTGACAAACATCTCCATGGGCACATCCTTAGGATGGTACTTTCTGATTTGTGTTCTTAAAGAATATTCAAGTAGAAAATGAAGTTCTGATATGACAAAACTCCTTTTATCTCAGACTGTGTCTCATCAGTTAGCACTAGACTTGTTGGTGCCTACCACTTTACTGCCATTATACTTTCTCCATGAAGCTACCTGCCAGGCAAATACAGCGTGAGGTATGATAAGGAAAACTTGCCAGAACTGCTATGCTTAGCTGGATAGGAAGAAAACACTGGCTTTTACTTCTTTGGTTGTTTCTTTGTTTTCTTTTTAAAGGCATTTCACGTTTCAAGCACTTAAATTAAGAAATACTGAAATCATTCAACTTTAGAAAAGATTCTCTTGAAACAAGATTAAATGTAATTGCTAAAACAGATCAAGGTAACACATTTCTGTGAGTTACTATTATCCATGGGACAAAATAGACTTTATTCTTTCCTGAAGGTGCATTCAAGTGTTTTTGTTCACTGAGATATGAACTGTACCACTCACTTCAAATGTCTTATTACACAGTACTGCTGAATGCACAAACAAAGCCTGCTTCCCAATTATTGGCCTATTCACCTCTATCTTGTTGGCATAAAATCCTATCATATTACATTTAAGCAAACTAAAACTACAGTATGAATAGAGATATATTTAAAAACACATTCATACATATTAAACAATCCCAATGTGTATATGTGCCAATATATGGATATCAAATGCTCTCACTTACACACACATATACACATGGACATTTATACACACACACACACACACACACACACACACACACACAACATTTTTTTCCCCACAAACTGCCATTCGGGAATAATTTTCTGGGTATACACAAGTGATGTAATGATGTAGCAGGTATTTCTGTTACTAATTTATAAGATTTTAGTCAAGCTTTATGGTCCATTTAAAAGCACTATGTTTACATTTTGTAAGCTGCCATGTAGGTGCCAGATAGTTTAATGTGTCTTATGTTACAGATGAGGTCACCATTAAGTAGCATGCTGGGAACAGCAGGACCATCATCAGACTCTGGAAATGAGGTAGCCATTGAATCATGGGTCTTCATTTCTGTTTTTTCATATTTATGTCCAGGAGCTTTCACTCTGCCAATACTGTTTCAGATCTTTGATTAACACATTATAAATTGTTTTGCATTCTGTCAACACAGCTTCCCTCTATAATAAAGATCTTTTGTGGATCAAATATTTTATTCATACTCAGATGATCATAATAACTTATAGAACAAATCAGTCAAATATTTTAAGAGCTATCAAAAACAAAGCACAATAAAAATGACAAATTTAAAAGTACTTTACCATTAGAAAAGTAGAATTTTAGTATAGGCTTAGAAGTGAATTTGACAATGTGCTTATAATTTATGGTGACGGAGACAACTGGGACAATTAAAAATTGAATTTTTCCACTATAAGATTTGAGATAAGAAATTTAAATATAAGAACATATTTCATTCACATGAAATTTCTAGGACAGTAGATCCCTCAAATATAAATAAATGAGCAAAGAGAATGTTAAAACGTGTAGTGAAATAAAGAATAATAATATATATGTCTTTGTATGCATATGTAGCAAAGAATTAATAGTAAAGTTAGCTCAATAAAACTTGATAAATCCATAAAGTTGCATTTGGAATTCTGATAAGTATTATTTATGTCAAAAAGCATAAAAAAACCATGATTAAGAGAATATGTATTTTGTTGTTAGCCACTGTAAACAACAATAATAGATGGACTTTCAAATGGCAGAATGGCAAGAATACTGAGTTAAAAATAATAATTTTGGAAATTTTTTCTCTGGTTACATTTATCAATATAGATTTATTTCTCAATTTATTTAATGTAATTATTAACTACTTAAGATGACTAATAGATTGTGTACTTTTCAAAAGTTACAACAACTAAAGCTTGGGTCTGGGGAGGGGTAGATGTATGAAAATTCCCTACATTACATCAGATATAATTCAGTGCCATCTTCAAAGGAATAATTCTATACTGACTTAAAATAGGCTGCAGGAAATTAGAGTGCACACTGAAGTTATTGAAAATACCCAAAGAAATATGGTTCAAAAGATAATAGAGAAAAAATGTTTTACATAAGATGATAGTGGAACCAAAGTGTGATTTGAACTAATGTCTTTCTAAAATTACAGTGGCAACAAAATCAGAAAAAATTGTAATCGTAACTGAAGGGTAATAGCACAATTGCAGAACTAGAAAATAAACACAATGACAAGCCTAGTGGCATCAATACTTTCATTTACATCAAATTTGAATGAACTAAATACTTGATAAGGTGAATTTGCTAGATTGGTTTAAAATCCAAATACAACTCTACCTTACACATAGTCAAATCACTTTAATTTCAAAACTTTTTTTTTTTTTTTTTGCTAGTCCTGGGCCTTGAATTTAGGGTTTGGGCTCTGTCCCAGAGCATCTCTGTGCTCAAGGCTAGTGCTCTACCACTTGAGCCACAGTGCCACTTCAGGCTTTTTTCTGTTTATGTTGGACAGAGGAACTGAACCCAGGGCTTCATGCATGCTGGCAAGCACTCTACCACTAAGCCACATACCCAGCCTCAAAACTTACTTTTAATAAAAATTTAAAAAAATAGCAGAGGAATATGCACTATAGTGACTGTAGCATAGTAGAATTATAATAGTTGTAGTATCATGAGGTAGATAAACTGAGGAAATTATATTATTTGAAATAAAAGGATCATTGATGCACTAAGAATTAAAAACACTCATACTCTCATCTGAACCCAAAGCATGTCAAAAATGGGTGAAATTAATAGAATGTAAAGGATATAGGTAAGATTTAAAATTAATGATTAAAAAACTTACTTTATGCATTGATCATCTGAATGTTCAACTAGAAAATCCTGAGAATTTATTTAAAAGCCCATACCCAGACAAGAACCAGTATTGCATCACTATGGATGAGCTTTGATACTTTAGTCTCTCAAAAGCACCTTCCAAAACTTCTTCAAAATTCTTTTTAGAATCTGTGAGCTTTCTAATTAAAACAAGTAAACAAAAATAAGACATGAATCATTATAATTGTGAAGCACAATCAATTCTTTAGGAATAGTATTTGTTTCACATATTAATTTGTACTTGTCAGCAGTCACAGATGTCTGTGACTGAAAGGACTGAAAGAAATGAAATTAAAAAAGCTACCTCGAGCAATGAGTGTGATCTATAGGACATTGAAGTGCCAATATTTGGATGAACTACATAGATTTCATATCTCCAATCAGATGCTCTTGATTGGTATTTAATTTTCTTTAAAACACTCCAATTTCTGTAACCCTCTTTTCCTTTCGTTTTCAACAAAATCATGCCTACTTGCGTCATTTTTTTTTTTGGCAGTCCTGGGGATTGGACTCAGGGCCTGAGCACTGTCCTTGGCTTCCTTTTGCTCAAGGCTAGCACTGTACCTCTTGAGCCAAAGTGCCATTTCTGGATTTTTCTATATATGTGGTGCTGAAGAATAGAACCCAGTGCTTCATGTATGGGAGGCAAGCACTCTACCAGTAGGCCATATTCCCAGCCCCTACTTGCTTCATAAATCTTCAATATCTTTCATCATTTCACATCAATATTTCTCAGACATGAGAAGAAAATATCCAGTTGCCTTGCCAGCTATGAAGTGTTGAAAATGCAAATGCATGTGCTAAGGAAGCAAACGCCGAGGTCAAAGAGTCCCTGGGAGGTATTAATGATGTAGACACTTAATAAGCAAGTCCAGAGTTGGCATTTTCTGAAGAAGGAAAACCCATAGTCAGTAAAGCAGAATAATAAACACTAATTTTAAGAGACATTTGATGGCTTGGATCGTGGAGCTCATAAATCCATTGGGTCTTTTGGAAAAGAATGTTAAACTTGAGCACATCTGAAAATTCTTGACTCAGTTATGGTTGCCATTTGTTTCTTTCCAGCCCAAGTACATGATACACATGAAAATGAAATACAGAATTAAAAAATCTGCTTCTATTATTCAAATCACAAAATCACCTTTTTTCTCACTTTGGACACTGAGCCATGCATGGTTTCACTTAAAATCATTGGGTGCTACCACATAGGTCAAATAGGAACAGAAAGCACATTTTTTTCCCAAAGTGTCAGCACTCCTCTATCAAAATTAGTACTTAAGAGAACAAAGGTAAATATGTTGATGTTAAATACTTTCCTTTCTATATTTCTTCTTATTTTATGTCTTCCTACATATGGAATGTAAGACATTATTATTATGTAAGATATTATTATTTTTTACATAGAGAAGGCTATTACATACATATGTAACTTTTCCTGTTAAAAAGTCAGTAAGTAATAATGTTCATTACAGAATGGTCAAAATTTACCATTTGTCCCTCTGGCATTTTATTTAAAATTCAATTCAAAGTTCAGTCAAATCAAGCGCTCTTCATCTGTTCCTCCACATTCTTCCCAACTACATCCTTGGTTCTTTCCACTTCATCTTTGAAGAAGCTTGCAATGGTGATGTGTCTCACATTTGTTAATCTTCACTCTCGTGGTTTATGTAAAAGTATAACTTTCTCATAAAGCATCCAACACAACAATGAACTCTCAGAGTACTCTTCTCTATAGGAAAATGCTAATGTAGCTATATTTTCTTCCTCTCAAAGGGAGGTATGGGAAGATCATTCTACTGTCTTTTTCCACTCTTTCACCCATTCATACTCTAACTCTTGTTTGTTCAAGGAAAACCCCTCAATAATGCCAAGAACACTCTTCCAGTTGCAAAATACAAAGCATGAATCCTCCATGTGATGTTCTCTGCCTTCAAAACTTTGCTCAATTAATTTTTCAAACTCAGATCCTGTTCACTTGAAAATCGCTATGCTACTTCAAAAGTGTCTTTGGATGATGTCTAGTAAGACTTTTGGTTAATTTCTGCAAAATGGATAAAGCACTTTTAAGCTATCTTGTCATATTATCTGTGTTTATTTTTACTATTTTAATTTTTATTTTAGTGTAATGAATAAAAACAATCTCAAGCAAGCACAATATAAACATAACAAACTCTGAAAATTAAGGTCAACAGTGTTTTATGTGAATTCAAATTTATTAAGCTTTATGAAATATAGGAAAAACAAAACATTTTCACCCTTCCTCATGTTCAGGTGGGATATCTCTTATCCAAAGTATTTGGTACCAGAAGTGTCTTGGCTTTCAGGTCTCTTTCAGACACTGGAATACTTATGTATATACAATGAGATAACACTGGTATAGAACCTAAGGTTATACATGAATATTTCATGTATATTATGTTTAATCTAAGGTTAAACATAAATATATTTCATGTTTATTAATGTTTAACATATACTTTATCAACATAACCTGAAGGTAATTTTATATAATATAATAAGATTGTATGCCTTTATTTTGACTGAGATCTATCACATAAGGCGTGGAATTGTGGAGTCATGTCTCTGAAACTTTCACATTTTATAGCACTAAAGATTTTAGATTTTCTCATAAGCTATACTTTCTCTGTATCAATATATATTTTATTATCAAATTCCTGTTCCTTACATTTTTAATATGCAAGTCAAACTCTTGCAATTTCTAAGAAAATAAGACCATGTTGTACTGTGAGTGTCCAGTTCTTATATTCCTTACTTCATTCCTGTTTTGTTAAGCAATCCTGAAAGGTGCTTCATTTACAAAGGATTATATCCAATTCAATAGGCCTAACTTCACAGCTGGCAAATGTCCATGTGACAAGTAGTAGACACCATCTCCTACTCTCTGCTTGCAGGCCAGCTAAACCACAGCATGGCTCTGATCAAATAGATTCCAGCCCATAGGGCTTTTTTGAATATTATTCACAAATTGCTATGAATGCATGGCTAGACTGGGCTTAGGTGAGCCAGCCAGGAAAGGCTGGAGTCTCTGATAATATATCAGACCAGATTTTTCGATCATTAATTTTACTGCCATCATACAGCTCATATGTTTGTGTCCCAAAGGTCTGATCCAAAATTCAACTATAATTTGTCATTCCCAAATTTAATATGTTCAGTAAGTACTATTTGGAGTACTTTGTTGAGAGAGTTAAAATGGGAAAATTCAACTTTCTGAAAGCCACAGGTTAGAGGAATTCCATACTAACCACAAAATATTTACAATTTCATTGAACACCCTCTACATTTACATTACAATTTCAACTGAGATAATTATCCTATTGTGAGGTATCTTCCATGCTCTTCTCCAAATTTCATGGATAGGATATCATAATATAAAATAATACTGGTGAAGAAAATAAAAGCTAGGCATTTCAGTTAGCATTTGGTGTCATCATTTATAACGTCTTAGAAATGCAGAAAGATTATGCCTTGCATGTGACATCTGTATGATGGGAAAGAAGTGGTAATACCCTCACACTGGAACTATGGATACTAATCTTTGCATGTAGAGAGCAAATGATAATCAATCAACATATATTGGCATTGAGCTGATGATGACAATGATGATGATGATTATTATGATGATGATGATGTTTTAGCTACATCAAAATAGTGTAATGATTCAATCAGTGATAACTATGCACAGTCATTGTACTCCCTTTTTTATATAATTTAGGAAATGCAATTTTCAAGTAAATTGCATTCATTGTATGTGATACTTGATTTGATGTTTTATTAATAATTTGTTAGAAAAGTAGAGACAAAGTGAAATAGATTTCTCTCTAAACTTTTCTTCTCTGAATTATGAAATTGCTTTAGATAGTGTGTTTAAAAGATGTGTGTCTGTCTATCTGTCTGTCTGCATGCTCCAGCATAGGTCTGGAATTCAGAACCTGTGCCCTTGCTTATCTTTTCCCACCCAAAGCTGCTGCTCTACCACTTGAGATAAATTTATACTGCATTAGTTATTGTCATTTAACACGAGTGTAAACTGGAGTTAAATCTAAGGACAACAGGAATATGAAACCTGGAGTAGCCAAGAGCTTGTCTATTTTATATAATGAATAGTGGCAAGTACTAGAATCAGAAAAGCATGTCAGAGTTATTCTTTTAACAAAAAGATTCCAAGATACATAGTAGAATGATAGGCTTTGAGAGCAAAGAAAATATTAAAGATGTATTTTGTTAGTTTGAGGATGTGCAAAAATGTTGTACAGTAAGAAGATAGTAACAGTTTCCAGTGTACTCAGATAAGGTACAGTGATAGTGCGGGTACAGCCACAGGAAGGGGATACAAGAGGATCATCAACAATAGAAGCTACGGTTTCACATGGCATGTTGAAAGTAATTACAACAGTGATATATCAGTCGTTTCCATAACATGGAGTTCATTTCACTTAGCATCTGGAAACTGGATATACTGGTATTAGAACTAGGGAAGTGAAAGGGCATATCTAAATTGAGAGACAAAGGATAAAAAGACAAACAACTCCAAAAGCAATACTTGCAAAACAATTTGGTGTAAACCAACTGAACAACTCATGGTGGGAGAAGAAGAGGGGGAGGGGGGAGGGGGGAATGAGGGAGGAATTAACAAACAGTACAAGAAATGTACCCAAGGCCTAATGTATGAAACTGTAACCTCTCTGTACATCACTTTGACAATAAATAAGAAAAACAAAAGAAGATAGTAACAGTGAGAATATGTATTGTTTCTTAAATTATTTCCTCTACACTGCAAGGTAAATGAAAAAAATACCAGTACTTATAAATAACAACAAATTCTTCACAGAATCAAACTTGAGGAATTATTATCAGATGGCATGACTTGTACAAAATAAGATTTTTATTGGCTATTTCATTTAGTGGGCAATAGACAGGGAAAAGAGTCAAAGAAAAGGAAATAAATAACTCATGATCATAATAAACCTGTGAAAATTAAAATAAGAAAATGAACACTAAAATAGGAAGCTAAATACGAAAGGATGGAAATACTTTGAATAAAAAAGAGAGCTTGTCACTGATGAGTAAACATTTAAAGGAGGTGACACTATTAGGGTTTGTTACTAGAGTCTAGTCACAGTGCTGGTGATGAAAAATTTACCAAAACCACATTTGGTCCCAAGTATTCAAGATCCTTTAACTTTGCACACACAAGTGAGTTTCAAAGCAGGGTTAGGGGAGACTATAAAAGATGAAAAATTCCCTTAATGATAGGCTTCAATAGATCATCCATGTAGAAGAAAATGTTCTTAAGATTTTCAAAAGTTTAATAATCAGCAAATAAAGGAAATGTAGCTATGTTTTAAAACATTCACAGGATCTACCTTATTAGTGGAAATACATAAGGAATAGAAGCTCAAATTCCCATTAGTCATTTTGGATGAAAACACAAAGGTCCACAGAGAGCCATCTGAAGTGTGTGTGTGTGTGTGTGTGTGTGTGTGTGTGTGTGTGTGTGTGTGTGCGTGTTGTGTGTGTAGAAACTTCTGTGTTCTGAACTTACTCATTTCTTTGTTTGAGAAAAGAGCTGCTTATTTCTAAAACAAGGAAAATACTCATAAAATACAGCCGAGTCTATATTTATTTGTCTGTGCTGAAGACAGAGTACTCAAACATAATGTGACACAGTAAATTATCAGAAAATTCATAGATAATTAAGGTATTTTCTTAAATATATTTTCAAAATGTGGACTAGCTTTCCTATTATTCAATAAGGAATGGATAGTTTATGCTCAAATATAAAAGTAAATAAAAGGCAAAGCAACCTAGACCAATTTAAAAAACCTCCCTTCTCTCTTACATTTTCAGTCTTTCCTCTTTCCCTTCCTTTTATTTCTTCCCTTCTCCTAGATTTCAAAGCTTAAACTTTAAGCCTGCCCTTTTGAATTTAAGAGATAATATTTAGATAAACCTGTACGAGTAAGGGAGATTTTTTATGACATGGGAGCAAAGACAGAAAAGAGTAACTATGAGAAATACAAACAAAAATGAAATATGGAATATCAAAGGCACATGCCCTTAATAAAATTATTTTTGAAGTCATGTGATAGAGGCTAAACAAAAGTAAAGATGAAAGAATTAGTTTCAATGATGTCATATGTAATCCTGTAATAAATGTTGCTACTGAATTATGCAATAAAATACAGTTTATGAAACACTAACATCACTTAGAACAACAGGTACAAAAAATTATAATAAAAGCGTATTGAAGACTATTAGCAAGAAAAAAACCACCATGAATTCTAAGTTTAAAGAAGTATAAAGACATTTTGAATATTTTTTCTGGTATCTGAAACCAAGTGGGAAGAAGGCTAGTAGAAAAATAAGCAGCCACAATGTAGACATGAAATGAATGCCATATGGTATTCTTCATTCACATAAAATATCTCTCATCACCTTGCTCTGACTGTAATCCTCTAATCATTTCCACCTCCTCAGCTCCTTAGTCTCAACTTCTAGAGAGTTAGAACAGAGTCAGACCACTCAAATGGATATTAAATGAAGAGATTTTGCATCTCCTACAAAACAATTAACATATTAGCATCCTCTTTGATACTTCATATCAAATAAAATATAGAGACTGCTATAAATCAGATTAAAAGGTTATCTGAAAGGGTGAAGAGATTGTAATTAGGAAAAATCATATCACCATAGATAAAGACTTAATTTATAATCATGTTACAGTATATATATCTAGCTATAGAGTATGGACTAAGTAGTTTGCTTTCAACTATGGATTTTTTTTGGCCAGTCCTGGGCCTTGAACTCAGGGCCTGAGCACTGTCCCTGGCTTCTTTTTGCTCAAGGCTAGCACTCTGCCACTTGAGCCACAGCACCACTTCTGGCCGTTTTCTGTGTATGTGGTGCTGGGGAATCGAACCCAGGGCCTCATGTATACAAGGCAAGCACTCTTGCCACTAGGCCATATCCCCAGCCCCTGCTCTCAACTATGGATGACACAAGGTTTTGAATTCTGTAAGTTAAAAATAAAACTTAAAAGATGAGACTATTCCATGCTTTAAGATGAAATTCCTGGGGAAATATTTATGGAATCATTTATTTATAAAACACATTTTCCTACTAAGAATATAAAACAACCCACCCTCCTACCCCTTCACGGGGATTGAACAACCTTTCTAAGGGGATGAGGTGGTCTCATTTATGTATTTGCTTTTACACTTACTTGAATACTTAGTGTTATGAGGTCAGCATTCATCATGTCAACATACCATATTATTTTTTGTTTCCTGCTCTTGCTGTTTTACTAAGCTTTACATACTCTTTAGGAAAGTTTATTAATACACGTGAACCCAGTATGCTAGGCTATTTTTCAGTGGTATTCCATTCTTTTTTGCTGCACTTTATGGAGGATAAAAATGATACATTCTCATTCATAAATACATTGAGAAAGGAATTTGATTTCAACTCTATCTGGTATTTTATGCTTTCCTCAATTTATGTCACTTTCTAGTCATGTAACAATTTATGTTTACAGTAGAATTCAGACAACTGAAATTATTCTCTTACTATAGTTGCTAAAACTATAATAAATTTCCACAAGTTAGGAATGTATGATGACATAAAAATACTTTTTATGTAAATTAAGATCTACATGACTTAATTAAACTAATTTGAAGAAGTTCTATAATTATTGTAAAGTGACACTTTTAAGTTTTCTCTCAGAAAACCCTCTTTATATATCATTCCAAACTATTTCAACAGTTTAAATGTTTGCCCATTTTATCCTACCACACAGCTTAAAGCTAAGAAATATTTTGAAAACTCTTTTTGCACATTGCCATTAGAGACATTTTATAAAACATAGAAAAAAATTTCCCTCAGTGCTTTATGCCCTTAAAAAATACCCAGTTAGCCTTTATTGTTTAATGACTCATTTTAGTCAATAGGTTTGACCCTAAAAAATTCTTAACCACAATATAAAATGAACTTCATCTTAAAAAATATTTTTCTTAAAACTCCAACTATTTCATTTATTCAAATGTTGGTCATTAGTTCTGAAGACATGTTTCAGGACCCTCAAGGAAAAGAACAGAAGGAGATGCTGAGAGACATAAGAGTAAGACATAAGGTAAGGCTTCATGGTAGAAGAGATATACTATGAATTTTATTTGAGATATTTCCATTTTCAGAAAGCAGCTTTGCTACTTAGGATTTCTTTACTAAAATAAATGGCAGGCACTTTGTGGACTCTATATTTCAGTGCAGAACAGTATGACACTGTGGTCAAAAACCTGATCTCTGAAGTCAGACATTTCAGAATGAAATTTGGCTCCACAGAGCATTAGCTGAGTGACTCGGGGCAGATTGCAAACAATGGAGATAGTTGTTCAGAATATGAAATAAGACTTTTTTAAATAAAACTGCTTAGCATGGTATCTGGAAACATAATATGCACCAAGTAACTTAGTCCTGCCTTTTTCTCTTTGCTTCTTATATGTGTAGATATGTGTGTTTTGAATGTCTGTGGATAGCACTGAAGATTTATCAAACTTTACAAAAGCTGGCAATGATAAATAGGCTAGGAGAGCAGTTTACATGAACTGTAAGCATTATATTAAAAAAGAATTACAGTAAAAACTGTCTTCTTTCTAGAAATAAAAAAGGAATCCACTTTGTAGAAAAGAC
This sequence comes from Perognathus longimembris pacificus, assembly GCF_023159225.1. Taxonomy (NCBI): domain Eukaryota; kingdom Metazoa; phylum Chordata; class Mammalia; order Rodentia; family Heteromyidae; genus Perognathus; species Perognathus longimembris. The sequence continues at coordinate 27,532,018 of NC_063165.1, read as the reverse complement.
ATTAATGATACCATAAGGGTAGAGGTTTTAATAGTTTGTAGTCATTCCTAAAACTTCCTGAGTAACTAAATAATAAACAAAATGAGGTAATTACAATTAATCAAGAGATACTACTATGGATACTACTATGGATCATAAGAAATAATACTAATATTTACTAATATTTTGAATATGTTTTGGGAGTTGAGATTAGAGGTAATGATATGACATAACATGAAAATACTCTTCTTATGCTCAAGATAAAATCTTTTGAGTGAATCATAATGGTCACACTGGAATCACTATGCTAGATTGTAAATATATACAACCAAGAGAAAAGTTGTTACTTAAGGATATTAAACTTTTTCCTTATGGATATTGATAGCAGTCAATTTTATATTTCCTATTGGATGTTGGATATATTTTCAACATGTTGTCTTTAATATTAAAAATCAATCTAACACTGTCCATAACATTAGGTAGAAGATCTATGTCAATATTCTTAAGTGGAAATGGTAGTCAACCACACAAGCGTACCAATGCTACAATGAGGACATGAGATAGACCCTGAAAAGCCTTTTGCATCATCATTAAATTGTTTTTCATTTGTTATTTTATTGTGCTAACAATATTTCTTCTTTGGTTCATTTTGTCTACTTTCCATGCAGAGTTCCCTGCATATCTCATTTCCAGTTGATACCTTCATTATGCTATTCTGCCTTTTTTTGTCAATATGTTAATCCTGCCTGTTAGCCGCTTCCTTTTTCTTATTCCTACATAAAATGACAATTACTATCAATTTATATCATGTGAAACCTCTTCCCATCTGACTTTTCTTTTCCTCTTGCGTATCAAGCAATTGATTTCATTTATTTATTTAATTAATTTTGTTGTAAAGGTAATGCACAGAGGAGTTACATTTACATAAGTAAGGCAATGAGTACATTTCTTGTCAAACATTTTAGCCCCTCCCTCATTTTTCTTCCACGAACCCTTCCTCCGGAACCCTCTACGTCAAGTTGCAAAGTTCGTTTCAAACCTAGTGTTTTGTGAGTACCACTGTTACATTGGTTCACCCTTTGTCCTTCTTTCACCATTTGGTGATTCCCATTCATTCCCTCAAATTAGATAAATGTATATTATACAAGACACATGGGAACAGAATCAAAAACAGTGACTACAGGGATAAATCAAAGCAAAAACAAGAACTTCATATGGTACATTAAAAACAACAACATCATCAAACACTTAAACACACACACACACACACACACACACACACACACACACACTCCTCCTGTTTCCATATCTTGGAGTTGGAGTTCATTTAAATTAGCATCATTTTATGTGGTCATATGTACATAACTATTGAGTTTTTATGATCTCTGCTAGGACTATCCTAGACATAGTAATTATTACAAATGAGGGAAACCATGGAGACGATGGTCTTTTGGGGGGCAGGGGTCTGGCTCACATCATTTAATATGATTTAAATTGTGGTTGTATTACTTCCCCTAATATTTGTTTCTCATCACTCTTTTGGGGGAGTTTTAGTCGGAATTGTAGGATTTTAAACTACTGCTCCATGCATATATTTTTTCCTGGCTTTTCTAGCTGATATATATCCCATACACCAGACCAAACTTTAGTTTCACTGGATGGAATGCTCTGATCCTGTTAGTGACAGAGTCATAAAGTAGAGCAAACGATCCTTACATGTAATCTCATGCAACATCACACAGAAAGGTCCTAAGACAGCAATTTAGTAATAATTCCTGAGTTTTAGTATTCACAATTATCCATAAGTTATCTATATCTGACATTGCCTATCAATTTTACTACCTAACAATCTTGTTAATAACTTTGCTCTTTTCTCAACTGCTTATTACTACAGAGGATGACTCTAACCAAGTATTAATGTATGAAATATGTAAAATGTTCTCTCTCTTCTCTGTTTCATTATGCATAATTTTGGAGACTGTTTTTGTGTAAAAAGGCTTACAAATTTTTATAATGTATAATGAATATGGTACAGAATTTTCTCTATAAAACAAAAATAAGTTATGTACAGTAAAATTATTCAACTGAATACTATTTATTAGATTTTTATGTATAAAATAAAAGTATTTCTTTGTGTCTGGCTCACTTCACTTAGTATAATTTTTTTCCAAGTCCTTCCATTTCCTTACAAATGGGGCAGTGTCATTCTTTCTGACAGAGGCATAAAATTCCATTGTGTAAATGTACTACATTTTCCTGATCCATTCATGTACTGAGGGGCATCTGGGTTGGTTCCATATTTTATCAATGACAAATTGTGCTGCGATGAGCATAGATGCTCTGGTTGCTTTAGTTGAGACTTGCTTGTACTCTTTTGGATAGAGGCCCCAAAGTGGGCTGCTGCATGATAGGTGAACTTGAGCCTTCTGAGCAACCTCTATACTGCGTTCCAGAGTGTCTGAACAAGTTTACATTCCCACCAACAGTGTAGTAGGGTTTCCTTTTGGCCACATCGCCATTTGTTATTAATAGTTTTGCTGATAATGGACATTCTTAGTGGGGTGAGGTCGGTTCTCAGTGTTGTTTCAATTTGCATTTCTTTTATGGCCAGTGATGTAGAGCACTCCTTTGTGTGTCTCTTGGCCATTCTTGTTTCCTCTTCAGAGAAGTCTCTTTTTAGGTCTTTAGCCCATTTGTTGACAGGGCAGTTGGTTCTTTGAGGATTTGTTTGGGAGGGATTTAATTTTTTGAGTTCTATGTATATTTCAGATATGAGGCCTTTGTGGGTTTTATGGCCGGTAAAGATATTCTCCCAGTCTGTGGGCTTTCTATTTATCTTGCAAGCTATGCCATTTCCCATGCAGAAGCTCTGCAGTTTGATGCAGTCCCATGTATCCAACCTTTCTTTGATTTGTTCCGTTTCTGGGCCTTTATTAAGGAAGTTTCATCCTGTGCCCAGGAGCCCAAGTGTTTCTCCTATTCCTTCTTGTAGTGTTTTCACTACAAGGTTTTACTTCTTCTTTAACTACTGATTTTACTTCGAGGTCTTTGATCTATTTGGAATTGATTTTGGTGCAGAGTAATATATAAGGATCTAGATTTAGTTTGTTACAGGTATTGAACCAGTTTTGCCAGCAACATTTGTTGAAGAGGCTGTCTTTCTTCCATCCTATTTTTTTTTAGCCCCTTTATCAAAGGTTAAAAGTAGCCATAGGTCTGAGGGTTCATTTCTGGGTCTTCAGTTCTGTTCCATTGGTCCTCACGCCTGTTCTTGTGCCAATATTAAGCTTTTTATTATTATTATTTTTATAGTTTTGTTATACAGCTTGAAGTTTCCCTCATAGGGAATAATTAGTACATGTCTAGGATAGTCATAGCAGAAGATCACAATAGCTCAATAGCTATGCCCTTATGAACACATAGATGATGCGAAGTAAAATGAAACACAAGTTATGAAAACAAGTGGTATATCATTTCCGTAGTTATTTTCAACATGCCATGAGAAACCATAGCTTTTTTGCTCTCATATTCCCATCCTGTGGTTTTACCCCTGCTATTACTGTAACAGATCATAGTACCCCAGATACTGTATATACGTGTATTGGAACTAGGGAAGGGAAAAGTAATACCAAAATAAAAAGAAAAATGATAAAAAGACAAACCATTTCAATAGTGGTATTTATAAAACCAATTGTTGTAAACCAACTTTACAACACATGGGGGGGGAAATAATGAGGGGAGGACAGGAAAAAATGAGGGAGGAGGTAACAAGTTGGGTTAGAAATGTACTTACCATACATATGTAACTTTGTACTTCACTTTGACAATAAAGAAGAAAAAAATTATTTCATTCATAATCAAAGTATTTGAATATTTGGAGATATTCAAAGTAACCTATAACAACCCCATAATATTTAAAAGACAATTGAAGGTATATAGAGTTTTAGTGACATAGTCAGGATCATTAACTGCTTACATATGGGTTAATTTAGAATAACTACATGATGCAGCTGAAATTGGATCCTTTTATTTGTTTTTCCATTAATGAAAACTTCTATAGATTAAGTACAAGTTATGCTAGCTACAAGGCTATAGGAAAAGTGGCAAATTTGGGTACATAAGGACATTGAGACTGGCAGCAAATAAACAATTCCAAACATCATTCAGTTCCATTGACCTTGGAATCCAGACTTTTTTCCTCAAGCAAGACTGCTGTGAAGTTCTTGTCATAGAGGTCTTTCATGCTTTGGTTAGGATTATTCCTAAGTATTTTAGGTTTTTGTAGGCTATTGGAAAAGGAGTTGCTTTCTTGATTTCAGCCTCGCTTTTCACATTGTTAGCATAGAGAAAAGCCATTGATTTTTGAGGATTTATTTTATATCCTACTACTTTGCTAAAGTTTTCTATCAGCTCAGGTAACTTGGGAGTAGAGTATACAGGGTTCTTTAGATACAGGATCATGTTATCTGCCAAGAGGGAGAGTTTAACTTCATCTTTTCCTATTTGGATCCCCTTTATGTCTTCCTCTTGCCTTATTGCTCTGGCTAGGAATACTAGTGCTATGTTGAAGAGAAGAGGAGAGAGTGGACAACATTGTCTTGCTCCTTTTTTAGAGGAAATGATTTTAACTTTTCACCATTAAGAATAATGCTCACTGTGGGTTTGTGTAGACAGCCTTAATTATATTCAGAAATGTTCCCTGTTATACTAGTTTCTCCAAATCTTTGTATCCTGTATACTGTATATATGTTTATTAGAACTAGGGAACAGAAAGATAATACCAAAATCATGAGACAAAGAATCGAAAGACAAACCATTCCAAAAGCAATCCTTGCAAAACCATTTGTTGTAATTAACTGTACAACTCATGGGATGGGGGAAAAGGAGAGAGGGAGGGGGAGGTGGGGGAAAATGAGGAAAGAGGTAACAAGTTGAACAAGAAACGTACTCACTGCCTGAAATATGAAACTGTAAGCCTTCTATACTTCACTTTGACAATAAGGGAGGGAAAGATAACAATAAAATTTTTAAAAGCATAAAATAAAACCTTCAGGGGGGAAAAAGGCTGCTCTGATAGATAGATAGATAGGTAGATAGATAGATAGATAAATAGATAGAATTATACAAATATACATATATATGTGTATGTATTTAATATATTTAAATATTTTAACATAATACTTACAATAATATTTAACATAATATACTATATATAACATCAAATATACAAATACACACTTATATTCATGATAATACATCTAACATTACAATACATAGCTGTGGATGTAATTTATTTCAATTACAAAATGCAGTCTATAAATCTAAAAAATAAGGCAAACTGCCTGCTAACTTCCTTTGTCTAGCTTTTAATCTAACCCGCACATCTGTTTCACACAGTAACACAGAAACTGATTTAACATGCAGTACTAAAAATCAGGAAATCAGGACCTACAACTGGTGATTGACTTTGATTCTTTTTTTTTTTGCCAGTCCTGGGCCTTGAACTCAAGGCCTGAGTACTGTCCCTGGCTTCTTTTTGCTCAAGGCCAGCAATCTGCCACTTGAGCCACAGCGCCACTTCTGGTCATTTTCTATATATGTGGTGCTGAGGAATTGAATCCAGGGCTTCATGTATACAAGGCAAGCACTCTTGCCACTAGGCTATAGTCCCAGCCCCCTGATTTTGATTCTTATTTACAGATATGTTTTCAACATGTTTGTAGAGGGAAGGTTTATTTCTAATTGAAGTAGTTCTACTTTCTTTAACTTGTACCAGAAAAGACTGGCAGAGTGTATGGACTTTTAACTACTTGGGTCTGTTTTACAACTATTATATTGTTTGCTTAATAATATTTTCCTGGACATATAAATGTGATGATACTACATTTTTACTATTATTTTTCATTAATCCATCAGAGAGATTTAATAATAAGTATTTCAGAGTAAGAATGTTGAACAGGGGTGATACTGATCAAGATGCATCATATTCATAAACTCCTTTGTTAAATGGCAATGCCTTTGTACAAGTACTTAAAGATAATAATATAAACAAGTTTTTTTCTTCTTTTTTATTGTCAAAGTGAAGTACAGAGGGGTTACAGTTTTATGTATATGGTAAGTACATTTCTTACCCAGGTTGTTACCTCCTCCCGCATTTTCCCCCATCTCCCTTTCCCCCTTCCCTCCCCTCATGAGTTGTACGGTTTTGTAAGTATCACTATTGCAATGATTTGTCTTTTTATCCTTTGTCTCTCTATTTTGGTATTTCTTTTCACTTCCCTAGTTCCAATCCATACACACACACACACACACACACACACACACACACACACACACACACACACACAGAGTAGCCGGGGTACTAAGATTAGTTACGTTACACTATAATTGCAAGGGTAAAACCACAGGAAGGGAATATGAGAGAAAAAAATGTATGATTTCATATGGCATGTTGAAAAAAACTACAACATTGATATAACACTTCCATAACTTGGAGTTCATTTCTCTTAACATTTTCTTCTATGTTCATAGGCGTATAGCGATTGAGCTATTGTGATCCTCTGCTATGACTATCCTGGAGATGCACTAATTATTCCCTATAAGAGAAACCATAGAGTTCATGCTTCTTTGGGTCTGGCTCACTTCACTTAGTATAATTTTTTTCCAAGTCCTTCCATTTCCTTATGAATGAGGCAGTGTCATTCTTTCTGATAGAGGCATAGAATTCCATTGTGTATATGTACCACATTTTCTTGATCCACTCATCTACTGAGGGGCATTTGGATTGGTTCAATATTTTAGCAGTGACAAATTGTGCTGCAATGAACATAGTAGTGGTTGTGGCTGAGTTGTACAGTTGGTTTACAACAAATGGTTTTGGAAGTATTGCTTTTGGAATGGTTTGTCTTTTTATCCTTCATCTTTTGATTTTGGCATTACTTTTCCCTTCCCGAGTTCCTAGGGCTTGGGGCTGCTGGGTCATGGAGAGCTCTTATGTTTAGTCTTCTGAGGAACCTCCACACTGTTTTCCAGAGTGGCTGAACAAGTTTACATTCCCACCAACAACATAGGCGGGTTCTCTTTTGGCCACATCCCCTCCAGCATTTGTTATTATTACACTGTGATTTCACCTCACCCAGTAAGAATGTCCATTATAAGAAGTATATTTTTTTATTGGCAGAAACTACCAAAATCATGTTGAAAGTAATGACAGAATTGGTAATTAAATAATATTGCTTTGATAAGTTTAAAAAGGAATTTACAATGGTTTCTTATCGATATCTGCAAAATAAAGCCTCAGGATAAAAGGCTACTAAGAATTAAAAAAAAAAAACAACTTACAGAAACTTTTAGAACAAAACAAAAGAATTTCCCAACAAAAAGATGCTAACTGCCTCGTAACTTATATTATTTGACATTGAGTATACTGAGGTTGAGTCCTGAGTAATACAACACATCATGATCTTTTATGTCAGGATTTCTCAGACCGAATTCTCTGTGATGCCTTGAATCTAGAAACTTAAATATTACCTAAAATGGCTTCACTCACCAGAAAGACTATTCACTAAAATGTAGTACAGAGAGATTCATTTCCATTTCTCAATCCTGAATGGAAATGGGAGAAATAGGAAAAAGACAAGGGGTAGAACTATATTTTTAGTCCATTCGGTATATTACTTTTCTTCTGCATGTTTTTCTATGAATCTCAGATCTCTGTCACTTCATAATACAAGTGTATGCATACACATACTTAACCTTTTGAATACTCTGTTCCTGAGAATAATTCAGAAGAAGCAGTACAAATAAAAAATTAAAGAAATTTAGCAAAAATTTTGAAGGCTCACAAATAAATGTGCCCAGTATGTGCCTAATCTGTTTGCTTTAGGATCACATGAAGGGCTTATTCCTTTACAATATACTACATTTTTATAGAATACTCATAGGAGTAAATTTAGCAATTACAAACTTTTAGTGTACCAGGAATGGCAACTTTAAGGCCAACTTTAGGCAGCAGTAAGACAATTCATATTCTAGGTTTTCAAAATGATTAAATAGAAACAAAAAGAACCAGTCTTCAGCTTCTCCATCCCAGCCTAGATTCCTCACATACTTGTATTGGAACTAGGGAAGGGAAGGGAAATATCAAAATGGAGAGACAAACGATAAAAATACAAACCAAAGCAGCTGCAATATTTACAAAACTATATGCTATAAACCAACTATACAACTCATGGGGGGAGGGAAATGTGAGGGGCGCAGGCAGTTGGGGGGGTAAGTCTGAGGGAGGAGGTAACAAGTTGGATCAGAAATCAGAAATGTACACGCCACCTTATGTATGAAACTGTAAGCCCTCTTTACATCACTTTGACAATAAAGAAATAAATAAAATTTAAAAAATTTAAAAAAGAAAAATCAGTTACAGAAAAGTTAGACTCTACACTTCAATTATCCTAATGCAATGGGGAAAACACCTCCTAACTATGCTCATGAACATGTCATCGACTCAGTTAACTTCTAAAATGGTTCTCATAATGATGGTTAACTTATGCTTGCTCTGGATTAAATCCTGTAAAGACTTGAAAACTTAAGTACACATAGTACAGTACATGTATCGTCCCCAGTACACAGGAGGCTGAGAGGTCAAGATTATTAGAGCATGGAATTCAGCCTGCAAAATGTAGTGAGATCCCACCTTTAAAAGAAAAAAAAAAGATATAGGATCTTATAGGCCACAACATTGGTGTTATTTTAATACTAGCTATACTGTAGTAATTATAAAGTCATAGTGAATACATTTGTAAATGAGAATTTCTTATCATCCTATACTGAATGTGTCTTTAGAATTATTTGTAAAGGGTAGACATGTAGCTCAGTGGCAGAGTGCTTGCCAATGACATGGCCCCAGGATTTTCCAAAAGAAATAGTAATAAAACAGTAATAGTAATAAAACAGTAATAGTAATAAAACAGAAGAACATTTAAAACAGTTCAGAAGCATTTTCATCCATCTTAGACTAAATAAACGATATGACTTAAATTTTAATTATCTTGACACAATTCTAAACCATAACTCATCATTTTCTTGTAATGCTAAAGAAATATAATATCATTTATGTGAACCTTATGGTGCTTCTGAGTTTAATGTGCCTAGTAATGTTGAAAGGCTTATAAAAACAGTATTTATTATGAAGCTAATTATACAGCTCTTTAGTTGGGGCTGCAATTTGCAACAATCACTATAAGGAGCAGCCATTTGCCACTGACAAAGAAATATTGGTTCAAGTCTCCATCTTCATTGGCTCTAAAATCCCTAGAGTAATATAATACTGAAGTCGGACACACTTTTCTTTGCTTAGGTGTTTCTGTGCTTGTCCACACACAGTTTGAAGTAGATATACAGTACACACTACATCCACTCAAGGATTTGAGATAAAGTCTATAAAAGTTGCTATAAATGTCAGCATTGCACTGAATCATAATGCTCTATTTGTGTCAGGAAAGCATGCTACCATTGTAAGCTTGTAATCACTCATGTTCTATCAAGTAACGGTATGACACATCCATTTAGGAAGATGGTTTTCTCATAGAAAATGCTATATTAAGGGGAAAAAAGAATGTACTCTAGCCTGAATACAAAACACTGACTATGTATGGGAGAAGTTGTTTTGCATCGTAGAAACTAATATACATCCACATTAAACTCTTCTGTTTTAGTCTTGTAGCTATTGGAAATTATTTTTTGTTAGCAAGGAGACACCTTCTAAGCTATTTGTGACTTTTTTTTTCATTTCTGATATGTTTTTCTGTCAAGTAAGACATATCTCTGTCTAGCTACAATGGTAATCTAAGCTATATTACCATATTCAGAAGCTGTCAGGAAAATAAACGGAAAATGGACAATAGTGTCTTCTACTCTTATGGAAAACTCAAGGTCAATGCTCTTGGCCGCCCCGCACCCGCCCCCCACCCCAGTCAGAATCTTGCATAGGAAAAGCAGTAGGTAGGATTCCAGATGAATTTGGGTCATTTCTGATTTAGTTAAAAATCTTTTTGGTTTTCTCAACCAGAAAATAAAGAAATGTAAAAGTAAATAAACGTGTTGACTTCCATATATGTTTTAAAATTCTACTTCTGAAAACACATGCAATGTTGCATTCAAGTATCCTTTCTCACTTTTTCTTTCTTTTAAATTTGGTTGCTTTTTAAGTAATTAATGTATTTATTGTCAAAGTGATGGGTTACAGCCTCATACATAAGGCAATGAGTACATTTCTTATCAAACTTGTTACCTCCTCCCTCATTTTTCTCCCACCTTCCCCCATCCCGAATCCTCTCAATCCCCCGAGTTATATAATTGGTTTACAGAATATAGTTTTGTAAGTATTGCTGTTGCATTGGTTCACCTTTTACTCTTTGTCTCTCCATTTTGGTTCCCTTCTTTTCCCTAGTTCTGATAAATGCATATACAATATCCAGGCTACCAAAATCAGGTACAGTGACATGAGGGGTAAAACAGACAAAAGATAAAAAGACAAAAGAAAATGGCTAATTTCACATGGTTTGGCTGTTTTGAGAGCATGTTTAGTAAACAAATATGCTGGGCAGAACAATATTTATACTCTAACAGTTTAGCTAGTTATTATACTAAGTATAGAACACTAATTTAGTATATTTACTCCAGGTGGTGATGGTACTGTTCTTAGCTGACCACCGCCCCGTTGTGTCTCTGAGTGAACTCCTCTGAAACAGGTGTCATACCTTCAGTGGCCTTCTAGTTAAAACTTCTTTCTACAAGGATGTATCAGTAAAACCATTAAAAGACACTAACTTCAGTTCTGAATAAACATCAGCATAAATGAGATTGCTTATAATTACACTCTTCTCCTAGTTCTCCACATAGATTTAGAATTTCTAAACCTCAGATTTCCTGTCTGTAAAATGAAGATAACAATGGTTACCCTCCAAAGTCATTCTAATACATACTATTACATGTAACAAGGATATTACATGTAATAATGAACTGTGGCTGGCAATAAACATTAGCTTTTATTTTGTTGTTTGTAATTGTCTTGCATCTGTCTTTTCTGTTAGAATCAAGCTAAATTAACGAATCCATTTACCAAGTGCTTTGTTTGTTGTTGTTTTTGTCTGTTTTTTATTTGTTTTTAGCACTAATTAGGAATCAAGTTTTGAGAATAAGAGAGATCATGTTGCTGATCCTGTAAAGTTTGTATTTTAGTAAGGGTGAGGTTAAGATAATATGTAAGATATGTTTCCAGAAGAGATAGGAAATATCAAGAAAATAAAAGGAGAACATGAATAGCAATTAATAGTGCAGGAGAGTTGGGTGAAAAAGATGGCTGTCATGTGCTCATGCACATAAACTTTTGCTGTTGAACTAAACACGTGCTCAGTTGCAGCATGTTGCCTGGGCTTTGTTATTGTTGTTTTGAGATTTGAACTCAGTGCTTTGATTCTGTCCACGAGCTGTTTGACTCAAGATTAGCACTGTCCCACTTGAGCCACCACTCAATATCCTCTGCCTTTTGAGTGGTTAATTGGAAATAAGAGTATCATGGGGACTTTTCTGCCCCAGATGGATTCTGAGTGCAATTGTCAGATGTCAGCCTCTTGAGTAGCTAAGAATACAGGCATGAGCCACTGGCACCTAGCCATGGGCTTCTTTTTATACATTTCTTTCAGTACTTTACCTATATTCAGAGTTTAAAGATGACTCCAAGATATATCCTTTATTTTTTTCTCTTCATAAATCTGTTTCTTTGTCAAACTCTCCTTTTCAATAAACAACATTTTATGTCATTATTTTGCTTCCTCTTTGTCATCTTACATCCAGGAGAAAAAGCCAATTCCGGGCTGGGGATATGGCCTAATGGCAAGAGCGTTTGCCTCGTATACATGAAGCCCTGGGTTCGATTCCCCAGCACCACATATACAGAAAATGAACAGAAGTGGCGCTGTGGCTCAAGTGGCAGAGTGCTAGCCTTGAGCTAGAAGAAGCCAGGGACAGTGCTCAGGCCCTGAGTCCAAGCCCCAGGACTGGCAAAAAAAAAAAAAAAAAAAAAGAAAGAAAGAAGCCAATTCCTCACAATATTTTAACCATTTCCCACATTCCCATTGCTACTACCACAATAATGGACTAACACACGATCATCTCTTGGTAGATGACAGAAAAACCTTCCTAACTCTTCTGTCAACTTTGGCTTTTCTTGCATACAGCTTAATTCCAGTAGACCAGCTAGACTAAACAGAAATCTGATGATTTTCCTCCTCTATTCAAAAGTCCCTCACTTGCTCTGATTTTACTCAGAAAAAAAATGCAAATCTCTGTCTAGATTGTAAGTTGTTCCTATTCTCTTTCAGTTCTCTCATCTTAATTTACACATCTCATTCCTTTCTCCCTACTTCATTTTGCACCAGGGAAGTTGGGCTCCATAATATTCAAAAGGACAACAGCAATGATGAGGGCTCAGCATCCATATTGCTCTGCAAATGGATTTCACCATTCCTCATCAACTTGCTTTAGCCCTTCATTTCTTCAGGTCTTTATCCATATGTCATCTTCTCTGTCAGGCCTTCCTTAATAATGTCTTTTAAATTCCACTCCAAATTCCTAGAACTTTCCAGTTTTCATTTTAGCTTTGTTTCTCAAAATTATTTATTTTGGTTTTATTATTCATTCTTCTTTAGGGCATAAATATATTAAACACAGAGATGTTTGCCTAGAGTCATTCAAAGCTAATTCCAATTGTTCAGGTAATTGCTAGCAATTCAATACTTTTTTATGTGAAATAATGAATGAAGTTAGGCCAAGAAAGATCTTCAAAAGAATAAACTTTGTTCATAGTCTATACATATACATGAATTCATATACATATATGTAGATGAGAGAGAAAGAGAGAGAGAGAAAGAGAAAGAGCAGTGGACAATGGGAAGCAACCACAACCATTGTCAGTCATTAGACATAGAGAATACATACTGTTATATATGGGTTTTGTTCTTGTTTTTGTTTTTTCCAGTCCTGGGCCTTGGACTCAGGGCCTGAGCACTGCCCCTGGCTTCTCTTTGCTCAAGGCTAGCACTCTGCCACTTGAGCCACAGCGCCACTTCTGGCCGTTTTCTATATATGTGGTGCTGGGGAATTGAACCCAGTGCTTCATGTATAAGAGTCAAGCACTCTTGCCACTAGGCCATATTACCAGTCCTATATATGGGATTTGGATAAAAATCTAACAGTTTATTTAGTATTACTTTGATAAAGAGTTGTGATGTTTATTATATACAAGTAAAAAGTTATGTTATCAGTAGTTCTAATATTTAATAGTACATCAACATACACTTAAATATTTGTGTACAACAGGTACCCTGATGTATGCTAGTAAATTATGAGAAATACAATATCTCTTTATAAATATGACATGAAAAATTCATTTAATATCCTATTGTTTCTCAATGAAAGCATTAAAATTGAAAAAACCAAAGCTTTACTTTCAAAACTAGAGAAGAAAAGACTATGCATATTTTATTTGTTAAATATTAATTATTTTCTTTATTCAATTTAATAGGGCTACAGAATTCTTGAGTTTGTAGAGGTAGCTAAATAAACAGGTATGTGTTCATGTAAGGTTACTTCTTTTTATTTTGTATTTCACTATGCTATATAATAAGATTTGTATTCAGAGCCAGACTATAAATTCCCTTTTAGACCAATTCAGCATCAAGGAAGCTTTCCATACATCTTGGAGATAATCTGCATCAAGGGGTTCAGAAAAGAAATTGTGTATTTTTCCAGCAACCTCATTTCAGTGCTTGACCCTAATTTCTACTTGTACTCCAGTATTAATTTAAACTGATTTAAAATTATATTTCTGAGATTAAAGCATGAATTTTTTCTTTATTATGTTAGAATTCATGTATAGATTAGAAAGGGATCTGACATTTTAATATGGGTTACTTACTTTCCTACCTGAAAATTAGTATCAATGTTTTCTGCAAAGTAAAAGTAATATAATTCAATTTTCCTTTGCTAGTGTTATTATTATTTGTACATAGTGAATATCAGTAAAAAAAATAGAGAGATTATTCTGCTTTTATCTAATATTCTAGTGCTCTATTTCTCCACTCCTTTCTTCCCCCACCAACAGTGGACATATGGTAGTAACTGTGAAAGCATGGTTTCCATGTGATTAAGTGTGATTTAGGAAGCTCCCTACTTGCAATTCCATGATGACTCAAACGTGCAAGAGCTCATATCATCAGTATGCCTGATGACACTTACCATATTAAGTGTTTTTCATTTTGCTGTTGATTCTATTTTATATACAACAATCTCTTGTGGTTACCTGTAATTACAAGTTAAAACGTGTGTGTGTGTGTGTGTGTGTGTGTGTGTGTGTGCGTGAGTTCCTTATTTCTTCATCTAAAAGCAAATTCCTTATACTGCACTCCAAAAGCAGTGATTTGTATTGATTGGATTTGCAATCATTCTTTTGCCTCACTAATTCAGTGTCAAATAAAATATTGAAACTGCCAATTGTCAAACTGGCATTTACACAAAGATGGGTATATCTTGCATGAAATGAAAGCAAAGCTTTTCAATGGCTGTATTACTCACATACCAATGAATATAATCACAAAATTTAGCATTGCTAGCAGTAATTTATAATATCATATTTAGAAAGTCAAAACAAATTTCCATTATAGTGTATTGCATTATTTTTCTCCATAGAGAAAAGTGACTGTTAACTTCCTGTGATGTATGGTTAAGTAACTTACTTTTGCTTCAGATTTTTACTTATTACATTTAAATTAAAACATTAACATTCCCACTGACTGTGCACCTTTAAAAATTATGAGTATAATAAATAAATACAGTAGAGAAACATTGCAGATCATAATCTGTCATTAAAGACAGTGAGCTATTATGCCATAAGAATGGGTAATAGAGAATTATGCTTCTATCATAGAGTAAGATAATACAGATATGGCAGATGAAATAAGCTGAAAAAAAAGCCCTCTTATTTGAAAAGCAAGATGTTTGCTGATGATGTATGCTTTATATATGTACCCAAAGGAAAATTCCTTATAATTACTCCACAAGAAGATGAATGACTTGCATACAAGAAAATAACTATCTGTTCACTACTATATCTCTATCACCCAAATATGTTACACATAGCCAAATGTAGTAAAAAGCTACCTACTCTTAGTTTAAAATGGTACCAAGTAAGTGCAGAAGAGTACAGTCTTCAGATTGCCTTATTGAAGAAGTTATTTTTGGAAAAAAAAAAGTACTAGACAAAGTTTTACGTTAAATATCAATTCACAGATTAGTTCATTTCTTTTTAAAATTTTTTTATTATCAAACTGATGTACAGAGAGGTTAGTTTCATACATTAGGCATTGGATACATTTCTTGTAGTTTGTTACCTTGTCCCTCATTCCCCCCTCCGCCTTCCCCCTTTCCCCTTCCCCCCATGAATTGTTCAGTTCATTTACACCAAACAGTTTTGCAAGTATTGCTTTTGTAGTTGGTTGTCTTTTTAGCAAACATTAAACTGAAATGTAGTGGGTATTGTATTTGAAAATTTAACATATATTTTTAACATTTCTTAAACACATTTCCAAGTCAGTAGCTCAAAAGATAATTTAGGCATGTAAATATAAAAAGGAAAATGACTTTTCATTTATGTAACTGCAATCCCTGCTTTTAGAATTTTCAAAAAATAAAACCAAAACAAAAATAGTGTGTGTGTGGGGGGGAGGAAGGGTGCTATTTCTTTAAAATGTATCCAGGAAGGCAAGAGAACAAACTTCTTCAAATTTCTTCCTACCTGAACAAAATTAGGTGCATGTAAATCTAAAAAGAAATCAAAAACCCAAAACACTAATAAACAATAACATAATTCCAAAACAATTTAATTCATTTGATATAGCTATTTACTTGTAAATAAACAATTTTAAAGTTAAAAGACTCTTCAAAGAACTGCAGTGATCTCTAGTCTCATATTTTAAATGCAAAATAAGACAGAAGAAAAAAAATAATGATATAAACATTTGGTTCAAATTTTCCATATTTTAAACGACCACCAAACAAGTTAACAGCATCCTAAGGAGTCATCAAGTTATAAGAATGTGTTTGTGATCATACACATTCTGAGATTTACAGCACCCTCCCCTCTGTGTAAGGAGCTAAAACAAATAAAATCTATCCTTTCTTAAAAAGTTAATATGCATTCATTTTAAGACATTTCTTTTGGGAAATTAAGGCCAACCACTGGGGGCAATGAGCCTAGTCATTAAGCAAATCTCTACTCAAAAAGCAAATTGCTGATTGTTTGAAATCTTAGGTCAAATCGATCAAGTTCTGAAAACAACAGACTAATTTCTACTTGATTTTATTTCATAGTTG
Organism: Perognathus longimembris pacificus; assembly: GCF_023159225.1. NCBI lineage: Eukaryota > Metazoa > Chordata > Mammalia > Rodentia > Heteromyidae > Perognathus > Perognathus longimembris. The sequence continues at coordinate 27,515,611 of NC_063165.1, read as the reverse complement.
GGGTTATTGAGTAAGGGCGAGTAGGAGTCACAGAAATAGGACATTGCATAAAGAAGTCCACAGATGACAAGTAAAGGAAGCCCCCAGCCCTCTGGAATGTCCTCCTGCTGGGGCTCCACATGCCGTTCCACTCAGTCCATGAAGCACAGGATTGTTTAGCAATGGCAGGCACTGAGAGCAAAGGGAACCCTGTGTGGAGAGCATTTTTTTTTTTTTATTATTTAATGAAGTTAGTAAACTAATCATGTTTCCAATGACTCTTCCTGACAGGTTGATTTCCCACCTGGAAGAGTCAAGCTTCTCCGGATTCCACTACCTGCAGGGCTGAGACCTCCTCCTCTTGGGCTCTTGTGGCAAAATGCAGGCTGCCAATGTGCCACTGAGGCCTAGCAAACTTGATACTCTGTCTGAATAATGTTCCAATATGCCTGGGATTAAGAATAAATCTTTTAAAATGAAAAGTAAGGCAGGAAATATATAAAACATACTAGCCTTTGGGGTAAAACTCCACCAAAAGGAAAGTATTTTAAAGGACTGCTGGGGAATTATGCATGTTTTTAGAAAGGCATCTTGTAAAAAGTATAAACCCATCATAAAATGTGTAAAAGCAAAGATCTTTGTTAAAAAATAAAATACATCGAAGGCAAACCTCATGAACTATTCAGAAAAGGCAGCTGCAGCCACAATCCTGACTATAGGCTGAGAAGGAAGAGTTAAACACCCCACTGAAACTATTTGCTTCTCAAGGAGGTTCCAATAGAGTCTCATTGTATAAATGAGTTTTTAAAAGGAAAAACAAAGAAAAAAAAGTTTTAGTTCATATTAGCTAATGCACAGGGAATTTTCCTAAATAAAAAAGAATGAGCACACTCTGGAAAGTCAAGTCTTAGGAAGTTTTTAAGGGAAAGGTCACAGAACACATAGGTATTATATTTTGACAACAAGTAGAATACACTAGGATCATTTTTTCCATTAAAAATGAGTGGTTTAGAGTTAAACCTATAAAATAAATGCAATCTACAGTGTGCTAAAGCCATAGTAACATCTTTTGAAGTGCATAAATGAGAATACATAATTTATTTAAAGACATCATATTTCTGGTTACCCGCAACTTTTCATTCCCATTGAACTCTCATCTGAACTGTTGTGGTGAATTTATCTTTGTGTGTGCTTCAAATTTTCAAACCAATTTGACTTAATATTAAATTTATATGTCAAATATACTCATCTACTATGAAAATAAAGTGTGATCAATTAATAAAATACTAATTGTGTTGGTAACAAATGCATTTCAGTGCTTAACTAATCTTTCATACTTAGATTATAAACATTAGTAATTATTTAAATAAAGGAACAGAATCAGTTATTAAAAAATATATGACTTTTTTTTTACTCGATTATTTCTGGGAGGTAAAAGTTGGCAATGTAGCAGCAAAGTGAAAAATAGTATGGCTTCTGAAATTCTGCCTATTCCACATGCTTCTAGGGTTTTCTTAGGAAGATGGGTAATAGGAAAGGCAATGCTATTTTATATCCAGGCAATTCATCATGAGCTTTACAGGATGACATCTTTAAAAGGATGTACTTGTTGAAAACTGTTAAATTGATCCATAATATCACTTTGGAAACTATAAAAGTTGCTATGATCTATTTAGGTTAATGCTACAGCTGCACAGCTTCAAAACTGACTGACTTTCAGATGTCCTTTTTAATACATAATGTGTCCTTTAGTGCTATAGAAATGGACATCATTTCCTGTGTTCTGTGGGAACCTGGGCTTCCTGAGAGGGTTATTCAGATTGGAATCATAAATCTTTCTCTTGAACACAGAAAGACTGGTAAAACTTACTTTCTCACTCAATCAAACCTATTTCATGGTTTTCCCCAAATAATATCTAAGAAGAAGAGAATGGACCATTACCAATTTCTGGTACTTTTGGTTTTTGTATTTTTAATTGATATGCATGTTTTAAATAAAAATATGCTAAAATAGAAGATTATAAGTTATCTTGCAATACAGGGCTATCTGAGCTTTAAGAGAACTCTAGAGAAATTTACAAAAATCATTCTCTTCACAGTCATATGTCCACCCAAACACTAATTCCTACTCACTCAAAATGCATGCAGTTTAAGAAATTTGCTGGTGATAGATTTGGACAATAATGCAGGCACATAGGCAAAGATAGTCTCAGTGCTTTACTGTGGAAAAGGGCACTAAAGAGCCCTTTGCATACTTGAGCTTATTCTGAAAAAGCTGAAATATTTTTATGGATGGCTTGCTGGAACACTGATAAATCACTCAGAACATATTCTGCAGTAGAAACTACCTACTCACAATCAGAGACCATTTTTAGAAGATGCATAACCACAAAGGCCTCAATTTTAGAATTGTAGGCACTGCCATCATTTGATCTCCTGAATATGCTCTCTTGCCTTGTGGTCCCTATGAGAGGTTTTTTCCTGTTCTTTTTTCTTTGTGGTTCTTTGTCTTGCTGGTTAATGCTTATGCTGTGGGTACCAGTTCAGACACCTTTCACAACACCCTAAAACCTAAACTTATCCTCTGGGATAAAACTAGTATCTATTGTCTTGTATTAAACTGGACTATACTACTCTTTGCTGAGAGGATTCCTACATTCATTATTTTAGTAGCAGTCCCCAGCAAAGTCTATCACTCTTAGTATGGCTCTAATAGCTAATTATTCAATGAATCAAAGAAATCAAAATTTTTGCATGATCCAGACCTTCAAAATCTTAAAGAGACTCACAAAGCTGCAGGTAAACTATGTCTTTTACCCTGTCCACCATCAATTGTGGAGAATTTTGAAGTATTTTAATATTTCTGAGAAACTTTGCAGTTGCCCAAGAACTTGATGAAAGTGATCACATTAATAAGAAAGGCATTTTCTCTAATATTATGTCATTTGAATGTCTTAGCATCTAAGAAAGATACGATCCTTTGCTCTTTTTTTCAGAGATGAGGGTTTGGTGTGCTGACAGGTTAAACTTCGTTAGTATGACAACTTCAAGTTTTCCAGCTGCACACTATGCAGATTTAGACAGCACTGTGTTAGAGTGGGAAATCTACTTTGTCCAGTCATGACATACTGAGTGTCAGGAAAAATCAGTTCTGTTGCTGATGTGTTTTACTTTCTTTTGTCCTGGTTTCTTTATAATAGGTTGTATCAGAAAAGCCCTTTGAAGAGCATACATCTCCAGGAGAAAATGTGTAAAATTGGCACAGTGCCCCCAGAACTATCTCATAGTATACTTATTATTAAGAATATATATTGATATAATTTTTTTAAAATATAGATTTTGGAGTCATTCTGACTTCAAGTTAAGTTTTAATTAAACTACTTTTGAACTATTCAACCTTGAATAATTCACAACCATTTAAAGCTTCAAATTTATCATTAGTAAAATTCAGAGCTTATTAATGCTCATGGAACAAAGCTTTAAGTAAATTAGAATTGTAATGTAATTCCAAAGTGCCCGATATATGTGCCATGCATTTTAAGTGGTAGCATGAAATATGACTGATACATATGAAAAGGAAAAATGAAAAATGTTACCTTTTCTTCGTACCAGTAGCTCATGACTGTAACCCTAGTTACTCGGGAAGCTGAGATCTGAGGATCATGACTCAAAGTCAGCCCAGGTAAGAATGTTGGTGTCATTTTTATATCATTTAATTATCAAAAAAGTTTGTAATTGAGCTATGGTACAAATGGTTCTAATTGTGAGCAAACATGCTCAGGAACTGTACCCAGGGGTTGTGTTTAAGCCCTAAGACTCGTACAAAGAAAAAGAAAGAAAGGAAGAAAGGAAGAAAGGAGGGAAGGAAGGAAGGAAGGAAGGAAGGAAGGAAGAAAGAAAGAAAGAAAGAAAGAAAGAAAGAAAGAAAGAAAGAAAGAAAGAAAGAAAGAAAGGAAAGAAAGAAAGAAAGAAAGAAAGAAAGAAAGAAAGAAAGAAAGAAAGAAAGAAAGAAAGAAAGAAAGAAAGAAGAGAGAGAGGAGGGAGGGAGGGAGGAGAGAGGGAGAAGGAAGGATAGGGAGAGAGAGAAGAGAGAGAGAACAGAAAGAAACAAGGAAGGAAAGAAAATATTACTCAGTTGAAATTTGTATTGGGCAGAGAGGCTTGGTAGAGATTATGTATGATCATTGGGCTTCAGTTATTAAATTTTCTTAGTCAAAACCTTCTCTGTGTTTATCATTGAATATTACTGTTTCATCTTCAATGCAAATAAAATTGACACATAGAGTTTCAAGGCCAACATACAATTAAGTATATCAAAATGATGGCCCTAGCAAGGGAATTGATTTTCACTTCCACATTTCTATTATGATACCACTGTTACCTCTTCCATGTTTTCTTTTCTCTTCTCTACTACTTCATTGATATTTGTCATTTTCAGATTAGTATATTATTCCATGTTCATAACAATCTGTATTAATTTATTGTAAATAACACCCCAGTTTGCTATACAACAAAAAAATTTAAAAAATCCTTTACATCTATATCAATATGTCAAAATATTATTATTTTTAGGTTTAGATTATGAACATGAGAGAAAACATGTAATATCTTTTATAGACTGACTTAACATAATGATCTCCATTGGCAGACATTTGCCTGAAAATGGCATACATTTCATTTTTCTCTTTGTGAATACTAGTCAGTTGTATTTATATACTGTTTCTTTGTCCAGGCTTCAGTTGATGAGTAGATAGGATGATTCCAAAGCATGACTATTGTTAAATAGTGCTGCAATCTATATTATAGGCCCAGGGTTAGTATAAAAAGATGGTATTTTCCACATTGATATCCATAATGGTTGTAGTAATTTACATACCCAACAGTGTTGCATGAATATTCCTTTTTCATTGTTTTTTGCCAGCATTTATTGTTCATTTTCTTGCAGATGACCATTCTGACTAGAGAGATGGTGTCTCAGTCATGTTGATTTGCATTCCCTTTATAACTAAGAATGGTGAACATTTCTTCATGTGCTTATTGGCCATTTGCATTCCTTCCTTTGAGAACTGCCTATTCTGTTCATTTGCCCCAATAATTCGGTTATATGTTCTTCAAGTATTTTCCAGCTGCCCTTATGTTCATAAAAAAATACATCCTCATTGTTCTTGGTCCTTACTTACTCTACTTTTTCTTCTCTTCTCCTAGTCCTTGTGATTTTGTTTTTACTCTTGTATTTCAACATGGCATAGTCAACTATCAGCTATCAGGATATATGGGAAAATTGGAAGTGGATAACAAGGACATATTTTTTTCTATGTGTTCTTAGTTAAATTGAAAATTTGAGCAGAAATCCAGAGATAAATTATCAATTTAAAGAACACTGGAGACAAGATAACACCAAGCTCTTGTCATTTTCTGGACTTCGTCACATAAAATTGAAGTTTGTAGAAGTTTACCTATTAAAATAGTTTAACAAGCCATTTGCTATGGTTATGAATAAACATTTCTTTAGAGGTTTGCAAAATATTAGCCTAGACTATCATTCGTAACTAGGTCTTTACTTTCTTTTGTCTTAATTGTATCTTTTCAGAGTTATAAAAGATAATACAGTGACTTTATATTTAGATACAATGCACTCAATATAATTGAACTTACATGTGTATAAGGATTAGAATGAAAAGAGTCCTTTGTTTCAGTGCTCCAGAGCATATAATAATATCAATATAGTAGTGATACATGGTTAGTGTAATTTATATTTTGTGTATTCAAGACCTATAAACACACTGAAGAAAGGGATTTTTTTCTTTGCATATTATTTTTATAACTTGATTAAAGTAAAACATCTTAATAAATACTCTGGCAAAGGAGCCTGGAGTTATCCTTTCTTTCTTAAATAGAACACAAACATTTCTTTAAAAATATTAAAGAAGTTCTCAAAAGGAAAGTAAGTAGTTGAGCCCTTGCTGAGTATCAGGAAAATAAGGAATGGGGGTGAAGATGAAAAACAAAGTTAAAGAAGATATAATTATATGCAAGGAAAATACGGTAGAAATAACACTTAAAGTTGACACTGACTTTACTGAAAAAATTTGCAATGACATATGTAGCACAGTCCTGACATTGTATTGACTTTAACTAAAAGACAGTCAATAAGAGGCAGTTCCCATTTAAATGGTTATGGTGAGATGCAGTCATTCCCAGAACTACATAATTTAACACATTATTGCTGGCTGTAGAACAAGAGAAGCTGTCCACATCGTTAACACTGTTAGTCATCAAGAACAGGTGAGACAACAGCTGGCCCAAACAGAGAGGCACAAAAATGGAGAAAAGCCCTGTCAAATAAGGTGGAAAGGGATTTCCAAGGATAAGGTCATAGGTAAACCGATAACTTAATCTCCTGTAAGTCAAATAATGATTGACAGTGATAATGATTAATAATAGTAGCATTACTAGCAATAATAATCAGACCTTACTTCTTGACCATGTATGAACTTTCAGATACCATGAATAACATTTAAATCTGTTAAATAAATGAATGAGTCTTCACATAATTTATTCCAGTCCAATAGATAATAAAACAGGATTTGGGATTTAGCTCTCATAACCCTTACTTCTTGTCTGATGTTGGTATATATATTTTTTAATTCCTCTTCATAGTATAAATTGATGTGGTATTTTCACTGGCAGTGGCATTCTAAAGAAGTTCAGAGTCACATCCAACCTGGAAGCTGAAAGATCACTGCCTTGATAGGTCAAAGCCTGGTGGCTCAAACCCAGGCAGTGATATCTAAAATGAATGTCCTGGATCAGTGGTACTGAGAAAGTCTCTAGAGCAAGAGGAAGAAGCAACCACACAGTAGCTAATGGCTGGTACAACATCAGGACTACATTACAGCAGGACATTATGTGACCTCTCAAGCAGGCACAAACCTCAGAAAGCAGCATTCCCCAAACTAGCTGGCACCAAGATGGCTAAGATAGGCTCTATCTGCCTTATGTTTCCTTACAGTGGTGTTTTCAATCCATTAACCTTGCACGATTGGCTGTTCACATCATATATGGATGTCATGGCGTCAGTTCCATGATACATCCATGTGTATTATGTGTAATCACAAAACAGAACATTGAAGGGCAGAAACTGAGTATGTCTCCTTTTCCTCGTCTTAGCGCTCATGCTTATTGCTCATCTTCATTAAATGGGACCATAAAATAGCTGTCCAAAACAATCCAGTAGGTTTGACTCATTTTGAGAAACCGTCCCTGACTCTTGTGTGTTTTTCTGTTAACCCTGTAATAAAAGTTCTCCCACTTGATAAACTTTGTCCTCTCTTGAAAGACTTTCTCTGATGGTGACAAAATCTTGGAATACAGAATAGAGTAGGATTAAGTTCTCTACCTGTTCTCTACATCTCTCTCTAAGACCTCCTCATTCTTTTCCATGGGCAAATTCCCAGACTGCAGCCTGTCAAAATAACTTGTTAAAACACATATGGCTTGGCCATATGCACAGAATTTCTAACAGTCTGTCTAGGGTGGAAGCCAAGCATTTGGAACTTTATTATATTCCAGGACAATGCCAATACTGCTGGTGTGGGATTCATACTTTGAGACCAAAGCTCCAATGTTCTGTATTCTTTCTTGAGTATAATCATGTATTTGAATTCTCTCTGCTTCAGTTTCTTTTTATAAAATGAGGGAAGTATATCTTTCTTATAGCCATATTAGGAGGAGTAAGTAATTTACTTCTTGTAAAACATTTAAAACCAGATCTTGTATATAAATACTAAATGGCTACATCTAATTATTGAAGGTAAAAACTAAATTATTTTAATTAGATTATGATTCTTGAAGGCATAGAATAGTAGGAATAATCAAGGCACAAAGCTGTTTATTTTTCAACTCGAATGCTCTTGGGTTTTTCCTATAAACTTGTTTAAGAACAACAACCTTCCTTTGACCTGATGGTTTCTTTCTGTTACTTGTAAAGGAGAAAAATTATATCATTTACCACAACACAGGAAGGCTGAAAAAAATAACTTGTAAAATTATTTTATAGCACTTTGTGAAAATAATGGAGTATATAAAAGCTAATCATAAATTTCACCTTCCTCAAAGAACACTGTAAAATTCTAATACCTCAGCTAATTTACTGCCATAGCTAAAGTGCTGAAGGTATACAAAAGAATTTTTTTTTCCTGAGAAACCAGCAGTTAGGTTTTCTCTTTTAATGTGCCTTGAATATAATTTATATTAGCCTTATTGTTTACCAAACTGAAAAAAAAAACATTTAATTTGCAAACATTTGAATGTATAGTTTATGCAATGAAATATTTAGTGCTTAAAAGCTAATTAAAAAGAGCATGAAAGATGAGATAGATCACAAAAATAAAGACATCTTATGAAAAGGAAAATATAATTCAAAATTGTTAGAAACTTGATTCATCTCTGTAATTATTTGAGATCCCAGTGTAAGAAGTAAAGATTAGCCACATGAACAAACACATCTTTCAGCAGCAATAGTATTAAGAAACATGTGCTTCCAGAAAGAAGAAAGCTGATCTACTGGGGGCACTTTGGCTCTGGTGTGGTTTAGTAGAGGTGTCAGAAGTAGTGAATTTTAATCCCTTCCCAACATCACCCTGTGCCACTGACTTGTGTGGCCTACGGCAAAGGGGTTGTTTCTTTTGGCTTTTAAATACATCTTGATGAAAGTATGGATAATATTACATCAACCTTCCACAAATCTCTTAACTTTGTAATGTTCCTTTATCTACACTAATAAGTACATCCTAGACATTAGGAATTGCACATATCTTTTCCATCACTGAAAATTTTTGGAAAACTTTACTGAAGGGTAATGTAAAATAAAACTAATCAAAGAGGACTACAAACCAGTTACAGTTGCTAGCAAAATATACTTATAACCTAATGGAGTTACAGTGTTTTTAAAAAAAACATGATCAGATCAGTTTATCTGATGTTCTTCCTGTAAAGTCAAAACTCAGAGTCATCTGAGAAACGACTTACAGTCTAGTATAAATATGTTAAATCTTTGCTTCTTTTCCTGTTTTAATTTTTTTCTAGGATTACAAAAAATAGTCTTTAAATAAAGCAAATTCTCTTGGTTGTTAAAAACTAAATCAAAGATGAACAGAAATAAGCCAATGACTGACGTGGCGGTATTTGGATGTATAAGAATATTTCCTTAATATAATTTAAAAACAACATTCATTGACTCAACAATTGAATTTCTCTTCTCAGTCTTTACCTATAATGTACCCTCCTCCTCCAAGAATGATTTTAGACATACATTTAGAAACATCCGTTCTTTGTTACCCAGTATCCTGGTTTTTAAGAGGAATGTAGGGTTGTGACTTCTTCTAAGTGTCAGCCAGTGGCTGCCAAAGCTTTTCTTTTTTTAATTAGAATAGGATTCCAGACTGAATAAATCATGTTCCTGTCTGTCTGCTGAGAGAGTTAACATTTGAATTAGTCATAGTGTAAAATAAACAAGGATAATTAATTCTATGCTTTAAGACCCTCATTGACTTTCAATTCAAGAGCCCAGATATCTTGGTTAAATGTAGTTACAGAGTAACTTACAATGATGCTCACATTTATATTTGTTTTTATTTTCTCATGACTATTAAAAAGGTAGTTTTATAATATAATGTTTGGTGGATAAACTTATTTTACCCATGAATTCTATTTTGTTACCACTCAGCTTCTGGTAGATATCTTATGTCATCTTAATTCTATGTCTAGTTTAGAAAACACTTTGTGTTTTGCTTCAGCCAGTTTAGTTATATTCTGTAATTGAGAAGTAAAAAGAAACCTAAGCAGAATATATGAAGAAATTATAGGAAAGATAATTGTATGTTTTAAGAGGAATAGGTTTATAAAGGTCTAGTTCCTTCCAAAAGTTTTATTCATCTCAGGGTTCAATATTTGAATCTCTGTTTGTAATGGAAGAATATATGAAAAATATTAAAGTAAGTATTGGGAAATTATTTTGTGTTTGGTAAATGATCATTTATGGAATGAGAAAATTGAGATATGCAAATAAAAGCTAAAACAGAAATTTCTTCAAGGGCTATTAACTGTTAGTATAGAGAATTAAGCAATGACCTTTGGAGGAAGAGACCAAAGGTCTTTGGGAGAAAAGACTACAATATTTAAAAAATCCCAACTCACAAGTGATTTCACCCTGTAGACAGGACACAGGGGTATGGATTTCTCAAAAGCAGTCTCAGTAAGTACTAAAAAACAAAGGGTAAAGGCAATCAACAATGCAGCAGAGCTGAGTACCAAACTAATATTTCACCTTTGCCTGGCAAGGACTCTTCCACTGAGCTAAATCCCAAACACTTTGAAGTGTATGTGTAACAGGAAGTTAAACTGTTTTCCCTGAAATCATCTATTCCTTAACTGGACCCATAAATTAACTAAAGCAAGAAAGAAGCCGGGCACCTCTGTCTCCATTTTGTTTATATTTTGTCTAAGATAGTCTCTCAACAGTCACATTACAATCACTCTGGGTTCCAGAAAATATAAGACTTATCCATAACATCCATAAAGATGAGAAGGTAATGAAACTATCTCTGTAGAACAGAAGAGACTTGAAGTACAGACAACCCCTCAATGAGGACAATTACCTATAGCATAAGTACCTATAGCCTCTATAGCATAGGAGCAGGAGAAATTATCTTATGGGAAGGTTGCTTCTCAAGTAATGTCAGCCATACAAACCAGGTCGGTTCCATAAACTGCAACTCTTCAATTATGATTACCTTTTGCTTCTGGCATATCACTTGCTTATATTTAAACCTAATGTTTATGCCTGTAACCCAAACATGGCTGAAGGTGATCTGAGATATAGTCTTCATATGTAATTTTAGGCCACATAATAAATTGCCTTCCTCAGATTTTCTTCATGCTACATAAGGGTGAAAAGTCAGAACTGGTAATGCTTTCCTAGTTGACTTTCCTACCACTTTCATGTTTTTTCCTACCACTTTCATTTTTATCTTTCCTTGATGTGAGGACCAAGCTGTACATAGCTTCTCTAGCTTTCTAGTAACAATTACCAAATTTCTTTTCCTAGTTTACTCTATGTATTTTTTAAATTGATTTTGTTTTAATGAATACTCATTAATATCATCATTTTTGTAATAGAACATTAATAAAGATTAAAGATTACAAGAGAAAAAATACAAAGACACAAAAAATTAAAATTATCTATGCGTAAATATATATATATACACATATATTTGTGTGTCTATATATGTTTGTATACATGAATATATGATATAGTTAGAGATAGGGTGAATTAAGATATCATATAGAGTCAGTCAGTTACCTATGGTTCCTAGATACACAGGAGGCTGAGATCTGAGGCTCATTGTTTGAAGCTAGCCTGAGCAACAAAGTCTGTGAGATTCTTATCTCCAAATTACCACTGAAAAGCCAGAAGTAGAGCTATGGCTCAAATGGAAGAACACTACCTTTGAGCAAAAAAGTTCAGGGACAGCACCCATGCCCTGAATTCAAGCCCCAGGACAGGCACAAAACAGAAAGAGGGAGACAGAGAGATAGAGAGCATTTAGAAATACTTGTATATTAAAAATTCTTTTTGTTAGAATCTGCAAGCTTAATGGTAGTTTGCTATCAAGTTGTGCTATAGTCAAACTAAACCCTCAATTTAAGGATGATACACCAACAATGAGGAAAAGAACTTTTAAAATTCTACAGCAGTGAAGATGAATTCAACTATATGGGGGCTAGCTAAGCTGGTTTTAATAAAACAGTAATCTCTAGTGAACCTGATGGCTGCATGGTATAGTCATTTAGAGAAGCTATAGGGAGCCAGTCCATCTGAATTCAAGTCCCATGTGTTTCACTACTAAGTACTGTTTGACTAAGAATAAATGACATCAGCATTAAACCTGGGTTTCCTTTCCACAAAGTTGTATTAACAAAAAAATACCTATTTCATAGAATTTCTATCAGAGCTGTTAGTTGATGAATTTATTTTTATACAAGCTGATATTTGAAGGAGGTTATTGAATACAAAATTTCTAAGATTATTTGTCTATGAGTTTTCCACTTTTTTTTGATAAAGCCATAAAGGAAAAAAAAAACTATTCCTTGGATACTAATTTTGAGAATTTTAGTCAAAGCAGCAATATTTTTCTTCATATTTCAAATATTATAATTTTGAGCTATATTTGCAAAAGAAAATAATGACCCTGACAAAATTAAATTAGATAAAAAACAAGGGAGTAAGTTGGGTATGACAGTGCACACCTTTAATCAAGAGAATCTGAGATTAGAAAATGGAGTTCAAGACTAAACTGGGTTACAGACAAGAAGATCTATCTCAAATACAAACAAACAAACAAACAACAACAGCAACAAAATCCTAAAACCAAAACGAAATTTCAATCAATCTGGGTGCAGGTGGCTCATACCTGCAATTCTGGTTATTCAAGAGGCTGAAACTTGGTGGATCTCAGTCTAAGCCATCCCAGGCAGAGGAGTTCATGACATTCTACCTACTAAATATACTACTTTTGCTCATAGTGTAGATTCCACCTAGGAATCTTGACATTCACAAATATATTTCACAAATAATTTAACATTATCCCTTTCAAGAATCGAAAATGGAGCTCAAAATTTACATGAGAACTTGTGACAAAGGAGTCTCATCTACATCAAAATGTGGAAGCAATAGTTAAAAATAAGACTAAAAAAGAGAGCAGGAGGTCACCAGATAAGAAATAGAGTGGATATAGAAGTAGGTTTGGGAAAAGAAGAGAAACCAGGACTGACTAGACATATATATCCTCACGACAGTCAGGAGCTTTTGCACATAGTAACAAAGATATACACATAACCCTTCTTTCCCTCTCCCCTCCCTTCTCTGCCTGCTTACAAGCTGCAAGCTAGAGACCAAGGCCTCCAATATCCCTAGGGAGATTTTCTAGTGTGACCAGGTAAGAAGAAGGACAGATACTGCTGATCCTGCTCAAGATTAACCCTGCTCTGGAATGCATATGCACTGCACCTATTCCATGTAAAAGACAAGCTCCTATCTAAATATGCTAAGTTGAGCTACTTGACAAAGAGTTGCCTTTCTTACTATGTCTTGAAATTTTCTGCTTCCTCCCCTTGAGTTATTACTTGGGTGGTCATAGGTAGTTGTATGTGCAGAATGACTCTTGAAGCATGTTGCAGTTTTTTCACGATAATGTCAATCACGCTCTGTAGGCTGGTTTTAGGAAGAAACTTAACACTTTAAGTGCCTTATATGCCAGCAAATCTAGGCTGGAGGAAGAAATTATAGTCATCTCCATCTTTTTTGATAGATGATCCACTTTCACTCATGTAAGTCCTTTCCTGTATAAACTTTATACTATCTCTAAAAAATGTTGATAATATTCTCATTACTATTATTCACATCTTACCTGAAATATCTTACAAGATGCAAGCTTTAAGGTAGTCAAGGTCATCATCAAATCAAACTAAAACCACACAGGATTGCAGGCTTTGAAATCCTATGAAATTTTCCTGATCGGTTTTGGACTTGCCTGGGAGCAATGACCTGACCCCTCCATTTCCTCACTTTTTTTTCCTAGGAGAATGGAAATGCCTTCCTCTGCCTGGCCCAATATTGTATATAGGAATCAGTTTGCTAGTTTCACAGATATTTTTTTTTCCTTCAGGATAGATCATTTGCAGAGTTTTAGACATACTTGTGCTAGATGACAAGGATATTTGTATTTTTTAAAATTCTGAATTGATGTAGAGCTAATGTTAGAATTCTTTGAGTTGTCCTGGTTTGCTAATGGCTATAGATGTTGAATTTGAGGGCTAGGAAGAAGATGCTATTACTTTAAATAATGTCATCCACCCCCAGCTTCATAACTAAATATAATTAAAAAATGCTTTATATTTGGAAATAGAGACCTGTTTTATGCTAACTAGGTTATAGTGATTACTACTACAGCATCTCTTGGTAAACGCACACACACACATACACACAAACACACACACACACACACAAACACACACACACAACTTTTCCTATCAATAAGCTGCTCATCTAATGAAAAAACTCAGATATTTTGGTTGGTCTCAGAGTAGGTACTGATATAAGGGGTCTTTGGAAACTTAGAATTGATTTTCATGTTTAGGGAGACTACATAGGTGGAAACATGCAAGTTTCTTCTGAGGTTGGCTATAATATTAATTGAGTTCTTCCCAGAGGAAAATCAATATTGCAGCTTTAATATGTTACATATTTTATGTGTTATCTGGTTCTATGTTATTTCCTCATATGTTATCTGTTTCAAAAATAAATGCATGAAACATCAATAGTTTATTGATTATACTAACCATGTGTGCATTATCTGTATATATCGGATTTTCTGTGCTTGATGCTTGACGGTATAATATTTTGATTAACAACTTGAAAGTTTACAATGACTGAAAATGCCTTTCAAAGAATAATTTAAGTACAATGCACAACAATAATTATTTTCAGGGTGGGTGAATTTACTCTAATAGCAATTGAAATTTTATTTTGTCAGTTATTTACAATTTTTAGCATTTATGATATATTGATATGAGACTAGAAGAGAATTGAAACAAATTTTCACCATGGCTTTCACAGAGCATAGAGGAAAGTAGAAAAGAGACAATAGATACAGAATTTTTAAAAAGTGCACATAAGTAATAAGTTCTACACAGTATGGTCAGTGAGAGGAACAAGGAAGAGTGAATTTTCAATTCAGGGTCAAGTGTCACCTCTCTTTGTGGATAGCTTTTAACTGCATGGTGAAGTATTCAGAGGTGCTGAAAAGGTAAACGGTAAGGAATGAGATGGGAATTCTGAAAAAAAAATCTGTATTTATTTCTAAATGCACCAAGAAGAAAGAATGTACAAATATTAAAATAATGGGATAAGATACTTCTAAAAAAATCAAAAGTAAAAGCATCTTTGGAGGACGAGAATGTTCTTAACAGGCTCCTGAGGACTGAGGGTCTGATGGCAAACACCCTCACTGCTTCTCTGTGCCATTTCATCATCTCCCAGTGAACCTCACAGAAAGACGAATGGCATGGCAAGATGCAGAGCAAGCTCAGCCAGCATGCAAGTGTCTTTTGTGGAAATACAATGTCACAGAAGGGAGCATGCAGAGAGTGGATGACAGCGGGACACCTTAGCAGCTGCAGTGCATTGGGCAATCGCAGGACAGCCTCAGAGAATCTGAAGTGTGGATGCCTGAAGGATTCTAACTGGAACAATGGTAGACAGCAGTCTTTCATGAATGGTCCTGGTGTCAGCACAGAGAGAGGACTCTGACTGTGTGTAAAGTAAAAATAAAAGCAAAGAAAGAAGCAACATTACGATCTGTAAATACTGCCCATAGCAGCAAGCTGAGGAATATCACTTTCCTATTTGTCTCTTTGTGTGCTTCTTTGAGGAACTTTAGCTATGTAATGAATACAAATCAAGCTTGTGTACATCAAAGGAAAAAAAGTTGATAAAAGATAAAGTTAAACTATGGACTGGAAGATATGTGCAAATTGCATATCTGGCAAGGCATGAATTTCCAAAATTAAAAAAGAACTCTTACAACATAATACCAGATAAAAATAACATAAATAAAAAATAGCCAAGATTCTGATAGTTAGCTAAAGAGAACATAACATGGCCAACAGATTTATGAAAAGAGAGTAAGCATATTCCTCAAGGAAATTAAAGCACAGCTATGGGATATTGCCTCCTATTTGCTACAAAGAGATCATAGGTAACAAATGCTGATTAGCATGTAGAAAAAGCCTAATATATACTACATACTTGCCAATAAGAGGAGATCTTCCTGTTTGCCATAATATAGACTTGACCTAAAAGACATTGCCCTATGTTAACTAAACTGAACTCTAAAGAAAAATATTGTGTTTTCTCTAACAAAAGTAAAATGTTACAGAAGCAGAGAATAAAATAGTACCTATAAGGAAGGTAGGAGTAGTAGGGTAGATATGGCGTTGTAAGGATACAAAGTGTTTGATATGTAGAAAGAACAAATTTAAAGAGGAACCGACCCAGATGCCCCTCAGTAGATGAATATATCAAGAAAATGTGGTATAAATGCACAGTGGAACTCTGTGCTTCCATCAGACCAAATGGCATTGCCCCATTTGTAAGAAAATGAAAGACTGGAAAAAATCGTATTAAGAGAAGTAAGCCAGACACAAAGAAACATAGATTCCATGTTTTCCCTAATTTGTAATAATTAGTATATGTCTAGTATAGGCCTAGCATAGAACCACAATAGCACAATAACTTTGTAATTATGATCATATATGATGATGCTAAGTGAAATGACTGCAAGTTATGGAAACAAGCAGTTTTTTCTTTGTTGCTGTTTTTGTTTAATGTACTATGCAAAGTTATTGCTTTTTCTGTAGTTTTCTACCCCCCCCAAGGCTTACCCCCTGTTGTCACTGTATTTCATTTTAGTACCAGGTTATTGTATATACATTTATCTGAACTAGAGAAGGTAAGGAGAACAACAATCTGATGAGACAATGAGCCGATGCCACAGTGATGTAAGACAACATGTTGGAAACTCAGTTTACACCTTTGGGGAAAGGGGTTTGGGGATAAGGAGAAAATCAGAGAAAAATGAGGGAAGGGGTAACAAGTTTGATGTGCTATACTCACTACCTTATCTATGCATCTGTAACTCCTCTGTACATCACCTCAACAATAAAATTAAACTGAAAAAGAGATGAAAGAAACAGTGTCAGTACCTCAGTTAGGGAAACATATTGTGTTAGAGAATTTTGTTAAATGGCTAGATTGGAGTGGGTTACTATGAAAAGTACATACATGTATGATAGAGTGTAACATATACATATATTCTGTAGATGCATATTTATATATACATCTATAGTTTTTATGCTTTTGCACATAAGATATTTAAATTTATATGAGATGAAAGCATAACTTGGTCCAGAGAAGTTTGTTGGGTTTTTGTTTCTGTTGTTGCCTTGTTGTGTTTTTAAGCAAGTATGGTGATTGGAGTTCAATTTCAACTGTCCATTTCTGCAAGAATGTGAGATAAGGAATTAGGTACTTCTGAGGCACCATATTATAAGTTGTATAGTGACCATATGTCACAAAGATCTCATTAATGGTGATAACTAATATCAATTATTTAGGTACTGCTCCTTATGTCTCCCTCGTACAAGATGATTCACCCCATCCTTCTTAATTTTTAAAACACGTGTGTGATGATGGAGTCCAGGTTCATATTTTGTTTGTCACCACTGTTAACTAGTTCTTTGATGGCAATTACCTAGAGTAAATTATATATATGTATGTGTGTGTATTGACATGCATGTGTATATATTATTACCTATAGATTGACTAGCATGAAGAATTGGTTTACTAAAATTCTGTGGGAGCATCTTATATATTCAAACTATACATATAAAATAAGATTTTCTTCCTCCTCTTGTTCCTTCTTCATGTCATCTCCTCCTGTGTCATATCATGTTGCCCAGGCAGTAGAAAAATTTCAACTTAAGTTTTTGAATGGTATTTAAATTATACCTACCTTATATATAGACTACTCTTCATGAGTTCAAATGAAGTAAACTTTTTTCAATTGTACTTGGCCCTAAAATCTCCAGCTTTCCTGGGCATTAGTAATTAAAGGATATTCATAAATGATGTATTCACACTTTGGAACTTGGCCTTAGTATATTAAATAAATCAATATGTAAGTTCTTAAAAAGGTTTTGTTTTACTTACATAGAGTTGGGGTAATATAGATGGGAGATTCTAAACTTATAGCAAACAAATTTAAGATTCATAAGAAATTCAATTATAATGTTAGATGAGACCTCTCTTAGATTGTTAAATAACTAACATAAAAATTAGTAATCCTAAATCAAAGATGTAAAGATAATTCTCTATTTGATCACTGTAAAAGAAAAGTGACTTCGGGCATATATTAAATGCTAAGATCAGCTATTAGAATTAAATTCCAAGGTTACAAAGTATGGGAGCCTAAATATGAAATAGCCAGATAATTCTGTGATGGGGAAACATACAATCTCAAGGAATAAAAACAAACACTTAAACAAATGCTGATAGGATAAGTGAAAATAACTCTTTATCAGTTTTAGAATATTTTTCTACCAAATTGTAGATGGTAAAGCAAATGGCTATCATTTTATCCTTAAACTTTTCTTTAGTTTGAAACATCTGTAATAACTGACTCTACCCAGTGTCTAAGTCAATATGAAATGCAGTTGGTGTTTAATACATTTTACAGAAATATTGAATCCATAAATAAAACCTGTTTACTTAAAATAATATTTTGAAGTTTGCATTTTTGTGAGAAGTTGAGAATTAATCTCCACTTCCTGAGTCAGTATTCCTTCCCCCCATATATATGCATGTACTTTAAAGTCCAAGCCAAAACCCATATGTTATGGGAGCCTAAGGGAATGGTGGAGTGTTTTCTAATGACTAAAGGCTTCCCCAAGCCAAAAAAAAAAAGCTTTGAAGATTTTCATTCTTTTATTTATATAAAAAAATGTGTAACACTGAAGTGGCAAGGTGGCTGTAGAATCAGTTTGAATTTGTTTATCTTTCAATTTCATAAATCCATACTTTTCAAAGAAAATCTCAAGAGTTCCCCAAATTACAACATATTATGGGTACTGGAGCCCTCTTAGTCCTGTACTTGAGGGAAGGAATGTATCCCTGAAGTAGGTATAGATACCATTGGAAAAAAAAAGGATAAAATACTGTACCATATAAATTACAGTTATTAACAGGGAAATATTTGCTTTTTTTTCTTTTTTTAATGTAGACCTATAACTCCTACTGGGATCAAAAGTATCATTTGCAGAACTCTTGTAACCAGTGTTTCACCTCTCCACTTGTCAATGTATAAATCTTTTTCTATTGCTAGGAATAACTAAACGACATCTGGCAATGAGGAATGACTAAGCTGGGGTCAGGAAGAAGGAAACTAAGTCTGAAGTAAAGCAGTTACAGGAGTGAACTTCAATCAATGTTTTTCTAAACCATTTTATCGTTTTAAAATATTACATTAAATAAAAGGAATTATATAAACATGTATATCATATTCCTTTAACTATTTAAAGATTATATACTTGTCTTCCTCCTCTACTCTATCTATATGTATGTAAGTGTATAAATATGTGTGTATACATGTAAATATGTATTTGCATATATACACACATATTTATACACCTACATACATATTTATCTAAAGTCTTAATGAGGAATATAGAATTTCTAGCTGTTGAAGCCCTAGGTAGTCATTTATTAAGGTTATAATCTAGTAGACTTGAACAATTCTTGGGAATAATAGAGGACAAAAATGTAATGTTGCTAACTGTTAGGGATTTTAAAAAGTAGTTCAAATAAAAATAAAATGCTGGACTGGGAATATGGCCTAGTGGCAAGAGAGCTTGCCTCCTATACATGAAGCCCTGGGTTAAATTCCCCAGTACCACATATATGGAAAATGGCCAGAAGTGGCGCTGTGGCTCAAGTGGCAGAGTGTTAGCCTTGAGCAAAAGGAAGCCAGGGACAGTGCTCAGGCCCTGAGTCCAAGGCCCAGGACTGGCAAAATAAATAAATAAATAAATAAAATTTTAAAAAAATGCTGAAGGTAAAACTAGTAAATGTTAAACAGATAGTTTTAAGAAATGTATTTTCCACCTCTACTATACTCAGGAATTTTTTCTAACATAAATAGCCAAAAATATAAAATATCTCTCTTTCTTTGGAATACAGTCTACCATGATATATGTTTAAATATGGTCTAAACTAGTCTTGGGTTTCAACATTTCTCAAAGAATTCAATGTAACATTAATTATCATCATTCTTGGCAAGCACATATGGAAATTTGGGAATTGTTGTAGTATGAGAAATACATAGAATCCCATTAACTCAAAAATATTGTCTAGTTCTTTCTTTAAAGAAATGTTCCTAAACCATGACATATTTTCCTGCATAATTTATTATTACTGAAATGTGTGATATGCAGAATCTAAGACTCAATGTGTAATTCAGAATTTGTAATTTCTTTGACGATAAATAGCATAATTATTTTTATTCATGTATTTTTTCCAAAAGTAAAACAAAAGGGCATATGGTGGTTAACAATGAAGAGTAGCTCTTTATTAAAATAGGGACATGCTCTGAGATATTTTGAATAACAAAGTACCTAGTTCTATCACCTAAAAGATGTGAATACATATTTGATTAATTGTAATTTTCATTCAAAATAGATTCTCAAGTAAAGCAGAATAAACCAATGGATTACTGAAAATCAAGAAGCTATAAAATAAAAATTTTAGTTAGATACTATTGTAAATTTGTTCTTTACATCATGATATAATTTATCTTTACAGTCATATGGAAGTTGAATGAACATGGGCTCAGTAATCAGATTGATTTTTGTTTAAATAAGAGTTATACATCAAATTGATGATGTTACACAGTAGGATTTTCTTAATATCTCTGAAATATGCTTTATGTGTATTAATGAAATTGTCACCTACTTACAATGTTCAGAAATTAACTACAACATATTGTACACATAATATGCTGTCCTAATTGTTAATAATCTTCCTTATCCACCATTTTCAATGTTATGTAAGGAAAATTAATTTGGTTCAGAATTGTTACTGTGATTAAAACATGTATCACTTTCTATGTTATTATGTAAATCACTTTAACTGAAAAACATAATTAGAATCATTAGAAACACTTTTTAAACATAAAAAGACTGTTTTCCAACATGTTATGCTTTAGAAGTTTTTACTTTTGTTTTGTGATTTTTTTCTCTCTTTTTAGTTTGAGAAAATCTATAATTTAAACAAAACCTAGTATTTGGTGAGAGAAGACTCAGATCCTTGATTATTCACTTTCCCAAGACTTAAAGGTTTTCAAGAACAAAAATCATCACTTGTGGTTCCACTTATGTAGTTGCTGGATCTAAGGCTGAACCCTGTTTCAAAATTCAAGAAAAAGAAGTCATCATCTAACATTTTTAGAAGCTCCATGAAAGATCAATGTTACCATTTCCTTATTAATGCCTAAAAGGTATCAAAACTTTTATAGATGATGCTTACCAATTCTTGTGATGCTCTTGGTGTTAGATTCACCTGTCAGCACATACTCAATAGAATGAAATTTTACCTAGTTATAGGACTTACAGAGTTCATTTGAGACTTCAAACAGAAGTGATAATTAGAGACAAAATAATGAAAAAAATATGGCCAAATCCTAAAATATTAACAATCCAAATTGTGTAGGTAAAAGTAGGAATGAGGCTAGCTAGTGGAAAAAAATGAGATAACTGAGAAATTTTAAGGAATTCTAATGTAGTAAGTATATCAATTCGGTAAACTCAGGGGACCTCTAGTTTGGTTTTCATATAGTTAGTTCTCAATATCCACAGGTTCCTATTCCATGGATATACCAGGCTAGGATAGAAAATATTTGGAAGGAATTGTATTGAATGGGCATAGATTTGCTTTTCTATTTATTACTCTCCAAGGTAAAATAGCAGAGCAATTATTACATAGTACTTCTATTGTGTTCAAAATGTACATTAGTGGATGTATATAGGTTATAAACAAATAGTGAGCTACTTTCTACAAGGGCACTGAGAACATCTAGATTTTGGTATTTGCAATGATTCTATGCCCTAATTCTGCAGTTACCAATAGATGGCTGTATGAGGTCATTCAATGCAAGATATCAATAAAAAATAAGACCAGAAGAAAATGGAAAGCAGATTCTTGGGAACCAAATTGAGGAATTTGATGTGCAATGGAAAACACTGGCGACTTGAAAAAGTAATTCAAATAGAATTAAAAATTAGTATACTTACTTTTGTACTTCTTCAACAAATAAAGTTAAAGAAATACAGTAGTACTACTTTATTTCATGAGAAAATTCTTTAAAGAGGTTATGCAGAAGTTATGCAGGAAGAGCAATAAATTCAACCAAAGAAAACAAGTGAGTGAACGTGTGCTGGCAGTTAATAAGTTAGTAAAGCTTTAGTGGTTCCATACAAAGAAGAAATGAAGAAATGGTTCAGAAAAGCTGATTTAGTAGGAAAGATGCTGACTTTTGTTTTGGATAAAATCAGTCAGTTTTTCTAGGTTTAAACCATAAGCAATATTGAAAACAATTACAACAATGATATACTACTTGTTTCCATAATGTGGAGTTCATTTCGCTTAGCATCATCTTATGTGTTCATATCGGCATAGCTATTAGGCTCTTGTGTTCTTCAGCTATGACTAACCTAAACATGTACTAATTATTCCCTATGAAGGAAACCATAGGGAAGAGAAAGGGAATACCAAAATAGAGAGACAAAGGATAAAAAGACAAACCATTCTAAAAGCAATACTTACAAAACCACTTGGTGTAAACCAACTGTACAACTCATGGTGGGGAGGGAAATGGTGAGAGGGAAGGCAGAGGAAAAATGAGGGACAAGGTAACATGTTGGATAAGAAATGTACTGACTGCCTTACATATGAAACTGTAACCCCTCTGTACTTCACTTGACAAAAAAGAAAACAAATATCAGCAAATTATTACTAGCCTCCAACTATGAAGCTATGGATATTACAGCAGAGTAGAGAAGGCATATGTGTTGCTTAGAGTATACTTTAGCTTCTGTAACAATCCATACTGAAACTCAAACTGCCTGACCTTGATTTGTGCAACAGTATGAATTTTTCCCTTTTGGCTGTGCCAGATCATTTGAGTATTTGTTCGATTATTATATCCAAGTGCATTTCAAATACTCATGGATACAGAAGATAGAGACATGAACAAATATCTGTCTTCAACAAAAAATAGCCATGGAAACCTAGATTGATGGAGATTGGAAAAGGACTGAAGATAAGAAATTACTGTGTTGTGTGAAAGTGAGTTTCCTATTTGAGCCTGGTGATCAACAAAGATCTTGCTTTAGGGAGATAGGCAAGAGAATTGAGAAAAGGGATCATGGTAACTATGAGATTCCAGATTATTGTAGAAAGTTATTCCATGCAGTAGCACAAGGAAAACTGAGCACATATCTTATAGTATAAAAGGGACGCTATTAGTTATTGCTCATCAGCTGATTTAAGAAACTGATGAGATTATATATTTGATTAGATTAAACATATCTATAATTTCCCTATCCTTTGAAAAATATCTTTAGTGGTTGTGCAAAGTAATTGCCATTTAACATTCTCATTCCTCCCTCCCCAAATCCCTCCCCTCGTTTTTCTCATTTTCTTGGAGTTTCTTCTCTTTCTTTTGTTCATTTTCTACCCCCTCCTCCCCTTAGCTCTTCCCCACCTTTTCAAGTATGTATTTCTTGGAGTCTGTGTTGAGTGAAGTAAGTCAGACCCAGAGAGCCAAAGTTTACATGTTTTCTTCATGTGTTGAAGCTAGAATTAGTTTATAAATATATAAGTAAATACTTTGAAGTTATGCAAGGATACACAAATGTATTAGCAGATACAAGGTAGTTTCAGGGGAGAACTCAACTGTATAATTCCTTAGAAAGGCTAGTCTTTCCTATTCTTTAACTCCTTAACCATGAGCACCTTGGTAAACACCTTGGACATCAACTTACCTTTGAAAATATCTCAAGTCACTCAAGAATACTCTCAGAGAAGATGAACAATGAATATTTCTTATTCAGCAACCAACAATTATTATTGAACCAACAAATAGTACATACTATATAGTATATAATGTACACTATGTAAAGTAAGTGACCAACAACAATTAGCAAGAACTCCTAGGAGAATACCTGATTCCTATTGTCAAAGAGGGAAATCTTTCCAAAGAATATTAAAACCAATATAACTTCTGATTAACTCATAGGCAGTAGGGTAAAAATGAACAAAAGTCCTTTTTAAAATATTTTCCACGGATTTCTAATGGAACCTGGAAAATTTACCACCACTCAAATGTCACTTTCTTAACTCGGAAACAAAGCTCTGACAGGAAAAGTGAAAGTATGTCAAATATCTCATAGAAAGCACAGTGTAGCAATTTATTCGCACACTAAATAAACTGCCACTGACCATGCAAGTGATGGCAACTCCATTGTCTTCCATGTGAGCTCCTTGACACAACCTACTGAGAAAGGAAGAAAAAAAGAAACAACTCTAAACCAACAGGGTCGAGACATATTCAATAGAAGCTCATGGTACAGACCGTTGTGTCCTGTGTCACATTAAAGTAACGTGGGAGCCATGAAAATGTCAGTAGGTCTTCCAAAGGAATAGCTTCATAAACTTCAAAGTTTTATTTAAAGGTAAAACCTTTCAATGTCATGCCTTACTTTTTGTTCTAAATATTAAAGCATATCAAATAGAGCCCATAATAGGATTGAATGACTTGTCAGTGTATTTGTATTTAGCTCAAAGGATTTCTTTAAAAGTTTGCATGTCTAAACCACCATATCGTCTTTTACAAATGTAGCATAAAGTTCAAATGTCATGACAGCATTGATGGTGTTTCACGGCCATGTAACAATGTTCAGAACTGCCAGGCTTCAAGTAGTAAAAGTAGAGCAGTCTAATATCATATCAAAAATACATGCCGTTGCCTCAACGGTTTTCCTTTTCAACACTCAGCGATTCTAGATTATATTGAGCATACCTAAGTCATACACATAATAAAAATTGGCAAAAAACTGGGAATTCAGTAAAAGACTTTTGCCAGTACCTACTATAGATCTAATTTATTCTCCGGAAATTCTCCATGATCGTATTTCTAAATGATCTTATAACTTGCAAGGCTTTAAGTAACTGTATGATTCTCTTTTTCTACTACAGACAAGAAATTTGAAATGCTGTCCATGTACAATTTGACCCATCTCCCTAAAGGCTTTTTAACCTAAAGCAGAATCCATTTAGCTAACTAAGGCTAGCACTGTGATAACAATAGATGCCAGCTGGCTGGCCAGTTCCATCAAGTACTCAGGCATCCGCATCAGCTCCAGATGATCTGAAACATGAGACTTAATTCACACTTCACCTAAGGTGTTGAGGAACAATCTTGCCTGTGGAAGTGGAATTCACAATTATGTGAGTTGGCTAAACTCTTATATTTGTTCCATTTTAATACTGCAAGCAATACAAAGAAGCTTTGAATTTTCCTTTCTCCTTTCATGAAATCAAAGTGCAAAACAAGCCTTTGGTGATATGCAAAATTATTTATCATATTTATAATTTCAATCAACTATAATACATATAAAGCCTTTTTATAAGTGTTGATTATCAGTGTTGAACATCAAACAATGCTTATTTTGAGATTATTTTTAACTATGAATTGGTACAAGAGAAAAATTTTAAGAGAAAGATAAATTACTATCACATCTTAGACTGTTTTGTACTTGTTCTGTAAAATATTTTTCAAATATATATATATATATGTGTGTATATATAGTCTAGAAGTTATCGGTGAAGTATGCTGCATTAACATTTCAAATTAGAAAATTGAAATTAACTCTTAAAATAGGAATATAAATGATATATTCAAGTGACTTAGACTAAGTTAAAGAGTTATGCACTATCATGACAATAGGATAATTTGTCCTATTTATAAGATAATAATACAGATGTGAATAAAAGCTCCATTGGACACTGATGGGAATTTCCAGTTTGGAAATTTATCATTATTTAATGTTTCTATGAGAATGGGCAACCTTATTTAGTTGTTCTGCAATCCTCCTTAATAATTCATACTGACCTGACTGACAAAAAGTAATGGGAGCATAACTGTTCATCTGTGGGGTTAACTGCAGTTGAACTTTCCCCCAAAACAATCAGTTCAACTGCATTTTCAGAAAAAAAAAAGTGTCACTTCATGTCTAAAAACAAATACTTAACACAAAAGCCATTATTTAGGCGGGGGGGGGGGGGGGAAGCAGAGATCTCCAGCAAGACCATTCAACTGTGCAGCATTTAGATGACAAACTGTCTCCCTGAGAGTCACCCATATAATTGCATGAGAGCATCAGTATTGCTAATATTAATACTGTGGTGTTAAAAGAAAGCAGAATTTTAACTATTTTCCTTTATTTTCTGTATCTCTACTTCACTCAGTATTTCTGTTATTATTTGTGCAATATAAACTTCATAATTATTCAATTCATATATGTGTAAACCAGAAATAAAAGCACAGACTGAAATAGTTCAAGAATTTATGCCTGATTTAAAAATATTAAATATTTTATACTCCTTTACTCTCATGATATTATACTATGTTGTATTTATAAAATATGTGAGTATATATGAGCATATTTAAATGATATCACCATGCTTTGCAACTTGGGTAGAATTTAAAAACAAATAATCATTAAATATTTACAAAGTTATCAATTGGTCTTCTGCTTTTCTAAACCTAGATATTCTTGGAAAGACAACTGACATAAAACTCTATCTAGTGTTTCAGATTTATCATTAAAGCTTTACATTCTCCTGGTAATTTTTCTGGAACTAAAGCTTGTGTTTCAATAATGTGATGAAAATTAGTACTGCAAAAGAGAAAAGTAATACATTTCTAGGCAGAAAATTATGAAAATCCTCAGGTAGGAAGCACAGAATCTCAAAGATAACCATTGCTTTGAAAAAGGAAGGCTCATTTTATTAATGGAAAAAAATTTACACTTTACTGAATTAAATTAATACATAAACATGAAAGAATAAGTGGTATAATGAATGAAAATTGGGACTAAGAATATATTTACCTATCTAGCCTAGTGATTTTGAACTCATCATTTGCAAGTATATTGAGTGTTACCTACAGAAAATAGGTTTTATTAAAGAAATACAAAAAACATAATGTTGTAGTGCACAATTAGACATTTCTTTTACCCTGAACTTCACAGCAATTTGTATGTTATTTGAAGCTTTATCAATGTGAGTTTCCAAATAAATTATTGCTATTTTAATAGGTATGAGTTCATAGACTGTAACTTGTAGCAACTATGTTTTCTTAGTAGAATTACTTTTCTTACTTAAAATTGTTTTGACACTCTTTAGCTCATATTGCAATTTTTGGAGCAATTATAAAAGACATTCCTTTCAGGCTTTGAGTTGGCTTAGTAATTCTGCCAACTGTGCCTTCCTTTCATATCCTCATTGATTAGAAAGCACCTTTAAAGAACCAATCTAGGAAAACCTAATCTTATTCTCAGAAGTAGAAAAGCATAATTTCATTTGCTGATCCATCAGTAAAGACAAAGGCTTGAGATTCATAATTCTTCTTGATAACCCCTTTAGTTTATCTCTAGGGAGAAATATATATCAAAGTATTCTACTATTGCAGGAAATATTTAATTTGCTTTTCATATATATATTGTATGTTCTGTTTGAAAGACCCAAACACATAGTGAAATATTTTATGTTCATTATGTTCCAAAGCATAATACAATATGTAGGCAATAAAATAAATATGAATTGTGATCTTAAAAATCATGTAAAATATGAATTAATTACTAAAAAGGAGTTGATAGATAAACTATTTATATATGTCCATATTCACAACAGGTAAAAATTTGGAAAAGATGATTGTTATGATTATTATGTGCATGTATATATATGCATGCATATGCATATATTGTCATTTGATCTACCTAGGTATTTATTTATCATCTAGTTAGCTAACTAGATCATCTTTCTATATATCAAATTAGTATAATACTTAGCACAAATAAAAAGCCAATAAATGGTATGTGTTAAATATATGCACTGCCTTCCATATGAAACTGTAATCCCTCTGTACATCACCTTAACAATAAAGAAATGGAGAAATATGATAAAATATTAGTTAGCAGGTTGTAGTAGGTTTAATTCAAGTACACACATTTCTTTCTTTTGTTGTTGTTTTGTTTTGTTTTTTGCCAGTCCTGGGCCTAGTACTCAGGGCCTGAGCACTGTCCCTGGCTTCTTTTTGCTCAAGGCTAGCACTCTGCCCCTTGAGCCACAGCGTCACTTCTGGCCATTTTCTATATATGTGGTGCTGGGAATTGAACCCAGGGCTTCATGTATACGAGGAAAGTGCTCTTGCCACTAGGCCATATTCCCAGCCCACACATTGCAGATATTATGTTGATGCTATTTGTCAATATAATGGAAATAGTTACTTCAGAGTTGCTAACAATTACATGAAAACCATCACTATCATAGTAAATTTTAGCCAAATGTATGAGTCAGGAACAGTTGCCTATCAATATTCAATTAACTAGCAATTAGCTACAGGGTGTCAAAGTGATTGGCTGATTTACTGATTAGTATGTGGTATGGAAATTGGCCCTAGAGGCATGAAGTCAATTAGGTTCTGTGTAAAAAAGCTAATCACAATTTCCTATTGCCGCGGGGGGAGGGGGAAGAGTCCCACAGGAGAAACACTAATAATTACATTATTACCCAATGACTTAAAAAATGTATGTATATTTTCATAAATGCATTGGATTAAATTAAATCCAATTAACACATGAGGAATACCACCTTTGTGATGCTATAGGTATATAATATGTTCTTCAGGAAAATAAATAAATGAATGAATGAATGATTAGTAAATGTGAATTAAAAAATCAATATTTTTGTTGTTTTTATTCCTGTGTTTAATTTTAAAGCCATACAGTATATGTGTGTGTGTGTATGTGTGTGACTTTAACATTTCCCTGAATAATAATCATATAATATCCTATAACAAAGTATGCATGATTTATTTGTCGGCCTAAAATAAAACAGGGTATTATTTTCTATTCAGTAGTAACTCTCACTTCTTAAGGGATACCAATAAATGCCAGTCATTCATAAATATGCATATATGCAAGTGTCTCAACTGCTACATATACTAATACTAACAACTATGCAAATTTTGATTGCATTCTCTATAAGGTCTCTCAAATACAATAGTCAAGAAAGCAAGCATGATAGGTATTGTTGTGACTGGAAGCCCTGAAGGAAAATGCTCAAAAAATCTTCTTGCATAAGAAACAGATAAGTACATTCTGAACTGCCAAAACGTACATGCAGAATCTTTGTCATGCCACATAACAAATATGGGATTTCAGCCATCGGACTGGCTTTTATGTCAGAACTAGACTGCCTTGCCCCCACTGAATTTGGATGACACACTCTTGACCCTTACCCTTGAATGTGTTCAGTTGTCAGAATTGCCTACCACAGCTGTTGGATATTCCAGAAGATCAGATGGCCAGAAGGGGTCTGCAATAGACCTATTAACATCTCAATACCACCACTCAGGTCCCTTTATGAGCAGTTCACTCAAATTAATTAATTTTTAATTTTGCACTATCTCTACTGCTATAAATCAAGTCAGTCAGAGAGACAGCAAAGCGCATTGAAACAAGAAACTGCCACAAGACTAAGTTACAAAGGCTCCACCTATGCAATTTGTCACTTTAAAGATCAGAGAAAAGGCAAATTACTCTGTGCAGAGATTATAAATAAGCATTTTCTTGATGAATTATGCTCCTTTCAAATTGCCCCCAAAAATTGTAGTATTGATCAATGTCATGTTTTTAGATCTATAGACACAAGTTATATATTCATAAAGGTTAGTTGATTTAAACAAATGCTCCCATGAGTTTCCAGTATATTTAAACGTAGCATTTTATTTAATCATAAAAGAGATGTTGAAAAAAGATAGCTTTGGTATGAAATTGGGAGTAATTGCTGTAACTATATAATGTTCCTAAAATGTAATATTCATCATCATCATCATCATCATCATCTTTATTATCATTAATAGTAATAGTATTTTGTATGTTCAGTTATATTATTTTTTAAAACAGCATCCTCTAAAATAGAGTCTGTTTTGGACTATGGAAATCTCTGAAATGATTAGCAAACATTCCTTTAACTCTAATTTACTTAATTGAATTGGTCCAGGCATAAAACTCATAGTAAAGGCCTTACTTTAAATAGTAAAATTTTGTGTTTTTGCATGAGTACTGATTGTTGTAATCATATATAGTTTAGTAAAATATACATAGTTAAAGATCCAATACCATGCGTTTTCATTTTTACTTTAGGCTACAAATTCTGGAAAGACATGTCAAAGGTATTTAATTATTCCTTCACACTGTGTAAATGCTTATCATCATATTTTTTAACAAGGAAAATGAACAAATTTAAGATGTGTTTATACTACGTTGGTATTTTTTAGCCTAAAATAAACCTTGTTGTTTGAAAGAAAATACAGTTGGTTTCTGTTTCTGAGAACAACAAAGAGTAAATTCATGCCTGCCAAATAATTCTCTTAGAAAGTCCAGTTTTCCTCTGAAATATAATCCAGTTCCATGGTTTAATTAATTGTATTTATGAAGGGATTACATTATGTATATTTATGTAATTTTACAAACATTTAACACTTTCACATTTTAGAAGTGAAATAATTTTATGAAGTTAGTGATGTAAGAAAGGAGTGAGATCAACTCCCTAATTTTAGATAATCATTCCACAAATTTCCCTGGACAATTCTGTTTTGGAAAAGCTATAGTGCTTACAAATAAACTGTCATCAGTAATCACAAGCCCTATCTAAATATACAAAATGATAAGTTATTTCTCTAATTTGAAAAATATTAAATCTAAGAATAGATTTCTTTTGTTCAGTCTCAAGTTCAAAATAGAATAGATTCTTGATACTGAAACAGAATTAATCCTGTTTCTAAATAAAGGAAGAAAATATAAGGCATAATATCCAAATTCTTAGGAAACAAATATAGTAATCACCTTGAAAAGTGGGCTCAGTTAGGAACAGTAAGGCTGTAAATTACTACCATTCCCTGCCCCCCTCCCCCCCTGCCCCCCCCGCCCCCCCCCCTCAGGTTTCCTGGTTGTCTATTGTTTTCATTGAGATTGTCATGCAAATTCTTCCAGTTGGATTTTTGGCAGAGCTTGTTGAATCAACCCACAAATTGAATAGAAGTGGGCTTCACATTTTCATCTGTCAACCTTACTCTGTATAATCTCCCCTCTTCAAAATGTACCTTTCTTCTCCGTACCTGAGAAGATACCCCATATCCTAATTATTAGTATTAGCTACTGACTTGTCACATGCTTAGTGACATTATTGCTGCTCTTTCAGTCTCTCACCATGAAAGATTGTCCATCAAATTATCATGTAATCAACTTAGAAATCAATTTTTTTCAGTACAAAAATTAAACCCTATTTTATTTATTTACCTATTTATTTATTTATTCATCCACTGATTTATTTATCAGTTCTAGAGTTTAAACTCAGGGAACTTGTGCATTTTGGGTACTTGATTCACTCTTACAATGTTCTGCTTTTAGTAATTGCTTTTGCAGGTATGATCTGACACAGTTGACTGAGCATGCATTCCCTATGACTTGCCATTGTACTTCTGTTTCTGTAGTGGCTGTGACCACAGGTCTGTTCTACCTCACTTGGCTGTATTTTAGATAGAATCTTGCTAAATTTTGGTCAGGCCTGGACTCTACAAGGATCCTCAGTTCTTTGTGTAGGTAGAAGTTGATATTATAAGCGTGTACTACCATGCCCACCCTTAAATGATCTTTATTCTAATATAATCATATAAACATCTGAAATGGGCATGATTAAGTTAAAATCAAAATTATTCTTATACATAAGTAATATCTGCCCATTACCAATTATTTTTATATTAATTAGTTTAAATTACAGGTAGAAATGATTAGAAAAAAGTCAACAAGATGAAACATGTCAAGAAGATAAAAATCGGGGCTGGGGATATAGCCTAGTGGCAAGAGTGCCTGCCTCGGATACACGAGGCCCTAGGTTCGATTCCCCAGCACCACATATGCAGAAAACGGCCAGAAGCGGCGCTGTGGCTCAAGTGGCAGAGTGCTAGCCTTGAGCGGGAAGAAGCCAGGGACAGTGCTCAGGCCCTGAGTCCAAGGCCCAGGACTGGCCAAAAAAAAAAAAAAAAAAAGAAGATAAAAATCATGTGGCATTTATGGATATTACCCTTTTCTTAAAACTGGATTTTCAATCAAGTCATAACCTTTGTTTTTGTTTTTAATTTAGTCATCTATGGCCATCACATATGCTTTTGTATATTTGCAAAGAATTTCATTAATTTGGTCATTCATTACTTCATTTTTTTTGCCAGTCCTGGGCTTGGACTCAGGGCCTGAGCACTGTCCCTGGTTTCTTTTTGCTCAAGGTTAGCACTCTACCACTTGAGCCACAGCGCCACTTCTGGCCATTTTTTTTCCAATTTTTATTATCAAACTGATGTACAGAGAGGTTACAGTTTCATACCTTAGGCATTGGATACATTTCTTGTACTGTTTGCTACCTTGTACCTCATACCCCCCTCACCCCTCCCCCTTACCTTTTCCCCCACTGAGGTGTTCAGTTCACTTATACCAAACAGTTTTGCAAGTATTGCTTTTGTAGTTGTTTGTCTTTTTTTTTTTTTTTTTTTTTTTTTTTTTTTTTTTTTTTTTTTTTTTTACCCTGTGTCTCTCAAGTTTGGTATTCCCTTTCAATTTCCTTATTCCAATACCAGTGTGGTGCTGGGGAATTGAACCCAGAGCTTCATGTATACAAGGCAAGCACTCTTGCCACTAGGCCATATTCCCAGCCCCTCATTCATTTTCTTGTCTGATTATTATCCTGTTCTAAGTATATATCAATCCAGCACCCAGAATAGGATACATAATAAGTGTGTATAAATTCATCAAAATAACTATACACTAGGAGCCAGATTTTCTCTCTCACTTTATCCTTGACCCCTTCCCTTTTTCCACCATGATTTTGCTTTTAATTTTGAAAATATATTAGTTAATTCTTTTGATTTTTATAGAAGAAAATGTAAATAGTTAAAGTAATAACTAACATTTCTTGCTTCACTTACCACTCTTTGAGAAGTTCCAGTTTATGATTTTGTTATTCTTTTCTTTGCTTATCAACACTTATTCTTTTTTATAATATTAGTACATATAGCTTTCAGTTTTATGTGTCAAAAGTAATTTCACCTTATAATATTTTCACTTCTAAAAATAAATGTTCATAAGCTAGATATATTCTAATATATATAAATATTTTAGCATTAATTATTAAGAAAGGTTCTTAAAAGGATAATGGCATGACTGTATAAAAAGCACACTAGTTACTATTATGTTCATGGAGAAGAATAATATATAGAAAGTGTCATTTTTAATAAATGTATCTTCTCCTTGGAAAATTGAATACTATCAAAGAAATCGTTCTTGACCCTTAATGGCATTGCTTTGGTGTGGTATAAGAATAAAGACAATACATTTCACTAATGGTAAGGGCAGAAATGAATCTTTACTTTTCAGATCAGTACTCAGTAAGGTAGTAATTAAGAAAGGGAAGTAATGTGGCTGGAAATGTGGCCTAGTGGAGTGCTTGCCTAACATACTTAAAACCCTGGGTTTGATTCCTCAGCAACACATATACAGAAAAAAAAGCCAGAAATAGGAGGGAAGCTCAAATGTTAGAGTGCTAGCATTGAGGAAAGAGAACAAAAGCTAAAACAAAACAAACAAAAAGCAACAACAACAACAAAAACAGAGACAGTGCTCAGGACCTGAGTCCAAGCCCCAGGACTGTTAAAAAAAAAAAAAAGAAAGAAAGAAAGAAAGAAAGAAAGAAAGAAAGAAAGAAAGAAAGAAAGAAAGAAAGAAAGGGAAGTGTTGTCATAGGAGTAAATGTATTTATGCAAAATATATTTCATCCTAGGCTTAAAACAACGCATTATAATCAAGTCATTAAGTTTTATCTCTTGTCAGTGCTATTTTTTTTAAATTTACATAGCTTGTAGTAAATTTTAACTGAACTTTTTATCTTTAACAAAATCTAAGGAAAATACTTTCGTTAGAACCCAATAGAAAGCTACATTATAATTCATGTTCACTACTGAAATTCACTTGTAGTCATAAGTAATCCTTATCACCAAAAAAAAGTGGCAGATCTTATTGGTTCATATAGATTCAAGTCATAACCCACCCAAATTACCTTACCTATCAAAAATTGACAGAAAATAAACAATAAACAAGATACATTTGTACTTCATAGTGTTTGCCTAAGAAGTGAAACTCATACAACTATAATTTTTTCACACAAATTTGTATCCTCCAAATAGGATCTTCCATTTTCTGCATTTTACTTATCTAAACCTCAGGTATGGCCCTAAAATACCATAAAAGATAGGAAAATAGAAAATAATTATGGTTGTAGGCATTGATTTTACTTATGAGCAAGTCATATGAATTTATGTCTCCTAAAAAGACTAATAAATATATGAACCTGGAAAATAATTCATTAAAAGTAAAATAAAATTCCTTTATTTTATCATGTTTTAAAAAGGGGAAATCACCATTATAGAACTATGAAAGTTTCAAATACCAAAGTTTCTTCACATGAATATATCTGTAAAAGTACATAGTGATTTCACTAATAAGGCTTTTTAATCTTTTTTATTCATATTTTTTACAAATAAGGCTTCAAAAGTTAAAAAGATATTGAAATCTTGGCACAAATTATCAACATTTTTTATGAGCTCATATTTTTAACAAACAATTCACCATCTTGGAGGCCAAACAGGGCCAAATAACTGCATACTCTATTGACTGGATGGGTATGCACTGAAAACTGAGACTTGAAAACCCGTCAGGATATCTGTAAATTTTACAGGGATCTCTGTAGAGAAAGAACTCTCATCAACAGATAAACTTTAACAAAAATATATTTTATTCTAAAAGCACTCTGTATACTGGTTTGTTTCCTTTCCTGTTCTCTTTATAAGGCACCGTTAACTGGTTTGTTTCCTTTCCTGTTCTCTTTAATAAGGCACCGTTATACTTGTATGTATTTAGATTGAAAATAAGGAATCTGATCTATTCTTTTAGTGATACATTCATACTGTGTGTGTGTGTGTGTGTGTGTGTATGTATGCACACATCTGTGTGCATGCAAGCATGCACGCTGCTTGTAGGTTGTGAACTCAAACTCAGGGCCTGGGCCCTGTCCCTGAGAAATTTTGCTCAGTACTAGCAGTCTACAGCTCTACATTTGAGGCATAGCCACAGCTTCACTTCCAGTTGATCAGTATTTAATTTGCAGTAGTCATACTGACTTTCCTGCTCAGGCTGGATTTGAATTTTCATCTTCAGATCTCATCTGCTTGAGTTAACAAGGATTATAGACATAAACTACTGACACCTGGCTACATTCAGACCTTTTTTAATATTATTAATTTACTCTCCTTGACATATAAATGTAGATTATTATTCTTATTGTCTGAGTCCTAGGTCTTCTGAAAGAACCTTAATGTCTTCTTTGCTCAATGGAAAATGTTAACTGAATGTCTACAAAAAGAAAAAAGAAGCAAAATAAAAGATACTTTTACTAATTTTCACCTTTTTCCAGCAAACTTAAAAGTACATAATGTATGTGTCTTATCCTATACTTCTTCCTTGAGAGGAGTTAAGGAACACTCTCAATTCTTTCTCCACATGAGTAACAGCAGCAGTCAAGGCAAAGTTCTTAGGGTCTGGCTCAGCAGGGGAGGATGAAGCAGAAAGTCATTTCAACAACAATAACAATGAAAACATTTTTTAAAGCTTTGATCTTATGAATTGCCTCAGTTCCAAAGGCAAGGCCTGCTGTTCCAGTCTTAACAACTGGGCAAAAAGAGCAGGCATCCTGATTACAAATGTTTCTTCATTGCCAAAGACAGAAAAGTGGAGAAACAATGACAAGCTTTGGGGGAAAATGCAGCTTTTTTTGAGAACACTATCATTGAATTGATTCACAAAAGCATTGCTATCAATAAATAAGGCCTCTGTTTTCATTTTTGTTGTTTAGTAGTTTCCATTTTCCATCAGTTTATTTTCAGATGCAAACCAATATATGACAAATATTTAGGTTAAAAAAAGTATTCTCTGAAATTCTAATACTGCTTGTCACTGTATTTCTTAATAACCAATATTTAACTTTTTCTTTTTTTCTTCTAATGCTGGTGATTGAATCCAGGTTGTCACATGTACCAGATAACCATTCTACCATGCAATATATGATTGCATATTGGGATAATAACTCTAGTCTATTAAAATCTCAGTGTGAACATATTTAGATAGGAACAAAACAAAACTTTTATACAGTGCTGCCATACCGCTACTGGGATTATAGCCAAACTAATTCAACTCAGCATATAATAGAGACCTGTCCACTTATGTTTATTATAACATTAGTCACAATAGCGAACCTATGGAATAAGCATAGGCACCTACCCACAGATGAGTGGATCAAGAAAATGAGGTGCACTATTCAGCAACAAAGAGGAATGAAATTATGTCATCCCCCAAAATGAGGAAATAGAGAGCATCATGTCAAGTGAAATAAGATAGAATATAAAATAATAGTACCACACATTGGCTTTTACACTTGGAAAAAGAAAATAAAAACCCTGGAAGTAGAAGGAGTCATTTCATTCAATGTGCACATTAACTTTTGAGAACCATTGTGCTATACTGTCAAAGGAAAAAAAAATGAACATCTTTTTAAATTTAGAATAATCCTAATATTATGGCTTTATGACACAACCATATGACTTATTTCTTACCAGTAAGTTTTGTTTTATACTCTTGGGTTTGTTTTTGTTGTTTTTAATTATTCGTGCTAATCTTCAGGCTTGAACTCAGGGCCTGTGTGCTGTCCCTAAGCATTTTGCTCAAAACTAGCACTCTACCATTTGAGCCACAGCTTCACTTCTGGCTTCTTTAGTGGGGAGTAGTTAATCGGGAATAGTCTCAAAGACTTTCCTACCAGGGCTGACTTTGAACAACTGTCCTCAGATCTCAGCCTCTTGAGTAAGTAGGATTACAGGTATGAATCTGGTATCAGGCTTTACCTAAAGGGTTTATAGTAGCTCTATACACTTTCCTTTTTCACTCTACTTAAAAACTCTCAACAATAAATCCCAAATGCAATGCATGAAGAAAATTAACAAATCTTTGATGTGAGCTGCCCAGTCCCAGCATGACTGTATTCTCTTCTATGCCAGTACATGATCTGTTATGATCAGGTGACAAAGGTGATAAGTCTAGGCAAAATTCCTACATTAAAAACATTCTAGTGCTTGAAACACTTATTTTCACACAGGAAAATATGAATTTAAATATTATGCCCATGTATGTCTCTTTTCAAGTCAATATGGAACATCCTTCTAACAAGCGTCTGCTATTAACTAACTTTGATAAGCTTGATTAATTTACTTGACTGCTGTATGCCTTTCTCTTTCCACAGGTAACATAAATTGGTTTGTCTAACTTCATAAATGTAATAGTTTTATTATGCACAAATACTCTGAAATAAACATTTAAAATCTGTAAATTAAAATCTGTAAATGCCAATTCATATACTTTAGCATTTCCTCACAATGATATAATTTTCAGCATGTTGTAAACATTTACACTTTAAAATAAAGCTGTAATTTAAAAAGTTCACCATATATGTACTCATTACTTATGTAACTAACCCCTCTGTACATTACTTTTACAATAAAATAAAATATTATAAAATAAAAATGTATTTACTGTATGGAATCAAAATACCATAGGGATTTACTACTAAACATTCAAGTAAAATAAATGATCAGGCTCTTCCTCAGTGGTCTTACATTTTATGTCTTCTCTTTGTTTCTCTTGTATGCTTCTAATCTATATTACCCTTAAAATAATTTTACTAGAGGAATAAATTCACACTCTGGACATTTAAGTCTTAAAAAAAACTCACAACTTTTCAAAAGTGTAGTATATTTTGTAAATATTCCTTTGTAGTGTTCTTTGTAATGTCTTGAATTTAATAGTTCACCTACTACATCTATATAAATGTAATAAACTCATGATCATGTATAAGATTCATTTTGCCTGTGTCATGCCTAAAGAGTGTTTCAAATCATTCTCTCTACATAATTTTATTTAAATAAACATAACATTGTTACTATGCTTCTCAAAATTTGTTTCCTAACATGTTGAATGGAAAGATCATTGCACATAAAGAAGCATGCTTACATAGGCTGTAAGTAAAAATTGGAAAATCAATATAATTTAACTGTCTTATCTGGCTTCTTTATGCTTGTTTTCCATAATTGCTTTCAAGCACACTTTTATCCACCCAGTCTTCACCTTCAAAATTGTAGGTCTTTTTTTTTTCTTATTTTGTGTAAGTATACATTGCCATTAGAATGTACATATATATATATATATATATATATTCTGGCCATGAATATTAACCAAAAAGTGAAGTATTTC
Source organism: Perognathus longimembris pacificus (assembly GCF_023159225.1). Classification (NCBI taxonomy): domain Eukaryota; kingdom Metazoa; phylum Chordata; class Mammalia; order Rodentia; family Heteromyidae; genus Perognathus; species Perognathus longimembris. The sequence continues at coordinate 27,477,211 of NC_063165.1, read as the reverse complement.
ATCACAGAATTTCTTTGGTTCATAAAACTTAAGTGAATCTTAGGAGAGATTTTTATCTGGGGCTCAGTGTCTAAAAAAGTAGTCATTTCTGACAGAATATCCAAATCAAAGTTACAGCAAATCAACTTTATAATGTTATCACACATGCCAAACATAATATTGAACTACCAACAAAATGGCTGTGTTATGCAGAATACACTATAATTAACCTTGTAAATTCAATGTACTTGAAACCCAAACATGTAGGTACTTTAAGAAAGGAACCACAGTGCTGAGAGTAAATGTGAAATTGGCTAAATAAATTTTTGAATGCTTAAGTCATTTAGCTTTTTCAGCTTAAATAAGAGTTAGTCATTCTTGGATCTGGGACATTATAAATAAACTGACCAGAATAATAGCCCGCATGTTCTGGGATATCCTTAACTCTGAATTACTAGGTTAAATTTCCCTGAGGTGTTTAAATAAATTAACTTAATAATAATATTCACTGTCTTAAAATCGTAGGTAAATCTTCTCCTCTGGTAGGTGACTACTCATGATTAAGAGGAGTCACATTATTCTTGAAAGGGTGGAGTCTGGATTAACAATTATATCATGGCACATAAATGTTTTTCTTAATGTACCAAACATTACCTTAAATACTCAAGTTTCATGTATAGATAATTTTGTATTTACTAAAGTAACATACAAGAAATAAATTAGGACTTATAAATTAGGAGGGATCTAAAATAATCCCTGGGGTTAAAATGTTCTAAAGTCTGAGTGAATTCAGTGTTCAGAATTTCCAAGAGATAATCCATTATTTATTTCTCAACAGCAGTTTGAACAAATCACTTTAAAAAAGTACTTAATATTACTATCCACAATGTGTTTCCTAATGTCAGAAAAACTATTTGGAAATTAATAAGGGTAGACATAAAAAGCCCTTAGAAAAAATATTAAAAAGCACTAGAAATAGGAGTACACATGGTTTTCAAAATAGGTATCAGTCATATATTCAATGACTACACATGTAGACCTGGACTCTTAAATTCCAGATCGTCTCTGAATTAACTCTTTGGGTGAGTTGCTAGTTTTAGACAAGCTTATTATAGACCATGCATGTTCTCTCTCTCTCTTTCTCTCTCTCTCTTTCTCTCTCTCTCCCTGTCTTTCCCTGTCTTTCTGTAGCTCTGTGTCTCTCTCTGACTTATTATATCCTTTCTTTTGTTCTCTTTCCTGTTCATCTTTGCTTCACCATAAACATTTCTATGTTTCTATTCCTTTTATTCTTATAATCGTACAAAATTAACATGAAGGCCTTATATGTGATTCAGACTCAGTAACCATGCTTAAGTTTCAAACTTGAGGAGTAGTTAATTATCTAGTATTGGAGAAGATCAGGTTCTCTACATTATTTAAAAACAACACTGTCACAGCAAGGTAATTCTGAATGTATGAAGAATTAAGAATGGTATGATTTACCTTATTTTAAAAGAAATAACCCTGAACCATGTTCGACAGACCATCAAAACCAATGATTGAACTTAGAAAATTATGTGATTTTGGAATGCTACTCAAACAAGGATCAATTAAAATTGTAAAATTGTAAATTTGTTTTAGAATTCATGATTTCTCAATTTAGAGTATAGAAGTATTATATATTGTAATACAAAATGTTCATGAGTGAGTTAAGTTTAATTTTAATATTGTTGTGGCACAGTAAACTCTTGGATCTGTGGATTTCTGGAAAAAATAAGGAAAATGTCAGTATTTATTAAGTGATTGCTGTGTGCTAGAATATGTGTCCTTACTGATGTCTCCCTCTCCACAAGCTGCAGACATATATTCTCCATAGTTATATTATATTTGCACACTAAAACTCTAGAATTCAAAGTGGGTCAGTAGTTTATCCATAGTGGCTTAGTGACTAAGAAAAGTGCCATAATAAAATCAGTAGTCTGGTTTAGACCATCTACACTGATCAAAGAAATAAACCTATTCTTTTTTCCTATGATGAAAATACTATAAAAGATACTATATAATGGCTCAAAAGAAACAGTGTAAAGGCAATTCACATACTTATTGAAATCTTTAGTTCATGGCAATGTACATCTCACTTGCTTCAAATATTTTGCTACCTTCTTTGTACACTAGGGTTTTACTTAGGCACAGAAATTCTTGTCCCTCTGTGGCGCCAACCTGGGTACTTGAACATACCTGTTTGCTCTCATAGCCACTTGGGCTCTTGTTCTATTTTCAGGTGGTCATTTATAATATTTAACATACTAATAGTGTTCTTCTTTTTTGTTTTGCCAGTCCTGGGGTTTGGACTCAGGGCCTGAGCACTGTCCCTGGCTTCTTTTTGTTCAAGGCTAGCGCTCTACCACTTGAGCCACAGTGCCACTTCTGGCTTTTTCTGTATATGTGGTGCTGAGGAATTGAACCCAATGCTTCATGCATGCTAGGCAAGCACTCTACCACGAGTCCACATTCCCAGCCTAATGTGTTCTTCTTTCCCCCTTCCAAAGATAAGATTTTTATCTCTTAAGAGCTAAGAACAAGTTACAATGAGTGTGAATTTGAGTGGATGATAATTAGAGCTTTGGAATTGTTGTAAGATCGAAAAGGCATCTCCTGGCTACATTAATTTGTGTATTCACTCACCTTGACAGACAGCAATGGTGTTTCCTGTACATTTTTTGTTTTTGGAAAACCCCTGCAACTTTTTTTAGAAAATCTATTAGACATTTATGATATGATTTTAAAAGCAACAGCTATCTTTAAAACACTATAATTAAAAAGGATATTTAGAAATTGGTGCATATTCTAGATGTATAAAATTGCTCAGTTGGTAGAAATGTAACACTGCCATCCAATTTAATTAGAAAACTGTTTTTAACAGACCAAAGGCTTTGAGAAAAATATATTCCTAAGGCATTCTTAGAGTATTTCCACTGACTTCCTCAAACAAAGAGCCTACTAAGTGATAGGCTTTCCTTGTAATAATTAAAGGAGCCCCATGGAATTATGCTTGTGAACGCAGAGAACAAATAATAGCAAGTAAAATCTGTGGAAGGTTATGACCCTTCAGGTCTTTACATCATAAAATAGACATCCCAAGCAGTATAATTTCAGTTGTAGGTAATTTGATAATTTCCAAGTCCTTTTCTTACTTTGTATTAATAAATAAATAAATAAATAAATAAATGATTGCCTTTTAAAGTTATTATTATATTTTCTTCAAACTGTGAAGGTATTTTTGCAAATCATAGACTTTTTCAATTGAGTATGAGTATTAAGCAGACATTACCTGTTTTAATTTTTGAATCACTTTTAGTAACCAGTAAGTATTTAGGAAGATTACATTTTATAAGTGTGTCTATCTTTTTAATATAAATGAATGGCTACATCTGGCATGTTTCAGTCTTCAGAAATAAAAGCAATTACATTAGTGTTACTTCCTTTTGTTGCTGTTCTTAGGTGCAAAAGAGAGAGAGAGAAAGTAAGTTACAACTAACTGTAAAATTTGGGGAGGGAATGGGGAGGAGGGAGGGTAGGAAAAATGAAGGAGGAGGTAACACACTTGACAAGAAATGCACTCACTATGTATTTAACTGTAATCCTTCTGTATATCACCTTGAAAATAAAAATAAAATATAAAATAAGAAAAAAAATGAGTATGTGGTATCATGGTGTAACTCAGATGTTAACTAATTTATCAGAATGTAAATCTTTTTATTTAATTATTCAAGTAAATCCTATCTAAAAGATACACCAATTGTGTACAGATTTTGAGACAGGTTCCAACATCATTTACAAAAGGAGAAAACCTAGTCAATTATATTAGAAAGATCTGAACTTATAATAATAACAAAATTTGTTGTTTTCACACTTAAAGGTTTGTGTTCATATTGAAGATCAATCATATTTACTAACCATATTTCATCACAATAGTTTATAACTCTTTGGAAGGTCTTAAATTTACAAAATAAACAAACCAGGTTGTTAACACACTTACTCATAGATATAACCTATTGAAATAAACAAAACACAAGATGGGAATTCAAGACACAGAATGACTTTATGCTAAGGAATTACAAGAGTCTGAGGAAATTCATGCAGCACAAGTGTAATCCCACCAGCCTTGCTGGGTAACTCCAATGCTTATGACTCTTTTAAGAATGTGAAGAAACTGTCCTTTACCAATGGGACTGACAATTCCCCTGAAATCATAACCCTTGTCTACAGTTTGCAGCGTGAACTTGGCTACTTGCCAATGTGAACAACGTTTAAATTACTTTATGGCAGCTCATTGAGCTTTCAAGCCTTCATTAGCTTTACCTACTGTGCTTAATAAGGAGCAATCTAATGTATTTTCTCAGTTCCTTTTCATCACTAATGACAGCAACCATCAACATCAGGAAGGACAGTTGGCTTTCACTTTCAGCTTCCTCTGTCCCATTTCTCTGCCTCCAACACTGATAGGATCCTATTATCCCACCAATCACCATTGCACAGATTTGGGCATGAAACAGAGTTCTTCTTGAACAAAAACACAACCATAAGCAAGAAAAGCCCTTAGAAACTAATCTAATCTTCTTTTTGAATATTACCAGTAAAGAAAAAGTTTCACTGTATTATTTGAATAGTCATTGAAAGTCTTTAGATTCTAGGATGGTTAAGGCTAAGAGATTCCTGATGGGAGCAAAGAGTCCCTGAGCTATGACACCAGCTCATAAACCACCTCTCTGTAAAGTAGGAAATATGAATATTTTAAGCCACATTGATTTACTATGCAAACTACAAATACCCATTATTATAAGGTATTCCTCCAAGTCTGAAAGTTGGTCATATTGTACTTAGAAACCTCTTATTTGTTCTCAGACTAAAAGCAATACAAAGTAATTTAAGGACGTTTACAACACCAAGGTATCATTGAAGCTGACACATATTTAATTAAAATAATTTTTCTTCTTAATATCCTATGATGTCTTATATACACTAAGTATATAGTGCCAACTCTAATTGCATATGTACATCTATACCCCTATGTAAATATATGTCACATATGTACAGTACAACCATACATACACTTATATATCATATATGTATTTTGTACATTTATACATGTCTATATCCACAAATATATCTATATCTATATCTATATCTTCATGCATGTGTATAGTCTTACATATAATAGTACTTAAGAGTTTTTTAAAAATACGGTGAGTGGAACAGATATGTCAGCGTCTCCAAAACTCATTCCCAATCTGCCACTTGGAATCTGTCAAGCTCATAATGAGGCATATTGTGCAGGGATACACATTGGGCAGAGTGAGCGTCTTTCTGAGCCCTGGTTCTCCACTCACCATCATCTCCTATCAATCATGTTCTTGGCAACAGCAGGGGTAATGGAAATAGAAGCAGAGGTAATTAGAGGCGTTACTCTATTCCACATGCCTAGAACTAAAGGCCAGAGATACCCTGTGAAAATCTTTTTGTGTTGTAGTCTTGCCTAATTTTGTAGTGAAGAAAGAGGTAAAATGTCAATGAATTTGGAGTTCTGGCTTCCTTGCATAACCAACATCAATATGTTTTCTCAAAAATAGATATAAAATATCCAGTAAGTCTTTTGTAGATAAGTATAGAAGACATGCACTGCTATAAATCCAAATTTAAAAAATCTAGTAAGTCCTCAGTTTCAGCAAGAGCTTGCAAATTTTCACATTATGGTGACATGAAAAAGCATTAATAAACAAAACATATTAGCTTATTATTTATTTTATTTTATTAAATTTATTGGTTTCTGACAGACCAGAATTTCTGTTGATACTGTGACATGAAAAATCAATGAATGCTCTTAGAATTTTTCTGATGAAAGATCCTTAATAATATTTACATTATAAGACCTTTGTTGGAATAAATGATACATCATACTAATCACTAGATGCCTACTAGGCCACCAATAACTGGCAATTTAAATATATTTATGAGTTCATACTTGAGTCAAGATTCTTATAATTCAAGATGGAATAGATTATTATAAATTAGATTTTTAAATTGAAGAATAGAGCTAAAGGACCACATAAATGAAAGTAGAACATTTTCAGTGTCTTCATAAGACATATTGTGAAGGTGTATGTACATATGACTGTCTGATACAAACAGACATTAATTCTTTGCTATTTTTAAAAGAAAGATTACAATACTATGACAGTTCAATTAATCAATGCACTTATGAGTACAAACAAACCACTTGTGCAAGGAACACACGACTCTTGTCATCGGAGCCAAGAATATAGCTCCATTAAGGATGTCACAGGATACATTGAAGTGTGCTGAACATCATTCTCAGAAGGATCCTGGCAGTAGCATAGCTTTGACCTTTACCAGGCTCCTTCTGAACAGGCAGTGAGGTATCAGTGTTCTAACTTCTGCTAGCCTATGCCAAAATTAGGTAGAAATTAGTGTTTATACACAGGAATGTTTACCATTTCAAATCCTAATTTCTTCATTGATCAACTACAATTTGCATCAGTGGTTTAACTTCATCTAACCTCCACTTTGCACTTCTATCATATGTGGGTATGACATTCTCTACCTGGGTGGTGACTGGTGGAAAGTAAATGACATGTCTAGCTTAGTCTCATGCCAAAGGAATTAATGGTGATGAAAGAAAGAAAGAAAGAAAGAAAGAAAGAAAGAAAGAAAGAAAGAAAGAAAGAAAGAAAGAAAGAAAGAAAGAAAGAAAGAAGTTGCAGCTAATATGGAAGTGTTGTTCTAATTTTCAATGGGCTACTTCTAAACTAGAATATGGGAACTATGAATAAAAGGTTACTCATACAATAAAATCCTATGATATACTGCCATATGCTTTCCATGTTTGTATTATTAACATATCAGGACATGGGGGATTTAGCTCAGAGGAAGGCCCTGAGTTTTGTCCTTAGCTCTAGAAAAGTAAAATAAAATGCTATCATATTATAGTGAAAAAAGGAATCAGATTTGATTTCATGTAAATCTATCAGATTATCCTATCCAGAAAGTAAATTTAAAACCACTCTCTAAAACTTTTTGCATAAGGAAAACACTCCATCTCCAGATAACATTGATATCTCTTTTCCTATTCTCTTAAAATTTTCAGATCTTAAAGTAGTAAAATAACTAGGGTTCCTTATTGTTTTACATAGGTCTTCGCTAATAAATTTTTGCCAGTGTTTTCAAACATCTATTTGATGTGACAATTCTTGAAATCTTTATTATTTCTCCTAAAAAGTTAAAAAGCATGTTTAGAATCACTCTTCAAATGTTTATTAGATAACAGGTCTTCATATCACTTCAGAAGTTATATAAATTTCTAAGAAAATCCAGAAGAAAAACTTGGTGTACCATCTCATAAATGCAAGCCTTGTTCTATTTAGGCTACGCTTATATATAATTTGATTACTTATCCTTAATTATCCTTTTTTTGGAAATGTAAAGGTTTTGTTCCAGGTGAAAATAAAGGTGTTTCCAACTTGTCTCTATATAAGTTTGCCTGGATAATTCTTTCTGGTGCATTCTGTCATAGGCACTGGGGGACATGTAGCAACATCTCTGCCTCCTGAACATCAAATATTAGTAGCAACCTTCTCCTGCATTGGTGATTTCCAGAGCTGCTATCAGATATTGCTCTATCTCCCTTTGAGGCAAAATCCTTGTTTGATTGACTAAAAGAAGATAAATCCACATTTTGTTTAAGGATATTTCTCCTAAACTCTTATGAAATTTCTGAGATCAAGAGTTTGATAATTTTGGTTTGCTCGATGACACTTTTCCAGTGGATATATTATATAGGACTCATTCATAAATTTTCACTTGAGCTTAGCAGCACATCTTCTTGATTCTGTAAACAGTATTCTCCTTGTATGATTTGTACAGTTTTTTCTTTTGCTTCTTTTATTTCTTTTGTGGCAGAACTGATGTTTCAATTTAGGACCTCACACTCCTGTTGATTTGTTTTTGTTTGTTTGTTTGGATTTTTTGGGGGGCTGGTTATTTTGCTCAAGACTGATGCTTTACCACTTGAGTCACATGTCAACTGAACTTTTTGCTGGTTAATTGGAGACACCACTCCAATGGATATTTTTGCTAGGGCTAGCTTTGAACTACAATCCCCAGATCTCAGCCTACTGAGTAGTGAGGAGTACTGGCTTGAGCCAATAGGACCTATTATTGAACAGCATGATTGATCCCTGTAGAGGAAATTAATTTCATAACCCCTTTAGAATCCAAGGTGTTCAAGAGCAACTTCCTTCCAGTTCCTCACAATAACCCATTATATGCCACATCAGTTGACATACCTCAAAACATTCATGCATCATGATTAGAATATTAAACTATTATATCTTTAGTAAAGTAGCTTGAGGTATGTACTAAATGACTTTAAGTATTGTATATCCTGCCTCTCTTTTTCAGTAACTCCCAGGAAAGGAAAATGTTCCTTTCCAATCACTATTTTTATACTAAAATTTGTTTCTGAATTTCTCAAAACTTTACATATTACATCACACATATTCAGGAATGATATTCCCTCACATCAGAACATGGCTTTCTTTGCTGAAAATAAGTCTTCATATCAAAAGGCTGCAGCTGTTCTCAGTCACAGCATTTGCTTTTAACCTTTCAGTGCACTGCAACTGACCACTGCACATCCCATTCAGGAACATTTTGCATTCAGGATCTCACAGAATTTGAAGGTATTCTTATTCTTCAACTATTGGTACTATATTAAAAAAAAAATCTTGCAATGGTCTGTAATAGAAAAAAAAACACTTCCCTAAGGAGGGTATGGGTGTTTATTTTGGTGATTTGCCTTTGTGATCTTTGGTTCTCTTCTCAGAGAGGCACTCTGTGATTGGACATCCAAACTGTGATCGTATTTCTAAAGTGCAACCAAAAATTACACATTGCATAGAGTTAAATGAGTAGCAATAGTAATATGGGCAGAGTTTCTGTCTTTTTTTTTCCAGATTCTGTTCTAAAGAGAGGCATCCATAAGTGATTATAGAGTTATCTGCCAACAGGATGTTTTGTCCACATCCTGGCAGATGAGAAGCAACAGCAGAAGAGCATGTATGCAACTTTACTTGTCATCTGATTCTTTCCACATGGCTCTTACTTGAAGAACACTTTCATCAAACAATATCAAAACTTATGCTTCTCTTTACAATTGTCCCCTATTAAAGTTCAGTGCCAGCTGTCAAAGCTGTAATGTAAACCATTATTAACTCTTATAAGTTCTATCCTGGAACTAACAAGGGAATGTCAAAATTCTAAACACAGCCTGCACTAGAGGAGAAATCACAGGAAAGGAAGGTGGAAAACACTAAGTGAAACTTTGTCAACACAAGCAATTTTAGTGAAACTATTCACAACTCAGAACCTACATATCTCAAGAGGAAAAATAAAATATAGCATCATCCATTTATTTAGGGTTTTAGTTTATTTATGAAGGACAGAATCAAAAGACAAATAGGTTGGAAAAGTTGAGGAAATATCAATTCTTTCTGTTTAATTTTTAAATAGGGCTTATATTTCCTATATATATTGGAGTTTTGATGATATTTGAAAATTTGATATGAGAAGAAAGAGGTATAAGTTGGATACATAAAAATAATATGTGCATTACAAAATAATAAGAAAATTGTTTTTTATGTTGGAAATTAACTGTAAAACTCAGCAGGGGAGTTGGGGAAGAGGATAGTTGGGAGATAAAGGAGGGAGGAGGTAAAAAGTTTGAGAAGAAATATACTCATTACCTTGCATATGTAACTGTAACCTCTCTATCCATCACTTTGACAATAAAATTAAATTTAAAAAATTTTAAAACGAGAAGTTGTTTAACTTAGTGATAGGAAGCAAATTAGAAACAAAGAAGATGGTTCATATAATATGGCTTAAGTTAAATAAATGAAATTTCAGGACGTTCCTCCGCATTTAACTAAGTTTGATGTTGTTACCATGACAGATACTTAAACAATCTGACTGTCATTCATTAAGATAGCAAAAGAACTAAGATTTACATATTCCTCAAAACCAACATTACAATTTTCAATGGACATTGTACTTAGGTTGTTGTCATAGAAAATTCTAATCACTTTATAGGTAAATTTACATTTACATGGTATGTAGATTGTCCAGCCAAACAAAGTTCTGATCTACCACTGGAAATAAAACTGACAAGGTAAAAAGTGAAATATTTTAAGTAGTGTCACAGCTACTATTCCTTCTGTAACAGAAATGAGTTTCCCATTTTTTATTCTATTAGAGAACACTGTCCTGGGAAATGTAGTGAATATACTTAGAGTATATTCACGGATTTCCTACAGCCATTTTATAAGGGATATTTGAACTGCCTTCAGGAAAATACATTGTATTCTGTGTGTGGCAGGCAAGTGCTATGTGACTGAGTTACATCCTTAGCCCAGAAATGTTATTTAATTTGACCTTTAAAATCACTGCTAGGTTGGGATAAAATTAAGGGAAATAATTTAATTAAAAATAACTTAAATATCTCATTTTTTCTGTGAATTAATAATAAATCATATAAATTACCCTATACAAGGTAAAACAGTCTACACATTTTACTGAATTCCTGTGTTATTATAATTCTTTGTAAATATGTGAGTACCCTTTATAGTAGTATTTATGATTTTTAAGAGTGTTTATTGTGCTTAATTTCTGATCATTGAATTTAAGAGCTCATTGTGAGGTTTTTAAGTAGCTAGATATATCCATACTACTCCCTAAATTTATCCATGATCATATATTTCCTAAATATGTTTGCAGTTAAATTGTCTCTGAAAGTTGAAAATAATCTGGTCTGTAGCATCTACAGAAGAAAGAATTCACATTTCTTTTTAGTATTTTAACCTACAAATTTATGCTTTAAATTTACACTGTTGGCTTTGGTACAGACTGAAAAAAATACTATGATAGCTAAAGAAGTCATAAATCAAATATATTCCATTTATTTGCCTATCTTTTTCTATTTAAATAAGATGTTTAATGATAGTTTAGATTTTTATATTGGCATAATTTGATTAAGAATCTACAGAAATATCACATTCATGGAAGAATGTTTGTCACATATTTTATATAAGTTAGAATTTTTCCACTGAGGTATTATGTAGATGGTTGTAAATTATATATGTATACCTACTCAAACAACACAATTAGATACAGTAACTTACCCAATCAGAAACAACAGGTAAAGAGATGTTACCTTTATTTATTATTTTTATTGCATAATTCCTTTAAGACAATGCCATTTACACTATATTTTAATAAACCTATGGTACTACATAAATGCAGTGTAAAAAGAAACAGGTTTAATTGTTTGAAATGTGACATTTAAAAATTTGCACTCTTACATTTTGTTGCCTTTCCTAAACTTTAATCTCTTAAAATGTTTGCCTTTCTTGATATATAATATAAAATGTGCACCTATAAATATAGATTATTTACAGGAATCAATAGAAAAGATACATGATAAACAAATAAAAATAATGGAAAGGGTTAAACACCACATGGGAAAACTCAAGAGTGACTGATGGCAAGAGGGAAGAGAAAAGCTATCAATAACAGTAAATGTCACTTGTGATAAAGTAGACTGGAAATTAAATGAAACTAAATTTCAAGTCTTCCTCTTTTCTGTCTTTTAAGGTGTCAGAATTGTACTTTTGTGCATCCAAGGGAAGTCCTGTCTCTACCACTCAGCTACATGCCTTACCAAAATTAAAGAAAGAAAATATCTTTTGGAAAGAAAAGGCTATTATTCAAAAGAACAGGAGAATCAATATGTGGATAATAAAGACATATATAAACATATACACTATGGACATTTTCTCTTGTTCAAGATGTCTAAATGAAAAGCTAATATAAAACTATATAATATTTAAGTGACGAAACAAGGAAAGTAACCTTTTCAATGATGATGATGACCTAAAACCATGATATTCAAGAACGTTTAGGTAATACTAGTTATGCAATGCACTGGCTATTCTGAAAGCCATCAGTTTTGAGGAGGAAGCAATTTATGGAAGTTCAAAGTGTTTGAACACAAAATTGATAAGCAGCATTAAATACTTGGTAGTGACAAGAGCTTTTGCTAACCAGGACAATAAAATCAAAATAAATTTGAGGACAAACTCAGTGTAATATCAACTCAGTGTTCCAACAATTTATATAAATTTATGAGAAGACATAAAAGATTGCAGAAATCACAGATTTTATAGCTACTACAAAACTGTCATAGCACATCTGTTTAATTTAACATTTTAAAATTCATTTACATTATAACTTACAAGTGGCATATTTTCATTAAAAAAAAAAACCTCACTGATTTGATGAACCATGAATGTACAACTATTAAAAGGAAAGAGTGGTGTTGGGAGAGTTGTGGAAGATTGGTGGAAGGGATGACATTTATCAAGTTGTATTGAACTTACTAATTGACATATTGAATTGAAACAATTTGTACAATACTTAAAGATTTTTTATGAAGCAAAGTAGAAAAGGAGAACTATCATTTTAAAATCAAGAAATTCATTTTTATAATTCAAGGAAAAACTGGAGTGATAAATAATGTAAAGTTTATATTTCGATAAAATAATGCAAGATGAATCTATGCTGTGACTGTTTTGAGTTTAGGCAACAAGAATTTCAACGATCTCAATATTTCAAAAATCTACTGAATCACTTTTTTATTGTATATGTGAGTTTTATATCAATTTACTTTTATAATAAAGAAAATAAGATAAATTAATAAAATAGGAAACAATCTCATGCAAGATAAAGTATTGTTATTCCTTTCCTTCAACATTCCCTAATGGGAGTTTAAATGAATCTATTCTTTACTGGTTGCAACTATATGTAACATAATAATCAAATGTGTTCTTCTCAAATGAGAAAAAATTATTTGATTTTCTGAACAGACTCAGTGGATTTAAGATGGAAAACTAATCTAGGTTCTCCCAGTACTTACATCCTAAAAATGTGTAGATGACATAGAAATCTCATAGTAATTGATCATTTACTAAATTTGTAATGGAAAATCTACTGAATCTACTGTGTTCTAGTAATGTTGTTTCTGAAAAGCCAACAATGGCCTTTCTCCTCAGCAACATTTTTTTTTCCTTTATTGTCAAAGTGCAGTACAGAGAGGTTATAGATTCATATGTAAGACAGTGAGTACATTTCTTGTTCAACTTATTACCACCTCCCTCATTTCCCCCCTTCCTCGCTCCCCTTTTCCCTCTTCCCCATGACTTGTACAGTTGGTCCACACCAAATGGTTTTGTAAGTATTGCTTTTGGAATAGTTTGTCTTTTTATCCTTTGCTCTCGAATTTGATATTCTGTTTCCCTTCCATAGTTCTAATACCTGTATAAACAGTGTCCAGGGTACTCAGATGAGATACAGTGATAGCCGGGGTAAAACCACAGGGAGGGAATGCAAGAAAAACAAAACAAAACAAAGCAATCAATCGGTCAGACAGACAAGGAAAAAAAAAAAAGGTACAGTTTCACATGTTGCAAGTTACAACAGTGTTATAACACTTGTTTCCATAGCATGGAGTTCATTTCACTTAGCATCATCTTATGTCATCATATGGATGTAGCAATTGGGCTGTTTTGATCTTTTTCTATGAGTAGCCTAATCATGTACTAGCTATTCCCTATGAGGGACACCATAGGGTTTATGTTTCTTTGGGTCTGGATTGCTTCACTCAGGATGATTATTTCTGAGTCCTTACATTTCCTTACAAATAGGGTAGTATTATTCCTTCTGACAGAGGCATAGAATTCCAAATACAACAAATTAAAGACAGGCTGGAAGAGTGGGAGTGTACCAAACTGCAGAGCTTCTGCAGGGCAAAGGACATAGCTTGCAAGATAAACAGAAAGCCCACAGATTGGGAGAATATCTTTACAATGGACAAAGGCCTGATATCTAAAATATATGCAGAACTCAAAAAGTTAAATTCGTCAAAAAAAAAAAAATCAAAGAACCAACATCCCCCTCAACAAATGAGCTACAGACTTAAAAAGAGACTTTTCTGAAGAGGAAATGAGAATGGCCAAGAGACACATGAAAAAATGTTCTACATCACTGGCCATAAAAGAAATGCAAATCAAAATAACATTGAGATTCCACCTCACCACAGTAAGAATGTCCATTATCAGAAAATCTAATAATAACAAATGCCAAAGGAGAGGTGGCCAAAGGGAACACTACTGCATTGCTGGTGGGAATGCAATTTGGTTCAACCCCTCTGTAAAGCAGTGTGGCGGTTCCTAAGAAGGCTAAACATAAATTTCCTACGACCCAGCAGCCCTACTTTTGGACATCTACCCAAAAGATTACAAGCAATGCCACACTAAAGCCACCAGCACAGCTATGTTCATTGCAGCACAATTTGTCATTGCTAAAACATGGAACCAACCCTGATGTTCCTCAGTAGATGAGTGGATCAGGAAAATGTGGTTCATATCCTCAGCAACATTTATCAAAGAAAAAAATGGAAGGAAGTTATTCTAAATTCATTCAAATATGTAAACATTGTATAGCTTTTGCATACAGATGCAATAGGTGCTGAAACACTTCCTTAGAGGTTTATAGTTTTTTCTAGCTTTTTTGTCAAAACAAGCAAACATTCTAAAATAACCCTGCCTATGAAACTTGTGCTTTAAGATCTTCTGAATTGATATAGAGCAATAAAGAAAGTAATAATTGCTATGGAAAGTTAATAAGCGAAAAAATATAATTTCTTATAATAATCTAAAGGTCTACCTGCCTTTATGTATCTCATCAAACATGCTTTGCTATTCCGCTACTAATGTAAAAGAATAACCAATATATAACATTCCACAATGACTATGTAGACATAGTGAAAAGAACAACAGATTCTTAAGTGACATTGATAGGATATTTAGTATACAATGTCTAAACTAATTTTGCATGAACAGGAATATTTATAGTAACCTCTTGCCATCTCTCTCAAATGTAATTAATTGACTATATAAAAATCCATTAGCCAGCTAATTTCTTCTTTCCAGAGTGAGTTAACATAATTCATTAGTCGGGAATGAAAAGGGAAAAACATGATCACGTGGTTCCCTTGAAATTAATGAAAAATTTCCTCACAGTCTTACTTGTGGCCAGCAAGAGTACAAAATATTAATGATACAACAGATAAAAATAACTATGTAAACCCAGTGATCTATGATTGAATCCAAGTGGTAGAGTTGTTAGGTTTTTAAAGTCATGTTATAATTTTGAATTTTCAATATAATATTTTAAAAATAAATTTTTGATATCCTGTAAAAACTCAATCTATTGTTGACTATCCATCAAATTATTCAAGTTCCTAGATCATGACTTAAATAAGTCTTAAGCCCTACACAGCAAACTATAAGAGATTAACTTTCTTTCCCCTATTTGTTAAATATGAGATAATTTCCTTAAGTTGAAGACTTGTTAAAAGAATATCTGGTAAATAACATTAATCTCATGATTTATTTTAAAATCTTCACAATAAAAATTTCTTTCAATGAACTGGCAATATGCTTTTTACCTATGATAGACTATTTACTGGTATGCCTTCCATTAAAATTACTCATGTATCAATTTTTCTTTTTATAATGGATTTCTGAACTTTGGAAGTCTTATAGAATGCTTATACCTCTATTTTTCTCATGTGACTGATTATTTTGTACTACTTGATAGCAGGGAACATGGAATTAAATTTTGAGACTGTTTTGCAGACCTAGGATGCTTGTGTCACCCTTGCACATGTTGAAATTTTATTAGATATCCTATGGCTATACTAACTCCCTCCCCATTTCCTCAAATTATGTTTTGGCTAGTTTATCGTCAAACTTGCTTGAGCCTAGTGCTGTACCAGTTGAGTGACAGGTCCATTTCCATCATTTTGGTAGTCAAGGCTCATGGACTTTCCTACCTGGGCTGAAAACATCCCCAGTTCTCAGATCTGAGCTTCCTGAGGAGCTAAAATTAGAGGCCTGATTCAGGAGTATCCAGCCACCCTTTATTTTCTCTTAAGTGAATGATTTTCTTATTCATTAGATAGTTAAGTATCATTAAAGAACAGACCATATTTTATAGCAATTAAGCTTAAGCTACTTTAAGATACATGATCACAAATAGGGTCAATACATTAACCAATTTTCCATCTTAGATTAGCTGAATTCCAGATATATTTACCTTCTACTGAAAAGGGAGAGATTTCTTTTCTTTTGAGTTGTTACTCTCTTAAGACTCTCTTATGTCATTAAATAGAAGAAAAAAATAAAATACCACGCATGACACCTCTGTCAGATTCAAGCGCAAACTGCATGAACAAACACACTAGTATGTCTACAAGCTACAATAAACCAACAAAACAAGTGGGATGGATATAATCTATACACAGGTTGGTTAAAGCCAAATTTCTTTGCCAATTTTTTCCAGGTTGGTTTCATTTCTTTCTAGAAAGGGAGAACTAGAAAATATTTTTTTTTAAAGGCTCTTACCTTGACACATGAAACCTCTCTCTTCATATCCAGTATTGCAGGAGCACTTGCCAATGGGCACGAGCCATTCTCCTTCTGTGCTACAGTACATCCGGGGAGGATCTTCCTCCTTCGAGTTATTGACACAAGAACCTCTCACTTCCACCAGAGACTGGGAGTCCATGGGTACCGTGTCGGGAAACATCGCCAGATTCTTCACTGTAAATGGGCACTTTTTGAAGTACACCCTCACAGACACCAAGGCAACACAAGCACCAACATCTTGAAATGCTAGGTAAAATCCCTTCTTATTGACAGGGCCTACTTCTCTAATCTCAGTGTTGAGTTTAAGAATACGGTCCCCAAGATCCATCTGAGTAAAACTTTCATCAGCGGCAATGGTGTCAATCTTTGTAAACTGATGCTCTCGGAATTTAACCCCGTGATCCTCGTCAGATTCCATGTAGTACAAATTGAAAGTCTCCTTGCAAGTTCCCAAAACCAGTGGAATACTATTACAGTCCCGTAGAGTGAACTTTAGCTCCACATAAATCTTCTGAGCTGAGTTCCGGGGGACCCAGTTTGTCCTCAGCCAATTATTTTGACTGTGATCCATGACATTGCAAACCTGGTAAGTCCTGATGGGTGTGTAGTGCTCATCCACACCACTGATCTCTTCCCACTGAAGAATCAAAGCAAAGAAGATAGAATGAATGAGTTAAGCATGTGGAATAATAACGATTACCAGAATACAAAAGGCATCATAAGAATTACACAATAAATCAACAAGCACAACATTATTACTCAGCATAAAAGTCTGTATCATCCTTGTTTATAGTTTTGGTTATTTGCAGTGTTGTAGGAATTATTAGACACAAGGAAATACATAATGTTGGTGAACTTGCTTGGATTGCATTGCAATTTCTTGGCTCTGTGGAATAAACAGTCACTTTGTAAGTGATTATGCCTAGTCAACATTCCAACCCAAAACCTCAAGAGATCTGTTTCCAATAACATTATGCTATGGTTTGTTGCTTTTTTTTTGTACCTGTTTAAAAAGAAAAAAAATGCTGTCTAAATTTGATGTTTATTACTCTTCACCCAGTTTGGGATGGCTTATAATGAATTTGAATATATAGTAAAAAAGAAATCAACATAAATGATGTCGATACTATGTGTCTACATGCATGACATTTTCATAGATACTCCGGCATTCTATTAGGCCCACATTGGGTGATGGGCAGAGTTGAAATAAAACTAAAAATATACCTGATTTCTCCTCCAAAGTACTAACTTGAGAGTGATGCATATAAAACAGACAATATGGTGAATCAATCAATTCAACTTAGTTTTTTATTCATTTTGGACATCAGATGATAAAAGAAATTATATAAAAATACTTGAATTTGCTGTTATTTTTAAAATGGTTAAGATTACATGAATACCTTTTCTCATTACAGAAGAATACTTTGAAACTTTCAAGATGTTTTAGAGCTGTTAATATTTATCCCTACAGCAAACTTGGAGAAACTTTTAACTTCAGATCAATCATACTGTTTATGTGACTTATGAGAAATTACAGCTGTTTCCAACTGTCATCCTTATGTTTACTTTTTCTATATGCTTAATTTTGCCTACTGATTTAAAAATAGCATTTATTTTACCTCGATGTCTTTGAATTCAAATTTTTTGAAACTCTTCATTTCATATTAGAGTTAGATCAGATTAGATGACACATTATGTTTCACTTAGGTATATTCTGTGTTTGTATCAATGTGAATAATTTTGTTGTTTTCAGGAGTATAGAATACTTTGTCCTTTATTCCTTTGTTACTGTTTCTTTTCTTCTCCATGTCTTCCTCTGATTCTGCTGTTCTTAGGAATTTTTTTTTATCATCTATCCCTCACTAAATACCTGATAGGATCATAGAATACATACTAACACTTTTACACCATATACACTTAAGTTTTGACTTCATTTTTCTTCTATCTGACAAAGTACCACTTCTTAGAAAATGAAAGAAGGGAGATGTGGAAGAATCATTCATGATAGTAATTCTTAGCAATAAAACATGTGATTAAGACATAATATTGTATAGTTACAGAATAATAAGAAAATATTCATTTTGAGAGGCCTTGTATAAATATGCTGTGAAAATTTTCTCCACTAATTACTTTTAGCAGCTATAATATATTTTAATATGATTTAAATAAACAAGAAGCATTTAAAGCCTATTGGCATTATTTATCAGAATCAAAGGAATTCAAATCCATGTCACAAAACTAGACAAAATGTTAATTTATAAAATTAATTTTGGTAATCACAAGTAAAGGAACATGTTGCTTATTTGACTTTAAAATTTCATTAGGGAAAATAAGTCATCTACTTTAGGGTGTGTGAATTCACAAAACAATGTATGAAGTTCAACAGTGTCAGAAATTAATTTTAGAAACTTTTTCTCCTTCATTCACCTAACAAAGTTAGAAAACAAAACAAGTTAAAAGTACTACTTGCTTTAATGTTTATTAGAATATAGGATCACAAATAGGTGCTTATTTTCTTAAGTCAAAAATGGCTATAACCAAGGTCAGCCCTTAAAAAGGAACAGATTTGGAGTAGTTTGTACCAAGTGATGAATCTCCTATCCATTTATTTTGCTATCAGCATAACACTGCTAGACATTAAATAGAGTCCATTATGTGGAGAGATTCATAATTTGATGTAAAATATGATTTTAATTATGGTATTCTCATTGTAGAATTAACTTTGGCAAGCTTTCACAAGTCCTTGAAAACAGAAGTATAAATTGCAGGAAGACAATGCAAACAACACCAGCTTGCTTTGCACATAAAAGATTACACAGAGCAATTATCACTTCATTAATTTGTAATGGAAACCAAATTGCCTGTAAGTGATGGTGGTTTGCCATCACTGGCCACTTGCAAGCAGCGTTTCTAAAGCTAGCATTTAGAGGACTCGAGACAGAAATAAAATGCCTAAAAGAGCATTTTTGATAGTAGCAGCAACAAAAAACCATTAACTAAATAGTTGGTATAACCATATGCCTTATAAATTTGAAAAATGCTCAGATTTACTTCCTACTCGCAGAACTAATGTGTAATGCTCATAAATTATTCGAGATATTGTATTGTTACAGTGATTGTCCTAAAGTAGACTTGGGACAAGGAAGTAGTGATATATATATGGTATTTAATAGGATTTGTCAGTATGGAGCATCTTAATCTTCATTTCCTCAACACTTCCTAAAGAAGTCTCGAGAAGGATGTCACACTACCTTCAGCAGATTGATGACTTCAAGAAAATTGTAAATTGTGCTGTTTTGGGTTTGCTAAAATATCAACAATTCTGAGATTTAGCCCGGTTTCTATTTCTTAATCAAAGCTTTTATTATTATCACTGAGGCCACATCTGAGTCCTTTCTTTTCTTGATCCAAATTACTACAACTATAAAAAAATTTATGTACCTAGATTTCTCCCTAGACAATCCATACCAAAATTTAGACCCAGTGGCATAATCCTTATTAAGAGGAGTGGAAAATAGAGATTCTCTGTCAATATTTTTCTAGGAAGCAGATTCCCTTTTACTAGAATAAAATATGTACTTTTGAGAAAGAAATAATTTTAGGTGATTTTAGGTGATTCTTTTAGATTACAATTTATAGTGATTATTTATTTTGTTATTGATAGTAGTGGTTTTATGAATAATATTTATCTCATTGTTAATGGGATAAATACAAAAATAAAGCTCATAATTTCTTTATGCTGAAGGGAAGCAATATTAAATGCATAGTCTAATGTGAATGAAAAATATCAAGAAGGTGAAAAAAATTACTTCCTGACTTACTTTGTAAAGACAAAACCATTTTCTAAGAAACTTGCAGATGGCAACAAATGGAAATATCACCAATAATATTCTTACATTAGTTTTATACTCCAATGATCAATAAGGAACCCTTAATTTGATTAACTTTCCATCTAATGATTATGATATTAAGGTGATTTCTGTTATTCTTTCTCAATCATGTTTCCTATTCCCTTTTTTTTTTTTTTTTTTTGCACTCTCTCACGTGAGTGTTCATCCTAGGAATATCTGAGTGTTTACCATGATGGAACTGCTCAGGTATGAACATGCAGGATCAGCATTGTGGTTTAAGTGGTGGCAGCACAGGGTCTAGTGGTTCTAGTTTAAATTTCAGTACTGTAAAAATTATTTGAAATGTGAAGATTGATGATTCTGTTTTATTTCTTTATTTTAATTTTTATTGTCAAGGTGATATACAGAGGAGTTTTAGTTACATAAGTAAGGTAGTGAGCACATTTTTTGTCAAACTTGTTAACTCGTCCCTTATTTTCTCGCACCCTCCCTCATCCCCAAATGGATAATCTTTTATAGTGTGAATGACACTGTTAAACTTCAGACACAGGCATGTCCACAAACATTGTTTTGTCTCTATTTACTCATAGTTTTCTAATCTCAAATTCTGTTATACATTATGAATACACACACACACAAGAAAACAATATTTTTAACAATAAATTACAAGAGTTTGAAGAATGTAAAACATGAGACAAATGAGTAATATATTTATTAAATGTTTTTCTTTGTAAGTTTTTTTTTTTTTTTTTTTTTTTTTTTTTTTTTTTTGGCCAGTCCTGGGCCTTGGACTCAGGGCCTGAGCACTGTCCCTGGCTTCTTCCCGCTCAAAGCTAGCACTCTGCCACTTGAGCCACAGCGCCGCTTCTGGCCGTTTTCTGTATATGTGGTGCTGGGGAATCGAACCTAGGGCCTCGTGTATCTGAGGCAGGCACTCTTGCCACTAGGCTATATCCCCAGCCCCTCTTTGTAAGTTTTGTATGTGAACATTGAAAGAGTCCTGTGTTGTAGAAGTCGCAGCTCCACTAGACTACTGCGTTAGGGATGCTGTCATGACTCTGCTTTCTAATTCTGTTTGGCCATATGCTCAATTTCTCTACTAGTACTATATATGATTCTTTGCTTTCAGGAAACCTTGGAATAATCCTGCTTAATGGATCACTACCTATATTTAAAAACAATTAATTTAATTGTCAAGGTGATGTATAGAGCAGTTGCAGTTACATACACAAGGTACTGAGTTCATTTCTTGTGGAACATTGCTACCTTCTCCCTCATTTTTCTACTACCCTTCCTCCCATCTGTTGCCTGCCCCACCAAGTTGCACAGTTCATTTCCAACATATTGTCCTGTGAGTTTGCCGTTGCATTGGTTCCCACTTTGTCCTTGGTCTCACCATGTTATTGTTCCCCTTCCCTTCCCTAATTCAGATAAACATATATACTGTATACCTACATTTTTTTTTGCTTTATTCTGTCTAGGTGATTCTAAGAAACCATTAGGGTTTCTGTTCACTATTTGACCACTTGAGTTGTTTTTTTGTTTTGTTTTGTTTTGTTTTTTACCAGTCCTGGGCCTTGGACTCAGGGCCTGAGCACTGTCCTGGCTTCTTTTTGCTCAAGGCTAGCACTCTGCCACTTGAGCCGCAGCGCCACTTCTGGCCATTTTCTATATATGTGGTGCTGGGGAATTGAACCCAGGGCTTCATGTATACTAGGCATTTAATCATAGCATTTCATTTATAACTGGGGTAAATACAAAATATGCATATGTAAAATGTAAACATTAAAAACTATGTTAGGTGTGTTACTTTCAACAACATATTCATACAAATATGACTAAAACACACCTGCTTTTGGATATGTTACTCATTTTATAGTTTGCTGAAGTTTCATATTTGATATTCTGTGGATGTGTGTCTATCTATAATATATAAAAATCTAGGTTAGAAAATGGGCAACAAAATTGTAAGTAAAATATAAAATGTGGAGGGTGTTTGTTTGGAACTTGGGTTTGAATTCAAGACTTAGCTTGTGTTTATTATTCAAGGCTAACATTCTACAACCTGAACTACATCTCTCCAACTTTTTTTTTTTTTTTTTTTTTTTTTTTTTTTTTTTTTTTTTTTTTTTGCAGTTAAAAGTAAGAGTCTCACTCACTTTACTGTCTGGGTTAGCTTCAAACCATCATCCTTAGTTCTCAACCTCCTGAGTAGCTAGTAATTCAGGGGTGAGCCTCTGGAGTTCTCTGATTTGATTTTTTGTTTGTTTTGGTGTTTGCCCTGGAGCTTAAACTTCAGATCTGGTGATTCTTCTTGTGTTTTGTGCTTAAATCTTGTGCTCTATCACTTGAACTACAGCTCCATTGAGTCTTACACATTTCCTGCCTGGCTTTGCTAAGAGGTAATTTGCTAAGAGATCCTTGTATTTCAGCCTCCTTAATAGCTTAGGATTCCAGGCATGCAACAACAGTCCTACTTTTTTTTCCCCCAAAATTGATTCTGAATGCATAGAATTATTGTCATATGAAGATGATATGCTTTATATTTGAATCAAAGCAAAAACATATTTGGATGTGGATTGTCACTGGAAGAAAAATGAATATCCTAAAAAGGCACTAAGGAAGAAAAAAAGTGTGATAGCTAGAACTAACACAAGTGGGAATATGGGAGTATATTCAGAGAGAAAATAGGTATGACCAGATGAGCAAGGATAGACTTTTTCACTAACTCAGTTCCAGATGAAAGATAGGGTACTAGAGGTGGAAGTTGAGCAATTAGAATATCTTTGCATTCTGGGGTAATTTTGGAAATACTGAATGAAGTCTCTATTTCCTACTCTGAGAAAGTGATAATGAGGCAGATAGCACTGCAGGGGGAGATGGCAATATAGAAACGAGAATAGCTTTAGAAAAAAATATTGCAAGTAAATCCAGCATAATTATCAGGAAAATAACCTTTATTGATTCAATACCCACACAATATTTCCCACAATTATTCTGTTTATTTTAGGAAATCATGTTGTGTGTATATACATATATGTGCAGAAAGTAACACAGCTTATTACAATTTTTAAAAACATTTCAGAAAAAATATATTCATTCTTAAAGGCACAATGCCAATAAAAAACAAAAAGATAATAACATGTAAAGGTAAGTAAGCTGATTTCCTTAATATTTCTATTTTAAATACTGTCCTGATTTCACTCTTTAAATACCCTTTCAAGACTCTTCATAAGATATGTCTACAAATGTGACAAGTGCATAGTGATATTCATTATCAAAATAAATAGGATACTTACTAATAAGGAATATAAAATCTACTACTTATATACATTATTGTTTTAGATTAGTCATGTAAATTGTTTTTTTATTATTTTTTTCTAGTTTGAATCAGCTTCACCTCCCAAATATGTGTGCTGAAAAACAATTTAGCAGCCTATAGCGGTTTACTAATCTAAATGATGAAGCAAATAGTGAACAACTGTAATAAACCAGGTGAAAAGTATGCTTAGAGTTACATTTTTCATCAAACTTAAATCCACAAATAACTTTGTATAGTTATATCTGAGACAACGATTTGGACTAAATGATGGTCAGACCTCATGTAACTTACATGAAAAGAAAAAAGAGGGAAGTTAAATTTATAGAAAATGTGCTACTAAACTTAGAAGACAGATTATTAGAATTGAGGTGAATAACTTTGTCAAGATAATTTGAAAGCCTAGGACATGTCATGATAGTATAGGGGAAAATCACATTTTTAAATGATGTAAATTAAAGCTCTACCCCAAGAAAAACTAATTCCTAGTTTCCTAAGTGTACAGCTAGTATAAACTCTCAAATATAAAATTTGTCCTCAGAGGATCATATCTAGACTCAACATTGTCAATTTTTTATTTGGATGTAAGTGATGACAATATCAAAGAATGGACAGGAAATGTTTAATTTGAAGTAAAATTTAACAAGTACTCAGTTTAAAATGTTTAGATTGAAGCTTTTATTTGTAATATAATGAATATATGAAGTTTGTGTGTTTAAAATATTATTCTTAAAAGTACAATCATAAAGATTACCATTATGTAAAAACTACTTCATCAAAGATAAAAGTCAAAATATTTAAAAGTATATAGTAATTTATTATTTACTCCATTCAAGTTACAAAGGAAAAATAACATTGTTAACCTTATTCAGATTTTTTTTTCACTCTGTCTTCTCTCAGTGATAGAGCTCTCTACAAAAATAAATTTCCCTCAAATATTAGGGAGCGGGACAATGAGACTATCATGTTTCTAATTCTTGGAAATATCTTCAAGGTGAAATTGCCCAATAAAGTGTTCATTTTAGAATTCAACATAACTGCTTGAAAATAATGGGAGAAAATTCCATGCACACTGGCTTAACTTGTCTAGACTGAAAACTGCTAAGACGGACATTCACAGAATTATTACAAATGGCCAACTACTTAGAAATTAATGCATGGCAATGACAAAAGTACATTTCATATCAGCTGTGAGATTCATGCAATTTCCTGCTATGATAATGGGTCACAGCCAAAGTAATTCATAGCAATTTACAATATACCTGTGAAGCACTCACATCGACGGAAGTGGAATTAACTCCTGTCACCATGCAACATAAGCTAAGTTTTACAGATCTCAGAGAGCAAGTTCACATTTTAACAAAATGAGTGTGATTCTTAAGAACATTTCTTTGAAATATAAGCTCCTTTACAGCACACTTTGTAAAACTACAGACTTCTTTAGCTGCTCCTTTTTCTACAAAGGTACCATTTTAAATTATTTATCTACTGAATGTCCAAGAAACTCTGAACCTAGGGGCTTAATTTCTAAAGATATTATTGACCCTAGGTTTGAAACTTAGATCTGGTACCCAATAGTTTGGAAAATTAAAAGACTACAATTTAATTTCGAGGTCTTTGATCCATTTGGAATTGATTTTGGTGCAGGGTGATATATAAGGATCTACTTTTAGTTTGTTGCATGTGTTGAGCCAGTTTTGCCAGCAGCATTTGTTAAAGAGGCTATCTTTCATCCAGACTATTGTTTTAGCTCCTTTATCAAAGATTAAGTAGGCATAGTTCTGTGGGTTCGATTTTCAGTCTTCAATTCTGTTCCATTGGTCTTCAGACCTGTTCCAGTGCCAATACCAAGCTGTTTTTGTTACTATAGTTTTATAATACAGCTTGAAGTTGGGTATTGTAATTCCTCCAGCACTGTTCTTTCTGCTTAGGATTGTTTTTGCTATTCTGGGTCTTTTATTGTTCCATATGAATTTTTGGATTGCTTCTTCTTTTCATTAAAAAATGGTGTTGGGATATTAATGGGTATTGCATTGAATTTGTAGATAGCCTTTGGCAATATTGCCATTTTGACTATATTAATCCTCCCAATCCAGGAGCATGGGAGGTTTTTCCATTTCCATAGTTCTGCCTTAATTTCGTTTTTCATGTTTTTAAAGTTCTCATCATAGAGGTCTTTCACGTTCTTGGTTAAGGTAATTCCTAGGTATTTTATGTTTTTTGAGACTATTGCAAAAGGAATTGCTTTCCTGATTTTAGCCTCGATCTTCAGGTCATTAGCATATAGAAAGGCCTTTGACTTTTGAGGATTTATTTTATATCCTGTAACTTTGCCAAATTAAAACAGATACCCTGAAAACACTAAAAGAAGGAGTAGGAGATACACTTGGGCTCCTTGGCACAGGACGGGTCTTCCTTAACGAAGACCCAGAAATGCTACAAATCAAAGAAAGGATCGATAAATGGGACTGCATCAAACTGCAGAGCTTCTGCAGCGCAAAGCACATCGCAAGATAAACAGCAAGCCCAAAGTTTGGGAAAAGATCTTTACCAGCCATACAATGAACAAATGCCTCATATCTAAAATATATGCAGAACTAAAAAAATAAAATTCCTCCAAAACAGAACCGCAAAGAACCAGGAGCCCCCTCAACAAGTGGGCTAAAGACTTAAAAAGAGACTTCTCTGATGAGGAAATGAGAATGGCCAAGAGACATATGAAAAAGTGCTCTACAACACTGGCTATAAAAGAAATACAAATCAAAACAACATTGAGATTCCATCTCACCCTAGTAAGAATGTCCTATATCAAGAAAACTAACAATAATAAGTTTTGGAAGGGATGTAGCCAAAAGGGAACCCTACTTCATTGTTGGTGGGAATGTAAACAGGTTCAGCCACTCTGGAAAGCAGGATGGAGATTCCTCAAAAGACTAAACATAGAGCTCCCCTATGACCCAGCAGCCCCACTTTTGGGCATCTACCCAAAAGACCACAAACAAGAACACACTAAAGCCACCAGCACAACAATGTTCATCGCAGTACAATTTGTCATAGCTAAAATAAGGAACCAACCCAGATTCCCCTGAGTAGACAATTGGAAAATGTGGTACATATACACAATGGGATTTTATGCCTCTGTCAGAAAGAATGACATTGCCCCGTTCATAAGGAAATGGAAGGACTTGGAAAAAAATTATACTAAGTGAAGTGAGCCAGACCCAAAGAAACATGGACTCTATGGTGTCCTTTATAGGGAATAATTAGCACAGGTTTAGGCTAGTCACAGCAGGGGATCACAAGAGCCTAATAGCTATCCCCTAATGAATGTATAAGATAATTCTAAGTGAAATGAACTCCATGTTATGGAAACGACTCTTATATCACTGTTTTAATTACTTTCAACATGGCATGAGAAACCGTAGCTTCTATTGTTGATGATCCTTTTGTATCCCCTTCCTGTGGCTGTACCCGCACTATCACAGTATCTTTGAGTACATTGGAAACTATATATACTGGTAATAGAACTAGGGAAGTGAAAGGGAATACCAAAATTGAGATGTACAGGATAAAAAGACAAACGACTACAAAAGCAACACTTGAAAAACTGTTTAGTGTAAATAAACTGAACAATTCATGGGGGCCAAAGGGAAAGGGGGAGGGAGAAGGGGGGAATGAGGGAGGAGGTAACAAACAGTACAAGAAATGTATCCAATGCCTAACCTATGATACTGTAACCTCTCTGTACATCACTCTGATAATAAATAAGAGAAAAAGACTACAGTTTAATTTACTTATCTGTTAAATGGTAAACAAACTATTCAATACTTTCTAGACATGTGTATGAGAAAGTATATTGACTTCTTAAAGTGGATTATAACTGTATATCATAGGTCAAAAAGTAAATAAACACTACTTTTATTGTGTTGATCAGAGACATCATTGAAACACACTGGATTAATTTGTATTTTACAGGATATATCTCTTTTTTAAAAAAAATGTATTGTCAAACTGATGTACTAAGAGTTTACAGTTTCATACGTTAGGCTTTGGATACATTTCGTGTAGAGGCTCTTTAAATTTATCTAAGGCTACTACAATTTATGACAAGTATAAATTTATCTTAGTTCTGTATTATTGTTTAAGACTTTAGTAAGCATAGTGAAAGATGCAAGTCATCTGAATATTGGCTGCAGTACATTTGCATTCGATATTTGTCTATCTTTTCCTATTTAGAGTAAAGTTATTCTTTTAAATTAAGTGGAAGTTTTGGCAAAAGATGATTCACCTAATGTTGAAATTTAAATGAAAATCTGAAATAATGGGGACAGTGGATGGATGCCTTGGAAGTACTTTGATAAAGAATATGGCTACATTAGGAAGTAACAATCAAAGCAGACAAGAGAGACAAGATAAAGGGTATGGCTGGAGAGAAAAAGGAGGGGAAGCATAGGAGGAAGTTGTGTTGAGTGTTGAGATCTGAGCAGAGGATTGAGTGGATTTTTTCATAGCATCCGTGGGGGGTGTTCTAATATAAATATAGAAAATTGGAGGATTGGAGTATGATTCTGTATGTGTTTCCAAACATAATTGAGAACTTTGCTTTTAATTACTCTAGTACCGAAAAAAAAAAAAAAAAAAAAAAGAAGAAAGCTCTGGACTAGACTAAGTGCACTGAGGAGATATTGTAGGAGGAATGAACTTGTGGGCTTTTGGGGGGTTTTATGTTTGTTTGTTTTGTTTTGTGTTTTTGTTCTTTATTGTCATCCAGCCCCCAGGACAGTGCCCCATAATCACTGGATGAAGAAACAGATTAACTTTTGAAATATATTCAAGAGTAGAACTAGAATCTGAAAACTGATATTTGCCTTGAGAAAAGTAAGAGTCTCTAGTGGCTCGTTTTAACCTTATTTTATGTTCAAGGTGAGGAGATTTTTTTTAACACTGAATTATATTATCCCTGAATATTTCTGTGTAGTTGATACTGTTGAAACAATTATACACATAAGACAAATAAAATTTAGAAAGGGCATAAACAATTGCCCCAGTAAGCTATCAATAGAGCATCTGATCTCAATTATAGGACTGTGATTACAAAACTTTTTTTGTTTTCCATGGATTACACTTAGACATTTGGAAATAATGTCATTATCAGGGAGAAACAGAAAAGAAAACTGTAGAGAAAAGACAAAAGAAAAGGGGAAGTTGTTTTGTTTAGTATAAGCACAGACTAATTTCTCAACATGAAACACAGAAAGTATATTTGTAAAAGTTAGGAAATTATCTAGACGTCAAAAATCTTAAAAGTAAAAATTCAAAATTTACATCCACATAATTAAAGCTTTGGGAAAATTTTAAAATAATTTAAAAAAGAAAATAAGAGAATTCTATTTTCAGACTATATTTGATATATTTAACTTAGTAGAGGGAGAAAGAAGGGCTAGTAAAATAAAAGGAAATACTATGAAATTGTTCTTTGTAAGTATCCATATTGAAATGTTCCCACACCAAGCCTGTGTTTGGAGTTAAATGTGGCATTTGCTTCTGGAAATGAACAAGTACAGAGGTGGGAGTAGAGCTTGGAGAACCAATGTGAAAGAGGCCATAGGGCATAATTTTAAGAACAGAGTAATTATTTAGAGAATATATAGTATGAGAAGAATAAACTGGCAAGAAGGGATATTGATAGTTATAAATACTATTTTCTTAGGTAGCATTGATTTCCACACACCCCCCCACACACACCTCCAGTTATATGAAACCAAAGAGGTTACAGGTGACAATAGACTTTACCAGGGGACTTAGTAACTTTCTTTATTGAACAACTATCTCTGTAATCTTATCTGAGTATATTGGAAACCGCGTATACTGGTATTGGAAGTAGGAAATTGAAAGGGAATACCAAATTTGAGAGACACAGGGTAAAAATAAACAAACAACTACAAAAGCAATACTTGCAAAACTGTTTGGTGTAAGTGAGCTGAACACCTGGGGTGGGGGGAAGGGAAAGGAGGAGGAGGGAGGGAGGTATGAGGGACAAGGTAACAAACTGTACAAGAAATGTATCCAATGCCTAATATATGAAACTGTAACCTTTCTGTACATCAGTTTGATAATAAAAATTAAAAAAAAAGAATTTGACATGAAGAGACAGAGAAACAGAGAGAGATAGAGACAGACAGACAGAAACAAAGACAGAGGCAGACAGAACAGAAATGCCTTCAGTGCCCACATGCTAATAAGGATACAACCTGGACATAAATCTTGTTACTCTTAGTCTGTTGGAAAGGGTGATAGCTATGGTACACCCTTGATATGCTAGCAATCAGTGTGACATTTTAACTGAAAAGCTCCCTCAGTATGAACATAGATCAATAAAATTATAATAAATATAACAAACTAGCTTTTAGGTGAGACTAGTTATCTATAGCTCCAAATTATTAGCATGTCAACTTATGTCTTATAAAGAGTAGGTGTTGGGGCTGGGGATATGGCCTAGTGGCAAGAGTGCCTGCCTCATATACATGAGGCCCTGGGTTCGATTCCCCAGTACCACATATACAGAAAACGGCCAGAAGTGGCGCTGTGGCTCAAGTGGCAGAGTGCTAGCCTTGAGCAAAAAGAAGCCAGGGACAGTGCTCAGGCCCTGAGTTCAAGGCCCAGGACTGGCAAAAAAAAAAAACTGAAAAAAAAAAAAAAGAAAAAAGAGTAGGTGTTAGGGGATAGCGGCATGGCTCAAAAGGAACAGCACCTTATGGTGAATAATAAATAATAATAAAAACTTCCATTGTGTTATAATGATCAGACATGTTCCACAATATACAGTGCCCTGGGTTTTACATACAGTGTAAAACAATACAAAACAATGGCATAAATTAAATCAGCAATGGTCCCAGGTATGTGGAGTATCATTAAATGTGAGAGATCAGAATAATATGATACAAGTTAGTAACTAGGAATGTAAAGCTCTCTGGCTGTGCTTTGAATACCTAGTAGACTACAGATACTGTAAAGTAGTGTATAATTCAAAAGAGTAGAGGAAAGGATTTTAAGTTCTTCATGACTAGTATTCTTTCACAGAAATAATTACAAAAGACAATCACCCTGTGAAGAGATTTTGGTTTACAGCCTGAAGACTTCTAGTCCATTATTAATAGGCTCTTCTGCATTAAGCCTGTGATGACACTGAGTTGGAGGCATACAGAATAAAACCACTCATTTCATTGCCAGGAAACAGAAGATAATGGGGATAGATAGTGATCCAGTCTTTTCAATGGCATCTTCTCCATGAGCTAAGGACATCCCATTTGGCTCCATCCACATAAAATGGTTAAGGTTTAGCAGTAAAACCTTAAACTATTACAGATGGCAAATACTTAATAGTATAGAAGTCTCTTACAGCTCACATTTCTGCACAATAATTTATCTGTTTTCAACTCAGATCTATTGCAGAAATATACTTCCAAATTACAGTAGCTGAATTTAAGATTTGTTTCTCATGACTAATTCTGGTTGAAAAACAACAGAAATTTTGAACAAAGGACAATAATAGCATTATAGACAACACTGGACAATATTAATGTCTTCTTACCAATTTGTTGTTTAAAATACTGTACTCACAATATTTTATTTACTCATTTTTTGTGTTGCCTGTGCTAAGACTTGAACTCAGGACATGGGTATTGTCCTTGAGCTATTTTTGGTTCAAGTTTTGGGCTCTACTACTTCAGGCTTAGCTACATTTCTAGATTTTTGGTGGTTAATTGAAGAAGTGCTTCATATACTTTCCTGTCTGCACTGTCTGGAACCATAATCCTCAGATCTCAGCTTCCTATGTATCAAGATTGCAGAAGTTAGCCACTGGTGTATGTTTCTCTTTTCATAAATAGTTATTGGTGTTAAAATACTTCAAAAGAAAGCAAACTTTTTTCTTTTTTGTCAGGAATTTTGGATATGCATCAATGAATAATTTCACATAACTCCATTTGGTATGGAAATCAAGACTTTTCAAGAAGATAATTATGTCTTGAATGTAGGTATAGTATAGTTTTTGATACTTTCATTGAATGATTTGGTATTCATCTTATCGCAATGAAGGTTTAGACATGAATATCATGCTTTTTCTACTGTAAGTTTCACTTCATGAGATAAGAACAGTCTATTTTAGTCTTTATACTCGAGAAAGGCTTACACTTACTTCTTTGATTATTTTAAAGAAACACTTTGTAGTCTTACTAGAACCCATTTAATTATTACAGTCCATATGTAGGCATCTGGTCTAGACAGGAAATGACAGAAGGAATTACTAAACTTTTATAATCAATCTATTCAAAACAATTTATTAATGGTTTGTTTTGAGCCTAGGATAAGACCCATTCAAAACACAGACAGCTATGTCTTAAGCTAGTAGATAAAGCTTTCACAGAGGAAGAGAGGAATATAATAGAAAGTGAAAGGAGGGAGTAGATTTTGTAGTTAAGAACCTCTATGCTGATATCCAAGTAGAATCTGAGGTATGAATTACAGATAGGAGAGAGAAACATTCACTTCAGGAAGAACAGGTTTGGAAAGGAATGTCAAAGTATTTTTGAATGTATTATTAATTAATGCCCAGTAGACACAAAAATGAAGATGGCAATGTATATATAGCGATTACGAGTAAATGACTCTAAAAACAGAATAAATTGAAGAAGCAGCTCTGGAAGTTTTCATTTATAATTAGTCACACCTATTATCCCAGCAAATAACTAATCATATTAAAGTAAAGACAAAAGTGCCACATAATAACCTATTTTTGTATTGCTGATTAAAATATTACTGTTTTAAGTTTTCTTCATTTCAATTGCAATATATGAATTATAAACTTATAAAGTTTCATAAAGTTGGCAGATAACATGAATTGGGAGGTTAAAAGATTTTGTGTCATTTATAATTAGTCACACCTATTATCCCAGCAAATAACTAATCATATTAAAGTAAAGACAAAAGTGCCACATAATAACCTATTTTTGTATTGCTGATTAAAATATTACTGTTTTAAGTTTTCTTCATTTCAATTGCAATATATGAATTATAAACTTATAAAGTTTCATAAAGTTGGCAGATAACATGAATTGGGAGGTTAAAAGATTTTGTGTCATTAGTAAATATTAGCCTTCCATATCTACAATAGTTGCTGTTTCTTGTTCTTCCACCTGAACTCAGTTTATGTAGTGATATCACAGATATGTATCATAGGCAATTTTCTCATATATGTATATCATATATAAAACATATTTTCTATGACAACAATCAATTCTAGGAAAACACATGGTAAATCAAAATAGAGGCATTTTTACCTTTATAATGACATTTATCAGACTAAATTTATGAAACATAAATTAATTAGCCAGATGTGCTTGTGCATATCATCACTTCTAAGGTTCAGAAGGCAGAGGCAGGATATTCACAAGTTCAAGTCCTGCAGGACATTACAGCAAGAGCCTACCTCAAAATAAGTCATTTTAACTAATAGTTTATATACAGTACTTTGGTGACTGTAGAATTCACTTTTTAAGCATTTATCTCTTTGTTGTAAGTGCAATAAATGTTACAAATTAATGACTAATATATATTAAATAAGTTTACTCTAAATATATTCACTTTTTGAAAACTCTACTTTGATGTATTATTATGAAAAGACACTTTTATGATTTACCAATAGAAGCACATGCATCTAAAAACATCAATGAAGGTAAAAGTTAAGGATATACTGTCTGGAAAGTATATTCATCACATATTATGTACAATATATTTTTGTGATTAATATAAATTTGAGTAGAGGAGTTCTAATTTCATTTGAAAAGGAAAAATAAACACAGAAACAATTGTTTGAATGGCTTAACTCGAAGTTCAGAAAGTGGACACACAGAAAATTGAAGATGAAAAACACAGCTCTTGTAACAAAGTCAACCATTTTAGCAAGCAGGTGCATCCCATATCGTTTCCTTGGTTTAACAAGTCTTTGTAATGTGATATTCCAATGCAATGGAATTTCCTATAGAATTCCCAATCCACAATATGTTTTTCTATTGTCATTTACCTAAACACCAACTATTTTGTGGAATCAGAATACTAGGCTGAATGAAACTGTAAAAAGCTCCAGCTGGCTACATTCAAAATGGCACTTGTCCAGGTTTCAAATGTCTTATTTATATACAGTGGAATTGTGCCAGCTGTTTAATATTGAGGGCTAATAAATGTAATAAGCAGCACAGCACAATCACAAGTAACAACAGAAATTCTTTTCCAATAAATATCAGAAAAATACTTTTCAATAACAACTTTCACTTGTTCGCATTTCACATAATTGAATTTGTGGCAGGGCAAAATGAATTTAAAGTGTTGCTGTTTGAAATAACTTAAGAAAAACACCAATATTTTTTAAAGAAAGAAATATATGTTATAGGTAGGTTTTGATCTGTGTTTTATGAATGTGGGGGGCATATACTGACAGATAGGACTCACACCATTATATCCATGTACAGGGATATTTAAACAGGTCCCTAGGCATCTCTGAGAAGGCAAGGGGTAGTAGAATCTTGAGGAAGTCACAGTATAGTGTCAAGAGAGATTAATACCTCATGAACATACAGTAAGATTTTACCAAGAGAGTTTCTTGTATGATGGAATCACTAACATACTATAAGCAAAAATGATGCCATATTGTTATTTAGATTTTATTTCTAAAACCAAACACTCACTATTACAATAAGGGAAGAAGGAAGGGAGAAGGAAGGAAGGAGGGAAGGAAGGAAAGCAGGAAGGAAGGAAGGAAGGAAGGAAGGAAGGAAGGAAGGAAGGAAGGAAGGAAGGAAGGAAGGAAGAGAGGAAGAGAGGGAGGGAGGGAGGGAAAGGGAAGGGAGGAGAAGGAAGAGGGAATGAGGGAGGAAAGGAGGAAGAGGGAAATGAAGGGAAGCAAAGTAAAAATGGTACAGAGTTAGTTTTTAAATTCTTACGTTTTAATAACAGGCAGCAAGATGTTCTTAGAAAATTATTATTTTCAAAAGATTATGTTCTATGCTCTGGACAATATATTTTTCTAAATAGCATATTTTTCCTGGAAATGATCACTGTAAATGAGAATATTCAATTTAAACAAGTCTTTTGCACATGTGTGGATGGTAAACCCTGTCTCTGATAGTATCAGACAGAATAGAAGTGTTGTGTGCAGAAGTAAGGAACTAAGATGATAAATAAGGGGGTAAAATGGCAGAATCAATGCATTCTCCAGATCCCCAACTTTTTTCACTACCCACATATAATTAATGGGCAGCAAGGTCATCACTCTTTTTTTTACTTTGTTACATAATTCACTAAACTTAAAAAATAAACAAATGCATACACAACACAACTGCTTGACTGATTGATATATTCACAAAGAAATCCAGAGAGAGAGGAAAATTGCCAGAACTTTAGAAAGCTTCCTTACACCAACATTAATGCTGACATTCCCCTCCTCTGCCCCCTTAGTCTAATGATTTTTATATTTTGCTTTTGAGCTAATAAATTTTACTTTTAGTAAAAAGGCCTTATCCCCACTATTGTTAGGTTAAAAAATCTGAAATTTCTGATAGAAAACAAT
Organism: Perognathus longimembris pacificus; assembly: GCF_023159225.1. Taxonomy (NCBI): domain Eukaryota; kingdom Metazoa; phylum Chordata; class Mammalia; order Rodentia; family Heteromyidae; genus Perognathus; species Perognathus longimembris. The sequence continues at coordinate 27,441,835 of NC_063165.1, read as the reverse complement.
AATTTCATTTTTGAAAAAAAATCAGTATTGTAAGTGCACAGTTACATACTATCCTCAACAGAAATAGGGAGGAATTTAACATAAGATTGGCTTTTGCCAGGTATAGTTGCACATACTTGGAATCCCAGCACTTTCTACATGGAGACAGCTGCATTGACAGTTCAAGGTCAGACTGGGCTATATGAGAGTACTTTACTCAACAAACTGAAAACAAACATTTGATTTTCTGTTTTACAGACAGAGAACTGAAAAAAAAAAACAGACTTGTTTGCTGCGGATCTCTATCTCCTTGCTGATAGTCGTCACAAGAATTTGGAGTGTTTAGTGATTTAGTGCTGGAAACACTACTTTCCAGCTTTACATCCTCAAACCACTGTTGGTTTTCCTTTCTTTACTCCACCTCCCCATCCCCCAACTTGATTCCTCATTACCTTGCTATAAAATATAGCAACTTCATTTAATTTCATTAGAGGCAGGAAGAAACGGTAAAACTTCCATCTAAATATCTTTGTTTCAGCAATCACAAGAATACTAGCAATTCTGGCATGAAAATGATTGAGTTCCATGAATACAATATCTTTCATTGATTTTTTAAAAGCTTTTCAGTGTGTGTTTATATTTAGGATCATACTACTAAAAATCACAAGAGTTTGGTTGTTCCAGGGACCGTTTATTTAGAAATTTCTCCGTTGACTGCTACTTTGTAATTTCTGCATATTATTATTGAAAGTAGAATCACTTATGGCATATCTAAACTAAATTCAAAACAACCGGAATGTAATTAGATTAATGTTACTGTAAACTACCAAGTCAATGAAAGGAGGTCTTTAAAGTACAAGTAGAACACAATGGTTTGGATGCCAAGAAATCTCTGGCCTGGAATCTCCTGTACAATGCTACATTGTACAGAGGCCTCCATTTTGATGAAGTCAGTTAAACATATCAAACAAGCACTCAACTCCTTCTCTATGTGTAGTCTACCTTCCTTTCATGAGCACAAAAGAAAACAATAGTTTCCCTTTGGACAACTTCTTTATTATTAATTTCTGTCACAGAGTAACTCAAGCAGGGATGACCATAATCCTTTGCCAGTATCTCAGCAATTTCTTGGTCCTTGAAATAGTTGAAGAATATCAAGGTTCCCGAATTCCAAATATTACTGAGTCAAGTGAAAACATTAAAAGGAAGGTTAAGGGCTGGGAATGTGGCCTATTGGTAGAGTGCCTGCCTAGCATGCATAAAGCCCCGGGTTCGATTCCTCAGCACCACATATACAGAAAAAGCTGGAAGTGGTGCTATGGCTCAAGTGGTAGAATCCTAATCTTGAGCAAAAGAAGCCAGGGACAGTGCTCAGGCTCTGAGTTCAAGCCTCAGGGCTAGCAAAAATTTAAAAAAATTAAGAAAGTTAAAAGGCAGGTCAAATCTTTAAAGAGGGCCAAGAAAACTTCATTAAAATTATACAATTAATAGATTTTATATTTATAGGGTATTTAATTGATCACTTAAATTCAAATATTGTTTAATTCACAGAATCTTCTGGACCCTAAGGATTATGATGATGTTCAATATTAGTGGTTTATTAAGCAATTTTATGTAAGAATGTCTCACACTCTAACAAGACTTAGTATTTGCTTTATGCATTCATGTATAAAAGATTGTTAATACTTCCACACTTTTGAAAAGTAATAGATTTTTCATGAAATGTTAAAGAAACAGAGTATGTTGCACAAGTAAGCATTTTGTTCAAAAGTTTTTAAAAGTAATTTTGTACTAATATTAACAGCAAACACCTTAAATTCATCATATTTTTTTTAATTTAATCCAAACTTTTAGGGAGAGGGGATAGGTAGGTTAAATGGACAGAGGGGAAAAAATGTGGTACTGGTGGTGATGATGGTGGTGATAATAGTAGTGGCTCACTGTGTGTGTGTGTGTGTGTGTGTGTGTGTGTGTGTGTGTGTGGTGTGCACTAAGAGAGAAAGCAGAGGCCCTATGTTGAAAATATTAGAATGTTACAGTTCCATTGGCTTTATATATACTGCAAATATTTAATGTTGACATAAAATTTTTGGTATTTAGTGAAATGATATACCGTGTGATTTCATGAATTTTTATATTAAATAGAAGTGGTTTAGAATCTTGAAACTTCTATCACAAATTTACTTATATAGAATTTTCCAGGTAAAACACATTCATCACATACATTGATATATATGTCATATTCTAACACAAGTGGAAAAAGCCTCTTTTCACTCAAACTATATTATCTCTGTTCACTTTTTCAATTTTCACAGAGACATTTTCTTTTTTTAAAATTTAATTTTATTGTCAAGGTGATGTACAGAGGGGTTAAAATTAAATACATAAGGTAATGAGTACACTTCTTGGAAAACATTGTTACCTCCTCCTTTGTTTTTCTCCCACTTTCCCTCCCCCCAATCCCCCCCCCCCGCAAGCTGTAAAGATCATTTCCAACACACTGTGTATGAAAATCACAGACTATTTTTCATTTATCAATTCTAGAATTTTGACTTATTTTTAACCTAGTATTATAAGCTATAGTTCTTTAAAGATATCTACTGAATTTTAGAAAATTATCTATTGGAATTGGTAAAATCTGTATGGAATACACACACACACACACACACACACACACACACACACACACGGAGAGTCAACTGAACACCTATTCAAGCTATAACATTTTCCAACACCAAATTATTAATGCATTCCTACCTTTTTTTTTTAAGGGCACTCTGATATATTTAAACTTCAGTGACTTGGCTATAATCCATGAAGAAAAACCATATTTTCTGTACTGTACAGAATACACCACTGGCAATTATCCATTCCTGGGCTGATGTTTCACAGATGTTGAGGAAAGATGGTGAAAGTATATTCAGCATGGAGATATAGATGGGACAGCTTTGTGGCACCACTGTGTAATGGCATGCCCTTATTATTGACCTGAAGGTTGGTAGGAGATCCACATTTATTTTTCAGTAGAAGGGAGAAAAATAGTGTTGAAAGCTGATGAAGAAAATGGGCAGGATAAAGTAGTAGTGAATGTTATGATAATGTGGTTGGTAAATAAGAGAAGAAAACTACAGTTTAGCTGGTTATAGACAATAATTAGTACAACTTGTCAAATAGTCAAAAGTGACCACCACTATTTTACCTGCAATATTTTATTCATCTTCATATTGTCTATTAAAGAAGGTTCTAGTATCTTGGTGAGGATTGACACTTTAAAAATGTGACAAGAAAGCTGGTTTCTGGAGGCTCATGTCTCCAGTGCTACTAGCTATTTAGGAGGCTGAGATCTGAGAATCATAGTTAAAAGCCAGGCCAAAGAAAGGAATTCCCTGAGACTCATATCTAATGTGCTTCCGAAAAGTCTGAAATGGAGCTATATCTCCAGTCGTAGGGCACTAGCCTTAAGGAAAATGTTCAAGAACAGTCAGTACCCCAAGAGGTACACACACACACACACACACACACACACACACACACACACACACACACACACCTGAGAGTTAAACTAAATTATCATAGCTCACAAAGGTGGTTTCTTCTCTGAGTTATCAAACCTCAGAAGGACATGAAAGACCTAAATTTGGCTTAAAATCTTGCAGTTATCTTCTTAAAATCCTAATTTGTGAGTAAATTATTTTCATGATTTTGGAGTCCCTCATATTCTGTAGCTGACCTCCTTTCCTTATAATGTTCAAGATATTGGTATTAATTGACTAAAATACTAGACACTTAGAAACGCAGGCAGGTCTGGAACATTTCAGGACTGAGTACTGACACATTGGTCAGCATCTCCACGAGACTATCTTTTATTTATTTTTGTGCTCATTTGGCTGTGTCTTGTTCTGGGGTTGTTTTTCATTACCTTGTTGAATGCTGGTCTCCTCAAATATTTCTGCCAATGCACAAACCAGAATTAAACCGCACAGTGTATAATTGCTATATCTTTGTATAAGAAAAACTAATCTTTGAAAGAGACTAAAAGACATTATAGGACATATCATTCATTTGTTTAGTATATGCTTGTTACTTTTATCTGTTTATTTATTAAATAACCTAATACAATTTTACCAAGGCAGGTAACTAGTCAATACATGTAAATTCATTGAAATATTATGAAGAATGAATTAAAATATTAGTAGAAACAGGCTGGAATATGGCCTAGTGGCAAGAGTGCTTGCCTCCTTCCTATACAGGAAGCCCTGGGTTCAATTCCGCAACATCATATGTAGAAAATGGCCAGAAGTGGTGCTGTGGCTCAAGTGGCAGAGCCAAAAGAAGTCAAGGACAGTACTCAGGCCCTGAGTCCAAGGCCCACGACTGGAAAAAAAAAAAAAAAAAAGAAGTAGAAACAGATAGCGTCGACAATTTAAGCAACAAAATGAAGAGGTTAGCTGAAGTCTGTAAAACATAAATTGCATATGTGGGATGCTTTGCATTTAAATAAAATATTTAAAAGCATGGAAGTAAATTTTAATTACTATATATTAAGGAATATGGAAATAATCTTATTAAAAAAATAGCTAAACAGCTAGTTTGTCAACATTTTGGTCCAAAGCATGTGACAAAGTTCTTGATTTATCATTTACATTTTTAGCTTTTTCAATTATGTGGAAAATATTCTCTTCTAATATGAGTAAATCTTAACAAATTACCCAGACTGAACTTGTAGGAGTATTTCCATAGGCATTCCACTTAATGAAAGTGTGTTTTTCTTCCATGTAAAATACAGGTTTACCACCTCAGATTTTCATGGAAACAAGTCTGTTTCTCCTCCTCCCTCCTCCTCCAAAAATAATAATAATGACAGAGAAAAATAAATGACAAAGCTGGAGTCAAGGAATCTTGGAAAGAGTTCAATTGTTTTATCAGCTGCACCACATGGCAAGCAAACCTTAACCTCTTTGGTCTTATAATGCTCCTAAACTGCTGCTTTTCATATTCAGCATCATTATATATAAATACATGTATATATGTATATATAAATACATATATATGAAAACGGTACTAAGGTTAATACGCTGATTACTGTAAAATAAGCTTAATGTCAAAACAATATTTGACCCAGAGCATTCAGAAGGCTGTGGCTTTCTACCCAGTGCTTCTGTCGCCTGCCAGTCAGTAAATATACACACCATAAATTGAACAGTATGGTCTCGTCTTTCTCTTTAGGGAATTTAGTGTACACAGACTTGAAAATCAATGGAAATGCACTCTGGCTCTGTTTTTGATACAGTGGGAAAGTTGTAAGAAAAAATCAGGTCTTGGAACTATATAAAAGGCAAAACTTAAACAAATTCATATTCAAGTCCAGTCCATCTAGGATATTTTAGGTTTATAAAAAGTTAGAGAAGGCTTTAATAGAAATCATTTTTAATATGTAGTATTTTCAATATGTTATAACTGGAATAATATGCATTTGTGAATTTTAAGGGAGAAAACTGCTCATTCTATTGTAAGAAATCACACAAAGAGAGCAGGTTTCTTTGCACCCTTTCCCATATATTACATTGTTAAGCTGTAACTTTTCTATTTGTCAATAACCAGAATTGATATGAATATACAAACCACACTTGAGCTGTATTTCTGCATAATCAGACATTTAAATTATTTAGCTTCTAAGCCTCAGAATATTATAGAAAACAAAAAGCTGTTCTCAGTGAGACACTGATTTCATGCTGTGACAAGCTCAAAAATGAAAACAACTCCACACATGAGAGGCTTCTCCACCAAACCGCAGCACTCAGCACAAATGAAACCCTGCTGGGAGCATGTATCTACAAGTGTGAGTGTGTTTGACTTGGTAACACGCGTTTGTGACTCTCTGTGTTAAAAGGATAAAGTTTAAAAAAATTTAAAAAGGAGCTAGACAAGACTCGCATTGTCCACATTTTTGAAGACTTTTTTTTTTAGAGAGAGTTTAAAAATATTGGCAACGTTTGAACATTATACACTGGTGCATTGGCGCAAAGGTTTTCCTCACGTTCGTTAACCACACAGTTGCCTGCTCTGCCCTGACAGTGACCTCAATCCAAACGGAAAAGATGAGAGACCTTTCAAACTGTGTTCTTTTACATCCCCTTTCATTGGTGTGGACCAAAGATTGTACACAATCTCACATTATGATCACAGGCTCTCTTTTCTTCTTCGATGGACTACGCGCCCTATTTATGAAAAATAAAATCAGAGTGTGACAACTCATTCTTAAAATGCTCTTCTTTGTTCTTCCTTTAGACTTGTTTAATCTCTCCTCTCTGATAATTCTGTCTACACCACACTCCCGTGTGATAAACGAGGGGCAGAGTAGGAAGATTAGAGATCAGTGATACAAGTCAGAAAGACAGAGATTTCATACTGTATTAATTAAATCCTCCAAATCAATACCATTTCCATATTAGTGCACAGTATTTGACTCCATTGTAAAATATGAAAACACATCCAAAACAAGTTAACATTGTGAGAAATTACAAATAACAACTTCAAGATGGTTAGTTAGGTATAAAAAAACTTATTTTTTTCCAGTTGAAACCAAGAATATAAAAATTATTTTTATAATTAAATATGTGATGTATTTTGAGGTCATTGCTTTTAAATAAACTGCACACAGCAATACATTGCATATTGTCTGCCTGCCTTATACAGAATGCATCCTAGGTAAAGATTTTTAAAAAAATTATAAAAGTCTCAAGAATCAGATGCAGCAGCTAGTATAAAATGTCTCCTTGAATTTATTTTACTTATCTTGAAAACATGTGGACTAGTTAGGTATTTCATTAAATATTCAAAAATGTATTCAACATGCTTTAAAACATAGAATTTTTGAAGATACAAGTCCTAAGAAACATTAATATCTTAATTATTAAGGTACATTCTTTAGAATGAACATGTACAAAACATTTTAAATGGTATCTCTTTCTGAATCATAAATATCTAATATAAGACCTGTGCTAATGAACAAACATCATAGATAATATTCTATACCCATAATAGTAAATGATGGGAGTCCTTATTCCCACAATCTTAAAAGCTTAAAAAAAAGATTTTAAGAAAACAGTGAGTCTTTGCAATGATAGAGGCCTATTTTAAATTCCTTCATTAATGAAAATGTGTATGAAATTAAAAAACCCAACAATATTTGTTTATATATTAGTTCCATCTTCTTGCAAATAAAAGAGGAGCATCAACATATTTAGAGGTTTTAATACTATTTGTATGCATACACAAACACACACACAATCATTTATGCTACCTTGGTATTGTCATTATAAGTCTTTGGAATGTGGCTTCTTTCTAATTAATAGTAGCTCATAAATCAAAATGCTAGAGAAACTCTTCCTTGAGGGAATTTAATATAATCTGCATAATCCTTATTTTAAGATCAGATCTTCCTCCTCCCCTTTCAGTCTTTTGAGTGGTATTGTTTTCAAATTTTTATAGAGTTTTATTTTTGTTCTATAACTTAAGCTTCTTTAAAAATTCCAGGTACACTAACTAAAATCATCTATGACATTTATGTTAATAACACATTTACTAATTGAAGAAATAAAACAAGATAGGGAAAGGAAAGGAAGCTGTACAGTAAGAACCAACAATGAATACAAACATAAAACACACGGAAGGCACAGGGCCTGGAGTTGGAATTAATCAGAGGAGATAGAAGGTGCTGCGATAAAACAGTGAATTTAATTAGCAGTCAATAATTTAAACTAGCAACTGCAAGGTTTGCTATTTTTTACATATACTAGCAGTTTGAGTGTTTTCCAAATTCCTTTTGCAACAAACTAAATCTTGAGGCTAATAGATACTTTAAACAAAGTTTGACCAAAAGAAAAAAATCTAAAAGAGAAAGGAGAAAACTAACTCTGCATGTGCAGGGTGCTGTCAACTTATGTCAGTCTTTGAAGTTACCTATGGGAGACAGAATGTCAAATCAGAAGAGAGAAGGCAGATGCATGAAAGATAAATCTTTTTTTATTGCTAGAGTTCCAAATGTGGACAGACACCCATGGCATCTGACTTGTGGTTGCTGCTGGAAATCCCCAGGGATTTCAACACTCAGTTGTCAGTGTATACCAAGGCATGCACAACACCCAGAAAAGTGTCTTTTGCAGATCTGATATATAGTCTACTGGCAGGTAACTGATCGCCATTCCACACACTCTTTTAAGGAAAAAGATATGTTTTTAAGATAAAAATTAGAATAAGGCAGAAAAAATACTACTCTTAAAATGTTTAGAAATATGCTAATACTTCTGAGAAGTTATAGACCTGAAATTCACACACACACACACACACACACACACACACATCACAAACCAAGAAACAACACAAGCACAAACATACCCTAAAAATACACACAAGCATATACAATGAGTCCTTTGTGCTATGTTGTTTACAAACAAATGTTTTTGCTTTACAAATTAGTCATTTATCTAGAAAACACTTGTTTATGTTTATCTGCAGTATGTATCCTGTGGATGTCTGCACGTGTGTTTTAAAATATTTGTTGTAGGTGTGATTTGCTTAGAAAAATGTTATTTTAACTATTTGAGATTGCATATCTTGAAAGTAATAAAAATATATTAACATCCCTCTCCTTGAATCATTTTCCCATAGTACTCTATATCCCATATCAGTTTCAAATCATTTATATACTGAAAGTTGATAATGACAGGAATTTTATTATTTTATTGTGTAATTATATACCAATGGTTAATTACAATTGAGACACTGTTATTCTAAAATACACTTAAGACAGATTAAATTTGTAAAGTGTTTCACAAAAATATTGTTGCATACAACAACCCTAACACAAATCTCTTACTATTCCCAAACTCCAAATGAATTACTGAGAGTTTGAAAGGTAGGTACTATTTACAAGAATAAACTGAAGGAAGATATTAGCAAGTCAAGTTTTTGAAAATCAATACCATTAATTTTCTAGTATACTTTGACACTGACATCACTAATTGGAATTTATTGGGATTCCCATCACAAAATTGAAACAGAAGGAGAAAATATTAGATGAGACTTTAATTTGGTGGCCAACTAAAACTATGCAAAAACAAATAAGCAAATAAACTAATCAGAGGATTAAAATAATTAGTAGATAATAGAATGTTCTTGCTTTTAGATAAAAGCGGGAAAAATATAAAAATATAAATAAACTAAACATCCTTCAGAAGGAAGAGGAAAACTTCAGAGAGTGATCTTTGCTTCTTTTAAACATTGTTATTATAAAGATGATTGCATAGGAGTTACTGTCAGGATATGAGATTAAATATTTTGGCTGATGTTACCCCTTTTTTCTCTCTCTCTCAGTTTTCCCTTCCAGTCCCTGCTCACAAGTTGTATAGTCCATTCAGGGTCAAGAAGAAAGGTTATCATAATTTGTTTCTACTTAAAAAGCCTTTTGTCATCAATTTTCAAACTTTTGTTTAATTTCAAAAATAATGTTTAATGTAGGTCCAGAAAATGTGATTATTATGGTTTTAACATATAACCAAACTATAATATGCTTATAATATAAATTATGAACTTCCCTTAACAAATGAAATTTCCATCAAATTTACATAAGTCCATTTGATTTCAAGAACGTAGGACCAGAAAATATAATCATTGATATCTAGTTCAATATGTAAGTTATTTCAAAATTTCCTGGATGTATAAAAAATCCTGGGCTGGGAATGTGGTTTAGTAGTAGAGCGTTTGCTTAGTATGCATGAAGGCTTGGGTTCGATTCCTCAATACAACATAATCAGAAAAATGTTGGAAGTGGTGGTTCTGTGACTCAGGTGGTAGAGTGCTAGCCTTGAGCAAAAAAAAAAAAAAAAAAGTCAGGGATAGTGTTCAGATCCTGAGTTCAAACCCCAGACTGGCAAAAACAAAAACAAAACCAAAAATCCTTTCTTTTCTACTATAGTACTATAATATTTGTTATTTTAAGGATGCTTAGTAAAAAAGACTGAATAACTTTACAACAGCATGTGTAGTCCCCAGACTGTGATCTCTATCTAATAACTCTATAATTAAAGGTATTAATTAATTCTGATTTAGAGTCAAGGCAGAGCTTCTCAAGAAAATGATGCACTTGCTAGAATCAATCACGCTTCATGTAATTTTACTTCCTGGAGTAATATGCAAATGATGTAAGGGCACTTGCTGTTCAGAAATTGATTAAACCCAAACAGACCCAATCTATCCACAGATAATGAGCTTCTTCAGTGTGGCTGCAAATAATCTCATTTCCCTAATAAAATCAATAATGAAATATTTCTAATAACCACACCCATAGTTTTGTCTTAAAGAAGTCTATTCAGAGTGTTTCCTGATTATGAAGAAAGGTTATACCCTTAGAGAAACATATTGTTAGCATTCTATGGCTGCATAAATTTATATAAACATTTATATAATGAACACCTATTGCCACAAAATTACAGGATCCCTTCTTATTTAATGCACAATTCTTGCTAATACAAAATGTACATGATTCTAGAGTACTTATCAAATTTAAATACAAATTAAAATCAAACTTATTAAAAACACAATAACATTTTCATGAAAAGTAAATTTTAATATAATCTTGGTATCAGAAAAAAAACACTCCCAAGTGTTATAAATTTATTTTTACTAGTTGTTCAAAATTAGATCATTGTGATATTTCTATAATTTATACAATGTATTTTGTTTGATATTCATCACTTTTATTAATCTTCCTTACTATATCTGCTTCTACTACTCTTTTTCTAACCCACACCCATTTTTAAGAGATTTGTGACTGATTTTATTATGACATAGCTGAATACTTTGAAGAGAAGGTGTTTTCAAGCAGCTTGTAACCCCAAATCCCTTTTCCCTTGCTTTTCTATCTTTTGCCTTTCTTTCTTAAAAAAAATAAAATACATCCATTTTATTTGTAAAGGTGACGTACAGAGAAGTTATGGTTACGTAAGGTAATGAGTACATTTCTTGAGGAACAGTGTTACCATTTCCCTCATTTTCTTCCACTTTCTGTCTCCCACCCATTCTCCTCCCTCTCAAGTTGTAAAGTTCATTTCCCACATAGTGTCATTTGAGTATCACCGTTTTCTCCCTTCTTTCCCTCTGAACTGATTCATGGATTTTTCCCCCCTTAAAATAATAGAACCACTTTTTTTTCCCCCCAAAGAAGTCCATAAAACCTAGTTACTCTTCCTTTGAAGTATATTGCTTCTTTCCCTGAGAAAGAAAGTGCTCTAGAGAAAGGCCAAGATGGATCTGAGTATAGAGATCTGCATGGATTTCCACTTCTATTCTATGCACATTAAATGATACTTTGTTTTTTTTTTTTTTATCCAAACATGTTTCCACATAGTGATGCATTCTGCATGGAACCTAAATAGAAAAACCATTATGTCTTGGGCCTTTGTTCTTCGTTTCTGAAAGCTCTCATGACTTCCTTTTAAAAACAATCTTGTGAGTATTTTCCTTGTTTATCCTCTGGCTTGTTATAGGGGTATTGGCAGTATGATCCTTATAGTCATATCTTGTTACATCTACAGTAGCATTCTATTTCAATTTGTTCTTTGTAACAGCTAAAGACATTGTTCTTCTTGTATCTGTAATATTAATTCTATTCTCAAAACGTGCACTTAAGTACACATATGTAACTTCACAACAGGACTCATCTTTGCTACTAGACTGCCAGTATTTACCTTATTTTCCCTTGACCACACTTAACTATTTAACATTGTTTATGAAAAGACAGTTAATGCTTGAGGGCAGCGTATTTTCTTTCTTAAAAATAAGATGGCATATTATTCTATAAATAGTTCAAACTTAACCAATATTGTACTAGACCTTAAGGATTTCCTAGTATATGCTCAAACTTTAGTCTTCCCAAAGAGAATAAACTACTTCCAGGAAAATATTATCAAGCTAATCAACATAGGAAGCAGAGTCTTTACCATCAGGTTTTATCTATAGCTTCTCTCTCTTTAGCAATGCTGTATAAGATAAATAGATTTGCTGATTTTACAATTAATAATAACTTGTACATTTAACAAAAAGTAAATACCTACAACATTGTACTTGCTTTGAATTGTTTTTACATCAGAATATTGACATGATCATAAAATAAAATTTTTCTTCCATTTAAAAAATTACTAGATATAAAATGATAAAATAAGATTTAATTTAATCCTTCAATGGACTTCATATAACTATTTGCCTGTGAGAAGTTAAAAATAATATACTCCTGAAGATTTAATATCCCCAGGAGTAGATATAGAACTGAATTTTTGGACCTTGCACTTTTAAAATTAAATTACGGGGCTGGGGATATAGCCTAGTGGCAAGAGTGCCTGCCTCGGATACACGAGGCCCTAGGTTCGATTCCCCAGCACCACATATACAGAAAACGGCCAGAAGCGGCGCTGTGGCTCAAGTGGCAGAGTGCTAGCCTTGAGCGGGAAGAAGCCAGGGACAGTGCTCAGGCCCTGAGTCCAAGGCCCAGGACTGGCAAAAAAAAAAAAATAATAATAAAAAAAATAAATAAAATAAAATAAAATTAAATTAAATTACATCTATGGAACACTTCTTCCAAGAATGATTCTTGAAGCAAAACAAAACGTATGTATTAGGTTAATCTATCAGTGCAATACTTGACATAACTAGATAAATGTTCACCTGATATTAATTAATACAGATAAAGAATCAGACTACATAAAATTTTCTTTTGTTTATCATTGGTTAGATGTATTATGTATATAACTATGTACTTACATATACATGTGTCTATGAATGAAACATTTTAAATATGTTATACTTTTGAAAATTGCAAAATATATTTTTAATATTGTTCTTTCCTTACGATAATTTTTAATTTATAAAAGTTACTCAAAATGTAAGTCAGTTTATAATCAAAGGCCAGGTCATCCTAGTCATTGTAATTATCTACAATTCCTAAAAATATTAATTTATGGTATTGTCAATTCCATGAAAAAGAAGGAAAATAGTCTATACCTATGCAAAAGATACAGTTATATTGTAACTGATAGCCAATTTTACTAGCAATATAGAATAGATCACTTTCTGTCTAAAGTATTAGTAATTATTCACTTTCTTTTCATCATTACTGCTTCATATAAAACATCTTGCTCCTCCTACAGCTATTTTATTCCAGTATTTTTGCACACATATTATTCTAATAACTTTGAATGGATCCACTTGAATCAAGTGACCAATGGAAAGGTTAAGTTGGAGCAAGTGAAAGCATTGCAACTAATTAATATGTCACAGGAATACAGCTACCGCCAAAAGAGTTAATGAAGCTTGCTAAGGACACATGTGGGTCTTTTGTCATGCAGGCCTGACTGTACAGGCTAGTTAGGTTAAATTGTCTGTCAGTTACTGGCCAGTTGGCCACCACCTGGCTGCCTGGGCCCGTCTCTCCCTCATCCCAACAGCCTTCTTCCCAGCTCTCAATGGCAAGCTGCTGCCACTAAACATCACGAAGCCCCTGACAAGGTTTGGGCACACAATGGGCTCCTGACATGTGAATGAAGGGCCAGGATTGCGCTCTGAATGGGGAAGATTTTCCCCATTTAAACTCAGAATGTTCGCAACAACACCCATAAAAGAAAAAGCCCATCCTTGGTGTCAGGCCATTAACATTTATAACAATATGCTAATAACTTTCTAGATTACTTTCAGTTTCTAAGGATATTTAAATACATGAATTGATGGCTGCAAACTTAAAAGGGGTTGTGAGGCAAGAATGAGGAAAGGACATTTGGTTAGAAGGGAGGAAGAAACAAAAAGGGAGAATGGGAAGAACTGCAATTTATCTTGTAGAATACGACTTTTCTAGCATTCGGCACAGAGGCCTCTGCCTAAAGGGAGATTATATAGCATGGCTTACATAACACCCAACACTTCAATAATATTCATATCTCCTCTAAGTATTCAAATGAATTTTAATCTGTGGTTATATATTTTCCTCTTCCAGAGCTGTCCACAGTCGGCCAGGTACATCTTTGAACATTTGCTCTGAAAATAGGCTTTTAAAAAGAGATAGTGAAAACACACACACACACACACACACACACACACACACACACACACACACACACCCCTACAGGAAAGCCATGACATTTTGGGTACAATCTGCATAGTTGCACCTGAAACTATTTAAGAATGAGTAGACAGATAACCTTCAACTGAATCATAGAAATACTTTTCTTCCCAATTATTGTCTCATTCGCTGTTGCTTGAAAATAGTACAAATATGAGACAGAATTTGCACTGTAGCTCTCACCACAATTATTCAACATGAGCATCAGAATTAAGTACTAATTTTTGTTATCATCATCATCATGTCATCGTCACCACCATCATCATCAACATAAAAACTTATGAGTCACTTTGCCACATCACTCACTAGAATTCATTGCTGTAAAGAGAACCTCTTACTTTAATGCTGACTTGTGATATTAAGTGAAATTGAAAAATCAATTTCCTGTAGATTTCAATATTGAGCTGTTACCACAAAATGGAATCTGCAGGCGTTCAATGAAAAGAGGCATTTGGAAACTAGAATGTGCTCATTTTACAGTCACAAGGAACATATCACAGAAGTAAGTAAACCTCTCCTAAAACAGTTCATTTTATTGTAGTGAGTAAAATATAGGGTGTTTTTAAAACAACTTTGTAAAATTGAACATCAACATCTGTGTGTAATGTCATGACTAATTCATAAAAATCTAAAAATGTATGTCATGTAATGATGTTAAGCAGACACAAGATTTTAGATGGAATCTCTCAAAAATTTTGTTCCATTTGAAGATCTAAGCAAAAGTGTCAGAATGCTATTTCTTGATGAATGTCATGAATGGTAAATATTTGCAGTATTTATTTTCTTATACTTGCAAATATCAGAAGATTTTAGCAATATGCTTAATATTGATGTCTTCTTAGACAAGCAGCCAATAGTTGAATTCACTCTAGGTAATATTTAATATTTAGAAAGTACATCACATGATTCTATATTATGCAAAATACATTTAAATTACTATCTTTAATTTTTTTTCTTACTGAAAGGTGTCAAAATTTTCAAGTTTGTCTTTTCAATAACAGCATGTATAAAATGTCTTTTAATCTTTCATATTTAGGATTAACGATTCTTTAATGACCTTTGGGGGTCTTTGAGATGTCCCTGTTCTCTCTCTCTCTCTCTCTCTCTTTCTATATATGTATATATATATATATATAAATTTTTAATAGAGCTGTAACAGTGGCCAGTCATAGAGGAAAACTCTAGAAGACCCTAACTCTTCCTTGTAGTTTGTACTCAGCAATGACAGGAGTCTGATGTTCTAGCTTACTCAGAGCTGAGATCCAGAAGTGTAAGTGAAACATAATCCCTTAAAAGAAACACTTTGGAGACAAACGAACTGAAATAGCCTATCAGACTAAGTCAAGCAACACTAATTTTAAGCGTTAGTCATTTTAATTCTGTATTTATGTCATTCTTTTATGAGTCATACACCTCAGAAAGACATTACTGATTCTGAAAATCATGTACTGGAGCTTCATTCATACTTATTTTGTGGCTGCCCTAATTAACAAAATTCTTCTAGGAATGCAGATCTCACAAATATCAGCACAAAAAATGTGAATAAAATACCATAATAAACATCCTTGCTTGCATCCTAGTTTAATGAATCTGAAGATTTGCCACATTTCAGTTTTACACACTATGGCAGCAAATGAATTTATGAGAATCCCTTGTCAGTGGGCTTGAACTCAGCCTCACTCTCTTGAGTGGTTTTTTGCTCAGATTTGGACAGTCTATAACTTGAGCCACACTTCCATTACAGCTTTTTTTTTTTGTTGATTAACTAGAAGTTGATTGAGTCTTGTGGACTTTTCAGCCTTGGTTGGCTTAGAATTTTGAAAATTCTATGTCAACTGTTTGAGTTGGTAGGCTTAGAAATATGACCCACTGGCTCTTCATTGATAAGCCTCTCCTTTATCTGTGATTTCACATAAATAGTTCTCTCTGATTGAGTTATATGATGTCTAAGGATATGAAAAAAATCTAGATGTTGTTAAGTTCCTTTCAGCTTCTTCATTAGAAATAAAAATACATGAAATAATTCTTACATTAAATATGATTATGAGCAAGCAAGTTATACTTTGTGTGCAAGGTGTTTAAGATCATATTTTAGTCTATAAACAAAAAGACTCATTTACCTAATTATGTCATGGCTAAAAAAAGAGTGATGAAATTTGGGAAAAGATTTCATTTTATAAATTTAAGAGCAACCATTATATGAATGTGTAATTTAAAGGATACTTTTCTTTTCACTTAGAGATGTAGTTATGGTATTAATTTAAAAAATACTGTTTTTTTTACAGCACGTTTAAATACCTAATGAGCTGCCTAAAAAATAGACAAAAATGATGTGATTAAATTCAACCAGTATATATTTCAAAATTTGTGCAGTCAATATTAACACGTTTAACTACTACTCAGATCACCTAAACTAGATGTAGCTTTTGTTTTGTTTACCAAAACAAAGATTAGATGGCTCTCCAAACCTCCAGTTCAAGACAATTGTTGTATCCAGAGGTGAACAATTGTAAGTGGTTATTCTTCTGAAAAATGTGACTATATATGCCTTTGAGTATTTGGTTGAGAAATGAGCATTGTAAAATGAGAGACAAGAGTCACAGAGATGTCTAATATTTTTCAAGCTTTATTTCTGCTAGCTTTATCACCTGATGTTGCATCAGAATTATGGAACTATTTCTTTTTAATCTTGTCAGTGTATTTTTCTTATTTTTAACATTGAGAATTTATGTCTTAATGTTGGATAAAGCTGAGAGTTTTGCAACAAGAATTCAATAAGTTGGTAGTTATTTTTTTCTATTATTTTTAATGCAAATATTTGGAAAATTTCTCTTCATGTAATCATTTTTAATGTTGATTTTAAACTATTAAAGTTACGTTAGCATAAATATTCTTTAATAGTTTTGATCTAATATATTATATTATGGTAACTTTTTATGAAATTAAAATTAAAGAAGAATTTCTTAATATGGTGAAGTTATATCTACTACCATAATTCCAACTTTCCACATTAAATATGCTAAAAATTAGAAAGAAATTCTTCAGTGGGGCTAGCAAATACTATTCTCTCTCTCTCTCTCTCTTTTTCTCTTTTGTTCCTTTTCAACCATCCATCTTTAATTATAGAGGGTTGTGGAGAGTATCTTAAGAAGCAACCTGTACAAGTCACACAGACACAAATGTTTCCACTTTCAGAAAACTGATCACAAAGTACCAGTTGCCAAAGTTATCTGCTTCATATCAAAACCTATGTTTGGCACAAGACATATTCAATTCATTCATCATTGTCAATGCACTAGTACACTAATTATTTCAAATTGTTTCCTCAGCCAGAGGTCTAGAACAAATCACACCATCCAAAAATAGCAGTTATGAATAATTATGCATAATTTACCTCAAGGCCTGGGCCAGTCTATCATTAAAACTTTACTTGCCACTCTGTGATCTGTGCTAATTGCGAACTTTAAAATTAGTTCAAGGTTGTTCTTTTAGGAAGTGCCAAACTCAAACCTTTACCTTAGTAACTTTCTGCCACTTTAAAAACTTCAAATAAAACACAAGTTGATATATATATATGTATATATATGCATATATATATATACATACATACATACATACATACTGGTGGCATTGTTAATCTTTTTCCAAGTCTTAAACATGTTAACAAATGGTGTAAATCCAAAGCTTGGTATCTAAAATACTCTAATATCTTATCTGTGCTCCAGTGGAAAGGATCAAAAAAGTTTTAAAACCATATGAATATTTCTGTCATCCACATATTAATCCTTAAATGGTCCAATACTATTAATGAAGGCATCCTCCACGTGATGTTTTTCAGTAGAAAGACACTATACTCCAGTTAAACTTCATTTGTGACAAAAAATTGTATCTCCTTATTTTTACTACAGATATAAAGATTTCTAAAATTGTACATTTTACACTATTCAGTAAACTTAGCACTCAACTAAAAACAATACGTTACAATATCTATTCATTCTTTGTTATGTTTCTTTTCCCTATGTAGGGGTGTGTTATGGGTTTAATTATATATATATATATATATATATATATATATATATATATATATATATATAATTTCTCTCCAATCCCTACTCACAGGACATCTTCTAATCCCATTATTTTCTTATTGAAAGAAGAGCAACATTAATTTATGGTACAATAGACATGTTATTTTAAATTATCTGACCCCTATGTTTCAATGTTTATATAAACTTTCATGTTTTTTCTCCATCTTTGACCTTTAGGCCTTGAAGACATAGAACACTGAACTGTCATCTTCTTGAATTATTTTCTTTGTGTAAAACAAAGGATGCTCCATTGCACCTCAGACACATTTAGAAGAGAAATGAGCCAAAATGCAGGAATGTTATTCCTGGATCTGGCCTATCAGACAAACATTCCATCCACTCCCCTTTAATAACATACCATAATGGCTGAGTTTATTTTATTGTGTAATTCTACTATTTGTTAACTTTTCTCTCAGTGACTCTTCCAGTCAAAGCACCCATTCAGTATTGCAGGATCAATTCAATTGAAGGATTCCATTCCAAAATATTTTGAGAGACTGAAATTTCCAATGAAACACTAATTTAGAAACTAGCTACAAATGGGTTGTGTGAAGAAGAACAAATTTAAAAGAGAGTCCATAAAAGAAAACTGGTGCATTTGGGAGACAAAAGAAAAAGGGGTACAGCTGGAAAAAAAAAAAAGGTTTATCTTTGACATTTCAAAATTATCTGCTGCTCATGTTGTTGGTTTTTAAGTTATCTTGTGTTTTTTTCTTGTTTTATTTATATATGAGTATGTTGTTAATACAACTTTATACATATTTGATGTGGATGTACAATTAAGATTACTATATCATTTAAAAGTTTCATTTATAATAGCTCAGTTGTAGATCATGTATGTAGCATTCAGTAGGCCTTGCATTAGTAACACACACACACACACACACACACACATACAGTCTACAGATGCAATCATATAGACCTTTCTTCCCTTGAGTGACAGTTGATTTAAAGGAGGGTTTATGTGCTTCTCTTGACTTAAGAAAAGTTACACAATTGAAAGTGATTATAAAAACTGAACAAGCTACTCAAATAAATAATTATACTTAGTGATAAATTATCTGAAACAGAAAAATAGTGAAGAAAATGCTTGCTAAATATATTTTACATAGTGGCTCAGGTTAAACTGCTGACATTTCAGGTGCAATGGAACGTGGCAACATAAGATGGTGAAGAGTTCAGAATCTGGAGTTGCATCATTGGGCTATTCTGCCATTCATTTTGTATCAGCTTAACTAATGACAATATTTATTACTAATGACAAGATGTACTGAAAACAAAATACATGATGGATGAGGAGCATAAAATACTAGGGGGAAATGTTCTGGAAAAAAATTGGAGACAGGCTGGGGATATGGCCTAGTGGCAAGAGTGCTTGCCTCGTATACATGAGGACCTGGGTTCAATTCCCCAGCACCACATATACAGAAAATGGCCAGAAGTGGCGCTGTGGCTCAAGTGGCAGAGTGCTAGCCTTGAGCAAGAAGAAGCCAGGGACAGTGCTCAGGCCCTGAGACCAAGCCCCAGGACTGGCCAAAAAAAAAGAAAAAAAAAATTGGAGACACAGGAAAATATTGGGGAAAAATATTTGGAGTGCTGGAAGAACATAAAGATTCCACAGTTTTACCTGATAAAAACTGAATAACATAACCACCACATAAAAGAGCAGAGTTCCACCATAATAAGATAACATGAAAGAGCAGAGTTCCACAATAACAAGATAAAACAAGATGGGAAACAGTACAAGAAAAGGTTTCTTTATTCTTCATCAAGATGCATTGTATTCATAATCTGAAATGTTGAAGTGAAACCCCTGTGCACTACTTAAAGATAATAAAGACAATTATACAAAAGAAGAAATAGCATCAAAATGGTACTATTAGCATTTAAGTTTTAAAGAATTGCTTTGGCTACAACATGACAATATTAAGAAAGACAACAGAAGTGTGCAGAAACTTTTACTTCATTCAGACTTTGATTGAACTATGGGTAATTATTATTGAAGGGGGAAAATTGGCTGTTTTGAAATACAATGTGTTGCACTGTATGTTTTAAGACAATTGTTATAAAAAATAATCATTTCCTTAGAGATGGTTTAATTTGTTGACAATACAAGTTGGGCAGGTGCGCTTTGATATTTTATTTTCATCCTGAGAAAGACCTGATTTTGACAGCTAGCTAAGACATTGGTAAATCTTCTTATTTTTAAGTGAAAATGTTTGCTTTTTCATCCAGCCTTCCAGGTTTTTCAGATATGGCAAGAAAGAGTACTAAATTAGGTTGTTTTTCACCAATCCCAATGGAATTAGGAATGCTTGAAACATACTAATCTGCTTTATATTCACTTATTTTAATTAAAAAATCACTCATAGGGGCTGGGGATATGGCCTAGTGGCAAGAGTGCTTGCCTCATATACATGAGGCCCCAGGTTCGATTCCCCAGCACCACATATACAGAAAATGGCCAGAAGTGGCTCTGTGGCTCAAGTGGCAGAGTGCTAGCCTTGAGCAAGAAGAAGCCAGGGACAGTGCTCAGGCCCTGAGTCCAAGCCCCAGGACTGGCCAAAAAAAAAAAAAAAAAATCACTCATAGACCATAAGAAGCAATCTCTGAAAGCCATACAAGAAATTGTTTCTAAAGTCCAAGTCTTTGAGAACCTCAAGTTAGCAATATTAGCATATTCAAATACCTCTTGTCTGATTTGTGCTCAACTAGTTTCAGGGTAGTTATGAAGCTAAAATGTCTTATTACGTGTCCTAATCACCAATTCCTCTATTGTTCAGACTACGTGTTTCATCTAGTCTCTGAGATACTCTCCATGGCTATGTTTCTGGGTGTTCTAAGCAATTATCCTATCAGGAAATAGCCCATTAGTACTAATGTGATGCTCCCAAGAGATTAAATTGGAAGAAAAAAATGCTTTCTTTAAAAGCTATGAAGATTGTATTTTTGTCTATTTAATATGATGCCCTATGAAAAGCATAAAGACATCAAGAGTTTGTTTTTGTTTTTCTTTCTCTTGTTGAAAGATTTCTGGTAGTTTAGAAAAGAGTCAGAAAAATTCATCAAATTGACCCTCAAGAGCATTCCTGGAAAATATATCTGGTGGGCAAGAAAATACATGGTAGGAAAAATAAGGCAAGGGTCATGGGGGAATGGAAACTGGAAAATTTCCCCCAATAAAGATTTCAAAATTGACTCAAGAAATAATAAACATTATACAAAAGTTTTTAGGGTGCCGGGAATGTGGCCTACTGGTAGAATGCTTGCCTCCCATACATGAAGCCCTGGGTTCCATTCCTCAGCACCACATAAACAGAAAAAGGCAGAAGTGATGCTGTGCTAGCCTTGAGCCAAAAGAAACCAGGGACAGTGCTCAGGCCCTGAGTTCAAGCCCCAGGACTGGCAAAAAAAAAAAAAAAAAAAAGGTTTTAGGGTCTGGGAATGTGATTTAGTGGTAGAGTGCTGGCCTAGCACACTTGAGGCCCTGGGCTTGATTCTGTAGTACCACATAACAAACAAACAAATAAATGATGTTAATTTTTAAAAAAAAGTTCTTTAGGTTACTTTCAAATTACTTTTCTCTGTTCATTTCTGTCTAACATGCTACCTCTGACAATTTGAAATCATTACTTGATTAATTTTTTATTATTCTTGTGATGCTCATTGATACTGTTTTCTGTACTCATAAGGTCACAAAACAATTAACTTCTGCACCCAAAACGCAGGATAATCCATTGTTAAGAGATCCTATTTCTTAAATTTCTTCTTGTTTCCTGTATGAAAATACCTCACCTCTTTCATTCACCTCTATTAGAATATGGTTTGTTGTCTCTCCATAATCCATTATTTCTCTACATGGATCAGTTTAAGTTGTCCTTTTTTAAATGTGATTTGAATTGTTAAGGAAGGTTGATTTTTTCTCTACCAAGCAACAAAGACCCACACTGGAAAACCAGGAATCTGAGGGCAGGGTCACTGAGCTTCCAAAAATGTCATTCAGATATTTGTAGTATCCATGTATATAATTTCACTTCCATTGTTCTATACAAGTACACATAAAGCAACCTTATGAAATTTTATTTTTTTGTATCACAGTAATATAAATTATTTGGCACACCATATGAAGGAAAATACTTAATTGCTATAAAAGTGCCGCTGGATACATTTGGGAAAGAGACATATCCTCAAAAGTTCTATAACATGGCTGGTTAAGTATGGTGGACAATTATAAATTGTATATTTCAAAATAGTTATGAGAGAGGATTTGGAGTGCTTCCAGAACAATAGTTAGGGTATTAAATGTACTGAATGTGCCATTTTCTTTCTTTTTGTTTTTTTTTGTTTTTTTTTGTTTTTTTTTTTTTGCCAGTCCTGGGGCTTGGACTCAGGGCCTGTGCACTGTCCCTGGCTTCTTTTTTTTGCTCAAGGCTAGCACTCTGCCAATTGAGCCACAGCACCACTTCTGGCCATTTTCTGTATATGTGGTGCTGAGGAATTGAACCCAGGGCCTCATGTATACGAGGCAAGCACTCTTGCCACTAGGCCATATCCCCAGCCCCTGAATGTGCCATTTTCTTGATCCACTCATCATACATTGCATGCACACTGTGAACCAACATCCTGTACACCATAAGTATGTACAAATATTGTTTTTCAGTTAAATTTAAAATATTTTAAAAATTCAAAAGGAAATGACCTAAGCAATAAATATATATTATAGTATTTCAAATAGTATGGTAATGAAAGCAATTTAAGAAATAAAAAAATTATAAATTAGATCTTCTTGCAAAACTAACATTTTTCTTACCTTTCTTTCCTCCTAAAAGTTTCTTATAATTGCTACATGAAACTATAGTTAACTGTCTTTCCTTTGCTTCTTATTTCTTTTCCTTCCTCCCATCTTTCTTTCCTTCCTTCCTTCATTTCTCCATCCCTCCCTCCAACCACTGCACTCCCACCCCCCACCCCCACCCGCCATGGCATCTTTTTCTTGTACTGAGACCATAGGTACTCTCCTTGAGCTTTTTCTTTTTCCTCAAGGCTAGTGGTCAACCACTTGAGCCACTGAGCTCCAGTTTCAGCTTTTTGTAGGTTGATTGGAGCTAAGAGGCTCATGGACTTATCTCCCTAAGCTGACTTCCAACAACAGTCCTGAAATCTCAGGCTCCCAAGTAGCTAGGATTAGAGGCATGAGCCACCAATATCCTGCTTAACTGTTATTTTATTTTATTTATTACAATCCTAGGGCTTGAACTCAGCGGGCCTGGGCGCTGTTCCTGAGTTATTTTGCTCAAGGCTAACACTCTACCACTTTGAGCCACATCACCACTTCCAGTTTTCTGATGGTTAATTATAGATCAGAATCTCACAGAGTTCTTGCCTGTGCTGGCTTGGAACTGCAAACCTTACGTCTCAGCATCCTGAATAGCCAGGACAGCAGGTGTGAGCCACAGGCCACCTAGGAATGGTATGGCTATGTAATCAGGAAGGTTTATATCTTTTCTGGCCTAATTGTATCAAGAAAGTCTATATCTTTTTTGGACTAATTGTATAAGTATCCAACAAAGCAGTCTAGAATTTCATGATGTGCGATGACATTATTGCTTATATTTTAATATCCATTTACAAGACTGGAATTATTTAGTTAATAATCTTTCAAATTTTCAGATTAGGTTATTATTAATGGGCATATTTCACATTTTAAGCAAATTTTTCGGGCTGTAGTATTGGGAGAAACGTTTTTGAGAGCCACTTGGATAAAGGATTTTGTTTGAAATTGCAATATAAAATCATCTGATGCTTCAAGGGGAAAGAAAATTACTAAGTTTGGCATGACAAAAAGTGAAACTTTTGTTGGTGGGTTTCATATAGAAGCCTGAAAAATGGTAGCCAAAGAGACATGCAGTACCTCAGCAATGTAGCTATTCTACACCCATTAAGGTTGGGACCATGGGAGATAGAACTTTACATAGACAACTTAATCCAACTATATTAAGAAAAATGCACAGAAAAACAGTTCCACAATATGCATACAAATCCAATGTGAGATTAGTTCTCTGATCGGTGGTACACATAGTTGTTATTTATTAGTTATCCTTTTACTATTATTTTTGCATATTAATACTTTTACAATGTTAAATAGATCATATAGGTTCTTTACATCAGTCTTATTGCAGTAAGCTAGATAAAAAGGTATATTGTATATTTTCATGATTTACTGTAAGAAGGGCTACATAACTTTTCCAATTTCTCCATATTGTGTATGAAACTTTAATATATTAAGCAATTAACTTATTTGTTCTAGATGTGTCATGTGCCAATTTTAGACATATGACTATAAAAACATAGAAAATTCCTGACTACTTGTAAGACCCATTATTATTACTTTATAAAATTAAAATGAAAAAGTGACAAGAGTGAGTGAACAAATCAATATGTACAACTAATGGTATACTTGTGTACACTAATGTAATCATTAAAATAATAAAACATTAACAGTAAGAGTAGTACTAGTAGAGAATATAAATGTATTTACCCACTTCAGATTCTGAAAAATTTAACCATCCCTGTCATATTTGGGGTATGTAATCCTCAATTTCCACCCACTCATTTTTTGTGGTTGAAGTTGGCATCTATGGTTAAGATTTATGAAATATTTCTCTTGCCCAAGATTTAGAAATGGGATTAAAAGTTGGTAGGAATTATTTTTCCATGGCATCAGCTGTAATGATGCCACCTTGGTTCTACTTGAATGTTTATCAAACACAGTTTTTACAAGCCAGAGACTGATGCTGCCAATGATTATAAAGATTTAACCAGTGGATTTTGGTGATATTTGCTGTGGTACTACCTAACTTTGATACTTCTGCTTTCTGAGCTACGTCGCTCCTGTTCCTCTCAATACTTTCGTTTGCTGATTAAGCTCTTCCATATGTTACTGATGTTTCTAACTAAGACCTTGGATTAGGTATCTGATTTTAGTAACAAGCACTACAGTTTGGTGTGACATGATCAGAACTACAGAAATGACACTAAAAATTATATCTTAGATAATCTTATATCTTAGATCAATATACTATCAAATAACTAAACTCATACAAGAAAACATACAAGTTGTGATAGTAAAACAATGAACTGAAACACCAAGCATTCAATATACAAAGTGTATATTCTTAAGGAGATTTGGGTAAAGTCATGTATAATTTATTGCTTTTACTTCCCAATGTGGTATTATATATTTGAGCAAAACATGTAGATATTTTCTTTTTTTTCAATATGATATGAATAGTAGTTTTAAAACTAAGGTAACTAAGAATGTATGCAATTACTCTTATTATTTGTACATAGTGGTCTCCTAGAGTTTTGTTCTTTTCTGTTAAAAACACATTTGAATGTGGAAGGCACCTTGATCCAAAACTTTCCATGTTATTCATTAAGCAAGAATACTTGTGACACTGGAGTTCTTTTAATATGAGCAAAAGGCTGGCTTCATTGTAACATCTATGTGAGAAACAATAGATTAGGATAGGTAAATCAGGTTTCTTCTAAACAGAGCTTCTTCGGAAAACCTATATAATATTAATCTTGTTTATTGTGATAAATAATACCAATTATTTTTCCTGGTTTAAGAATTTAACTTAAATGGATTTTGGAAAATAAACTGATGTTTCAATTACTTATGTGGCAAATTTTGACCATATCAAGCAATAAACCAGAAAATACTTTTTTTTTAATTATCACCTTTTACTAAACAGGAAAAAATCCCACCAATGTATAATTGTACCCTTTATAAGAGGTGAGTAAGAAACCATTTAACCACATATAGTGAGTCATAAAAAAGAAATCTGAATAATGTGGTAGAGTCTACCACATCCATATTCATTTTTTATAAAAAGCATTTTTAAATAGTTTAGACCATTTCTACCATTAATGAGCTGTAAACACAGTGCAAATTCTTATATGATCATTGTACATTTTATTGTATAAAAGATTAAATAAACTAGTATTTGTAAAATATTGGTATACTTCAAATTAAATAAATATATGTTGAAGAAACAGACAAATAATAGCAGTCTCTTTCTGAGGCTGGCACAAAAGGTCTCACTACCTTTAATACTATTTATCTCTTCAGTCTGTCTATTTTCAAACCATTTTTAAAAGAACCCTACGTAGGCTCTCCCTGCCCTCTTTCTTTTTCTTTCTTGTATTTTCAGTTTTTGGTTGCCTCCATGACAAATTTTATCATATATTATTAATATGTTTATGGCCATTCTCCTTCACCACCCAAGAAAATTTGTCCTCTTTCATTTACTGCTATATCTCCAGAGACATATAGAAACAAGTTCCTGGAATTATGATCTATAGGTTATTATGAAATCAATATGAGTACATCATCAGTCCCTGATGGTTGGATCACTGTGGCTGGGTTTCTTTGCTTTGATTTTATCCCCCAGGACATATTCATTTTACATGGCCTTTCTGAAGGAAGCAGTTTGGTTCTTGAGATAGCAAACAACTTACAAACATATTCCTGAACCCAGAGGCAATCATGAATAAAATCAGGTAAAAGAAAGGTGATCCTATGAGCTTCCTGTTCATCTTCCTTTTTCATTAATTTTACAAGGGATCTGGTTTCGTGAAAGAACGCTCCAGGTGTTGAGGATAACAGCTAAAGAATGAGAAAGATAGCTAATACAGGTCAAAGGGAATTTGTTGGAGTACCCAGTCTTAAAAAGTATTTGAAATCTGCATCAGGGAATACCTAGCAATTGTAAAAAGAAAATTTTAAATCAATTGCTCTTAGTTATTTTGTGGTAAATATTGGGTACAAGTGGTTGAATCAGAAAAGGGGAGAACTTGGCTTAGACAAGACCTCTGGATTGCACATCTTTAATATCCTGGCTCTTTTCCCAGTAGAAAACTTCACTTCATCACAGTTTCAGTCGTGTATATCTGCAAACCAGGAGAAGCCATGAAAGTTTACTCTAACTCCACCATTTTTGGACTCTACACATTAAGAGACAGACACCTTATTCCTGCTCCATTATCCAGATTCCTGTGTGAACTGATTCAGTGTCAGTTTTGAAACCCATCCAGGCAACTCGAGGTGTCCTGTTTTCTGTCCAGGCCATCTGGCTGCCCTTATTTAAAATCTATCTTGATTTTTTTTTAAATGTAGTAGACATGAACAGAAGGAGAAGGACAAAATGTTGCTGTCTACACTCATGAAAATCATAGCTGTTAAGTACTAACTTGAAAAAACACTCAAAATTTTAGCTTTTGCATGCTAACTTGCTTCAAGTAGTTTGACAGTTATTACCATTTTTTCTGGCCTAAGACAAAATTATAAATATTATAATTAAGAAAAAGAGTAAAAGATCAAACCGAAAAAAAGGTCTTGAAGTGTATCTTCTGGATGAATAAAAACCAAAACAGTAGATAATGTTTTTCTGTAAGTTTCTTAGGTAGAGGCAGAAAAATATATAAAAATTGCTGAACTGGAATTTAGGTATAATTTTGCCCAAAGCATAACAAATCACCCTCCATATACACAGTAACTGAAGAATCATGATATACTACATATATTGCTTCAAAAATCAACAGTGCATTGGAAATGTTACTGACTCCTCTTTTTATAACATGATTTCCATTTTTTGCCAATTTATGTACTTTCTTTATGTATAGTATGAGGAAATCTTGGATTTCTCACATACAAATAAACTAGATTGTGAGGAACACCCAGTTCCAAAAAAATTCTTTCAAAAAAAATACTTGAAAGTATTTAGACACAGTTTTGTCCATTCGGTCCTGAAAAATATACTAATTATCAATTAACCTCTTCTCCATAAAGTATTTTGTGTTCATGCTTTTGTTTGTTCATTTATAAAATACACTGAAAATTGCATGTAAACTATACCTTCTTCTCAGGAGAGTCTAGTAAATACATAGCTCCAAAATAGCCAAGTTTACTAGCTTAACAACCACCATACTGTTCAGCACATAAAGATGGTTATTTCTTTTCCTTTGAATACTTACAATCTGTTTCTTGTAAAGTTGAGAGGAGGTTGTTTTCTCATGTTCAAAGAACTGACAGCTGTAATTACTCCTACCACTGCTGGAGAGTTGGTTCCCAACATTAAACTGCATACTACATAAAGCATTAATCTGCTCAATGTTTTCCAAGATGAGAAAGAGTAATCTCACAAAAGAAATAATGAAAACTGTATTTTCTCAAGAAATCTTAGCCCTGAAAACATAAATCTGTAAAAAGATTCAAAGAAAATTTGAAATGATTAAAACATAACTGTGAAACAGAAGTATTTGTAAAGCCCAGCATTGAGAAATATCATGCCCCTTTCTTTATTCAGAATTCCCATTAATGATTCAAAAACTACCCTGAAAAATAGATTGATCATAATTGTACAGTGATTGAACTTGAAATGTTGCTTGAAAATTTTGTTTACATTCATCAGTTACACCAAATTTTGGTTACTACTGAGATAAAAATATTATTATATTTTAAAAAAGATTACATGAAATGATGCTTGCTGTCACAGCCTGGTATGTTACTAACATTCCCTAAATGCTTATAGACATATTTAGTCATATAACTGGGAATATATATATATACATATATATACAATTTATTCTGCAAGTAAATGCATGAATACATGTACATACGACTGTGTATCCATGCATACGTGATATTATTCACAGAAAATTTCACTTTATCAACACAAAATGTGGTTGTGAATTTTAGGTAAAACTTGTGGTGCATAACTAAACTTTTTCCAAAATGCCTGTTTCTACCTAATGATATTGAGAACCCTAACTCTATTACCCATTACTTCTGGTCTTTCCAAAAATATTCAATGACAGGTTGTCTCTGGATCATAAATCAGGTGATGAGGATATATGCATCCAAAATTCTAGAGTGCTAATCAGAATTTTCCATAAGAGGACTTTCCCTGTTGCTGTGTGAAATTACATCATCTTTTAAGCCTCAGTGACAGTGGCTCTAGGTTGGCTGACGTGTCTCAAGGTTTGGTTATGATTTATGGTGTTATCAAGGGTGAAACTCCATTAATTATAATTCATGAATATTAAATCACTTAATCCTGAACCCTTGTTTGATAATGTCCACAGAAGAAGGTAGGAGAGAAAGAGAGAGAGAGAGAGAGAGAGAGAGAGAGAGAGAGAGAGAGAGAGAGAGAGAGAGAGAGAGAGAGAGAGAGAGAGAGAGCATTTGACCCAAAAGCAATGACATATCCTTGGGCAAAGCCTTTAGCCTCTCTGACGCTCAGTCATTTCTCTACATCATTGGGGAAATGTATAAGTAGTTTTTACATCAGTACTGCCTCTAAAATTTCCTGTCAGTTTCAAGTGGAACTCCTCCATTTAGTGTATTATATTGCCTCAAATAAGGTAAATGTCTGCTGTACTTAGTACAAAATATAAAGCAGCCCTAAGAAATGTTTTCTATAAACTTTTTCTATAAACCTACTCTATAATTTTTAGTATTTTTATACTTTCTAAATATGCCATCCTTTACTGTCTCTAGAACACTTAAAAGAATGGGAAAATTTGTATTCAAAAAGTTGCAAATTCTGCCTTTAAAACAACCAACAAAACATATCCAATGTAAAGTGTGGGCCCAAGAGCATACAGATGCAGAAAGTTCTTGAATGAGTAAAATGTACAAAACTGGTCCATGATACCCATGAACTTTAAAGGCTGTCAAAGTCTTCTGATTAAATCTATAAAGTTTATGGCAGTCAGCTTGCTAACTGTGAATAAATATTCCATTAAATCATCACATTTCTCCAATCCTCTCTCCCTGCCTATGTTGAGATAGAAGGTCATCATTTATATTCATTTCAAGTTTACCTTATTATCATTATTTAAGTGAACACTAGCTGTTAATTATTTCTGCCATTAGATTATTACCATCTACATATTTTTTGCCTATTATTTAATATGTAATTTTCATTTCTAGTGAGTCTTGAAAAGTCCTTTCATCTTCCCTAAGTGTTCAAATCTGACTTTTCATGTGTTGTTTGTAAGAAAAAAAAATGACCTAGCTACTCATCAGGCTGAGATCTGAGAATCAGGATTCACAGCCAACCTGGGCAGGAAAGCTAATGAGACACTTATTTCCAAATAACTACAAAAAAAGATGAATGTGGCACTTTGTCTCACATGGTTGAGCATTAGCTTCAAGTGCAAAAGCTTAGGGACAATGTTTAGCCTCTTACTTCAAGCCCCAAGATCAGCACACACACACACACACACACACACACACACACACACACACGCACGCACAGAGAGAGAGAGGGAGACAGAGAGAAATAACCTGCTTAGAATAAGATGAAGAAGATGGAGGAAGAAGAAGTGATTAAAAGAAGAAAAAGGAAAGGAGGGAGGAGGGGACAGTGAAGATCTGACTTGAAGAATATTCCTTTTGGCAACATCCCCTCCAACAATTGTTATTGTTAGATTTCTTGATATAGGACATTCTAACTGGGGTGAGATGGAATCTCAATGTTGTTTTGATTTGCATTTCTTTTATGGCCAGTGATGTAGAGCACTTTTTCATATGTCTCTTGGCCATTCTCATTTCCTAATCAGAGAAGTCTCTTTGTAAGTCTTTAGCCCACTTGATGAGGGGGCTATTGTTTCTTTACAGTTTTGTTTTGGAGGAATGTAAATTTTTAGCCACCAGCACAACAATATTTATCGCAGCACAATTTGTCATAGCTAAAATATGAAACCAACCCAGATTCCCCTGAGTAGATGATTGGATCAGGAAAATGTGGTACATATACACAATGGAATTTTATGCCTCTATCAGAAAGAATGACATTGCCCCATTTGTAAGGAAATGGAAGGATGTGGAAAATATTATACTAAGTGAAGTGAGCCAGACCCAAAGAAACATGGACTTTATGGTCTCCCTTATAGGGAATAATTAGCACAGGTTTAGGCAAGTCACAGCAAAGGATCACAAGACCCCAATAGCTATGCCCTTATGAACACATAAGATGATATTAAGTGAAATGAACTCCATTTTATGGAAACGATTGTTATATCACTGTTGTAACTACTTTCAACGTGCTATGTGTAACTGTCGCTTCTATTACTGATGATCTTCTTGTATCCCCTTCCTGTGGTTGTACCTACACTATCTCTGTATCTTATCTGACTATATTGGAAACCGTGTATACTGGTATTAGAATTAGGAAATTGAAAGGGAATACCAAAACCAAGAGACACAGGGTAAAAAAAGATAAACAACTAAAAAAGCAATACTTGCAGATCTGTTTGGTGTGAATGAACTGAACAATTCATAGTGGGGAAAGAGAAAAGGGGAAGAGAGAGAGGGAAAAGGGGAAGAGAGGGGGGGAATGAGGGAGAGGTAACAAACAGTACAAGAAACAGTACAAGAAATGTATCCAATGCCTAACGTATGAAACTGTAACCTCTTTGTACATCAGTTTGATAATAAAAATTTAAAAAAAAGAATATTCCTTTTGGAAAGGCTGGAAAAATAGAAAAAGTTCAAACCTAAATTAAAGCATTACAAGCATGAAATGAGCCCATGTAAAAATAGATGTGATGTTTAATAAGAATATAGAATAGATCATTGAGCATAACAAGAAGGTAAAATAAACATAAGTTATATAAGAAATGTACCCACTGCCTTACATATGAAACTGTAACCCCTCTGTACATTACTTTGACAATAAATAAATAATTAAAAATAAACATAAAATGTCTAGTATATCTTCATGTTACACATGAGCAGAATTTTATGTTCTCCCTGACTCCCACCTACTCTTCAGTTATATTGTGCTCTGTAATCATCTGCTTAGACAACTGGTTTTGAACAATTCCCAATATTTTAGTATGATACAACCCATCACAATCTGATGACAGTGACGACTTTCTAGGACCCTCTCACTACTTCAGGGTGTTTTTCAGAGTCTTTCTCCATGCCCTGGTCACTTAATTCATGTTTATTTTCCCAAAAATTTAGGTTGCAGTGATATGTATTTTATGACGAGAAGTAGTTGGCCTGCATGTTTGTGTTTGTGTGTGTGCATGTGTAACACATATAAGCATTATGTATTCATTTGTAAATGTTGAAACTAGAGTATATAGTTAACTGAACTCCAAGGTCATGTAAAAAAACCTGATTGCAAAATTAACCTATGTGACAAATTACTAGTAATATATTCCATATTCCTTAAGTTATCAGAAAAACAGCAATTTTCTCTTATTTTGGAAAGTTATAGGAAAAAACATCAAATTCTATATTTAGAAATAACATTAGACATAGTAATCCTAAATTATGCATGGAGTTGTTTAAGAATTCAGATGAACTGTAGGCCTGAGTGAAACAGTGCCTGAATAACTGAGCAAGTGATTTATGTGTCATTATATCAAATAATGATTTTACAGCATAGACATTCCAAAACTTGTGCTCAGAATCACACAGAAGCACATGTGAGAAATGAAATTACTACATTTTAATTGCAGAGACCTCATTGTAATTAGCATGGTTAAAATACCTAAACCTTGGTATGGGAATGTGTCTTTGTGTTACAGTGCTTGCCTAGCATGCATGAACCCCTGGGTTCAATTCCTCAGCACCACATAAAAAGAAAAGGCCAGAAGTGGCACTTTGTCTCTTGTGGTAGAGTGCTGGCCTTGAGCAAAAAGGAGCCAAGGACAGTGCTCAAGCCCTGATTCAAGCCCCAGGATTGGAAAAAAATAAAAATAAATAAATAACCTATAGAATACCTAAACCTTTGCACTTCTAGAAATTACTGTTTACAAGAAACAAACTAAAAATATAAATTGTATTATTAACAGAACAAAAAAATTTAATACTCAAATGTCTCATACATTCAACACAGAATAAGTGAATTTGTTACACCAACTTTCAAGGAGTGAACCTCATGTATTATATTGGCAATAATTCTACTCAGAAATAATTATTGAATAAAGTAAAAATGATTCACCCTAAAAAAAGTGAACATCAATAGGACAGAAATACTGAAAGGAGTTTGTGGATATAATAATGCTTAAATAATTTTAAGTACATCTGATTATATTTGTAATATGAAGCTTATATAAAAATTGTTTTACGGGATTAGAATACAGCCTAGTGGTAGAGTGCCTGCATCATGTACATGAAGCCTTGGGTTCAATTCCTCAGCAACACATATAAGAGAAAAAGCCAGAAGTGGCGCTGTGGCTAAAGTGGTAGAGTACTAGCCTTGAGCAAAAAGTAGCCAGGGATAGTGCTCAGGGCCTGAGTTCAAGCCCTAAGACTGCCAAAACAACAACAACAACAAAACAATGCTGTTTTACACTGTATTTTTACAGGCTGCGTGTAGTTATTAAAAGTTATTACAGAACAAATTATCCACTAGAGTGTAACAAACATTATGAGGCAGAGCCATTAATTCCTGAACATAAAAAGAAAAGGTAATAAGCAGAATTTTGGATGAGTTCTTTTTAATAAATTCCCACTAATGTAATTATATAAATCACTCCATTCAAGAAATGATTGAATTAAAACAATTTTCTGTTAGGATGTATATGCTGTTTTTATATCCCACTTGTTAGTGAATACCTAGAAGCTTGAAAACATAGGGCACATGCTAATTCTACTCTAAAATATTAAAGGAAAAAGACATTTTTCAGCAGTTGAGTAAATCATATTCAATTTGTAATATTGTAACTATTCTTTTGTTTGTACAAATTGAATGTATAGTGAATTGAACATGAAAATGATTATTTAAAAATATAACAACTCTATTTTGTTTGTCTTAATAGCTTTCTCTTTGAAGATATAACACTCATCTGAAATTACACTAACAAACTTCAATGTTAAAATGTTCCTAGTTTCGTGGAAAAAAGTTATCAATATAAGAATCTATCAGAAGCAAATTTTGTTATAAATAGAAAAAAACGCACATGAGCGTGAAAGAAAGACAGAGACAGAGATACAAAAAGAGACAGAGACAAAGATAAAGGGTAGAAATATGTGTGTGTGTTCTAAAATTGAGACTTGAACTCAGGATTTGGATGTTGTCCCTCAGCCTTTTTGCTCAAGGTTAGCACTTTACAACTTGAGCCACAGCTCCACTTCTGGCTTGGGTGCTTATTTGGAGGTAAAATTCTCACATATTTTCCTGTTCTGGCTATCATTAAACTGTGCTCTTCAGAGCTCAGCCTCTGAATAGCAATGTTAAAAGTATGTGCCCAGATTTATGTGAACTTTTAAAGCTACTTATAATAATTTAGAAGGTCCATAGTAAATTTATGTAACATTTATGTATTCAAAGCAGAATGAGAATTTTGGAGGCTGAAGGGCTAGCTCAAGTGAAGAATATCAGCCTAGCAAGCAGGAGGATTTGAGTTTAAACCTGAATAGCACCAAAATCTAAATAAGCAAAACATAGGAAACTATGACTGCATCTTAATTTATTTTTAATTTAATTTTCTTCCAAATGTCCATTAAGTGAGATTTTTGTAGCACAAATTAACTTTTGAGTAAAGTATGACTAATACCTGGTTCAATAGGTTTCAGATTTCCTTTACTCTAAACACTACAAAGTTAAAGCAAATGTAAAGCGAAGTGTTTTACCTATTCTAAGAATTCAAATCCAACATTTCAAAGTACAATGTGTTTTGACAGAGACAATGATTGACATAGAAACAGAAAAGTTTAGGAATAAACAGGAAAATGTTTTCTATGTTTTAAAGCACTAAAACACAAAATTTAATTCTCACGAATGAAAATAAATTCCAATTTTGCAGTTTTCTACTATTTATGTATGCTTTGCCCTTCTTTTTTGGTGAATTTTTCATTCCAGGATAGGCTTCAATGAGCCAATAAAACTTTTCCATATTGTTTTATAATTTGATCAGATTTCCTTAGGAGACAGGCCAGTATAATAGTTTAAGTGTCACATTTAAATGAGACTCCAGGCAGTTTTTCAAATTATCAAGAATCCCCTATCATGTGGGCCAGATAGTTGATTTAAGGATCATCTATTCAGCAGGAGAATCGGAACTGAGATTCATAAATGGAGGATCCCAGGTGGTTATTTCTGACACACAGTTGTCAAAACATTTTCCCTTGTATTTCAAACTCTGTTCACCAAGTGAATACTAGAAATCTGGAAATGAGACTTTTAGAATTCAGACTTCACAATCTTCACAAATTCCAATTGTAAGGGCAAATCACACTATACTGGAAATTGTAATAACTTATTTTAAAGGATTATTTATACACATTCCACTGTTCTTTATAATTCACTTGTAGATTCTTAGTGTGTTCTCAAAATAAAATAGTGAATGTCTTCAAGGAAGACGAAGAGCATTTCATGTAATCGCAAAGTTGTTCATTTCCAGATCATTTATATTATTATGTTAGCATATAACACGCATTGAAACATTGAAGAAATCCATTGGCTTTTCAAAAGAGAAAACAAGAAGTCAAACCATATGACATTGCACCAAAGAATAAAAAAATAGTTTGTGGAAAAACAATCTTTATTCTAAGCACAATAGAAAGTCACTGGAATATTTAACAGAAGTTGGCATGACATTGTGTTTAAAAATTTTCAGTGGCTGCAATCATGAAATCTAGTTAGGAAGGTCACTCAGACAAAGCTATCTTGAGCTTGGAAAAATCTTAACAGTGTATTATTATGTACATTGAGTGAAAAAGAATTCGAAATTTTATACATTTCTGGCTGCTGTGTCTTGAATATATGTCTAACTAGTCAAATGATAGCAACACTGGAATAATACTGGATTTCTTGTGCAAGTCCATGAGTTCAATTTGAACATAATAATGTCTATATGCTTTTAAAATATCCAGGAAGAGATGGAAAAATAGGTAGGAGAGAGAATAGGTTTTTTTTTAATTTTGCATTACAACCTGAAGAGGATTTAAATCCAGCATAAGTATACCACAAAAGACATTTTCATTATTTTTAAAGATTAATATTCTATATCCCATCATAATACAATTTTGAAATTAAAGGTGAATTTAGTTTTATTTCTAATTAATTTCCACTTCACAGGCTAGAAGTCTTTTTTTTCTAGATGTATTAAATGAAATATTTCATTGAAGCATTTAATGAAATATTTCAATACCACAAAATGTAAATACTATATATGATAAATACATATTACATATATGTGCATATATATTATAGTTTCAACTAATGCTTTAAAAACGAGTAAAATTGTAAACAGATACCACTTCAGATAACAGAATAGGAATTGGCAGATTATTTTTAACAAATACAAATTTAGTGTTAGCTTTGTCACCCTTTGCTTTTAGAATTTCTATTATTCATTTATTCAGATCTTTTCATTAATTCATGGAAAATAAATGCAGCAATTTTAAATTATGATTTAAACAAAGAAACTAATGGAATAAGAATTAGCTTCATAGAACTTCCAGTCAATAAACAGAGTAAATTCTCAAACAATATGGAGCCACAGAGATAGAGGAACTTAGAATGCCAGAGGAGTGTCTTCTGAAGGAGCGTCCATGAAGAAGAAATTTGCTATGATGCAATACTTGTAGAAAACATAATACTTCAAAATAAACTGCCCATTTATCATAATTCAGCTTCTTCCATTCAAAATCAAATGTCAAAGTCATATAAAAATTTTATTCTGTGCAAATTATATGGAATAACAATCATGGGATGTCAAAGGCAGTGCACTGAGGTCTTAAGAGTAATGAAACTTTTGCTGGCTCCTTACATAACACTGTCAGTTTTCTTTTTCAATATATAAGGTATAGACTGAGATTTAGGGGTAAACCAAGGCCATTAGCTGAGGAGTTTAGAATAAGAGGATGTCAAAGTTTGGCTTTGTATAAGAAATGATATTTACCTTCATATTTCACATTATATCTACATCATTCTATGTAAATATATATCTGAAGATATCTTCAAAGGTAAGTAGAAATATCTCATTTGCTCAAACCCCATTTGCTTTAAAGTGTTGTGAGTTATTGTTAGCTCTTTTTTTTTAAAGGAAAAGGACACTTGCTTTTGAAAGGTTAATTGGTTTGTATCAGATTGTATAACAGTAAATGGTGGAGTCAGACTTTAGAAGCAGGTGTGCCTGTAATTGCTGTGTCTATTCAATTTTACTACTCTTCCCATTACTCAGCTGAGCACACAATAAAGACAACCGTGTGGAATACAAGTAAAATACCATATTATACATTCTTTTGATTTCCACATAGAAATCAGGATATTTTATCAGAATTAAAACAGTCTATTCTCTAAGGATGCCTTCACATGAAAAAAAGAAAGAAATAGCATGAAGAGTGTCTTTAACAAGAAAGAATTATCTCCCTTAACTAAGTGGGGTTGTAAGGTTTGGGATGTAAGATGGTTCCTCTGATACTCTCTGGTCTGTGGCTTTCTGTGTTTCCTGGCTTTCTCAGCAGATCTGAGAAGGAAGGGCTTCTGGACCCCTCCTTATTTCTCTTTATGAGGAGGATTTTTTTTTAACCAGAAGTGACATGGGTTCTTCCCTACTCTCAATGGTTCATGATTGGCTCTCTACAAATCAGCACTCACCCAAGGAAGATGACTCCGTTTCTAGAACATCACAGGTTAATAGCCTAAACCTGCTTTCCCCTAGCTTGTTCTACTAGCTGGGAGAAAACATGGAATAGAGATTGGGTGGTCAACTAACTGGGTTTCCATTTCAAGAGAATGGTTTTATAGAAGTAGGTTATTCTTGCTAAGTCACCAATAATTATCTTAACCAAGTTTTAATTCCCTGCATATTAATTCTGATACTGTTTCTTTCATCACAAATGTACCTCACTTCTTCAGACTGTACTTTTCCCACTGCCCAGATCCTATTTGTCCGCATTCTCCTCTGTTTATTTGAATTTCCTGAGTTGATTGATTTGCTCAGCATATATACACTTTCTTAAATAAAGCCATGCATTTCTATTCCTGGTATGTTTTCTCTACACTCATGCATACACTAAGAAAGTTTACTTGGTGGATTAGCCTTATCAAGCAATCAATTCAAATACTTGCTTGTAAATGAAATGCTTCTTTCTTATTTGTAATTCGGCAATAGTTACACACTTTTTTACATGTGCTGATCTTTCTTTAAATCAAGTCACATTAAAAGTATTGAATTATTTACCAAAGTTTCTTAACATAATTATGCCCAGGTTTCAGATATAATTTATTGACTCTTGGACTAGAGAATGTAATTGCTCATGTCTGCATTACAAAACTGAACATAGACTAAAAAATTGTGTCAGAACTTTTAAAAAAAATAAATGATAATTCATGACCTCTCAAAAAATTACAGCTTCCATACTTGACTATTAGCTTTATGAAAATCACTTAAAAATCAAGTTTCATTAAAGTTTCTCTAAGGGTATTTAAAAATTTGCCATTGGCCTACCATATTACATATTCCTACCAGGTTTTCCATCAACTTTCAAATCACCATTTAAAAATAGACACAGACATATTCCTCATATAAAAATAACATGGGTTAATTGCCAAATTTTACTGTTAATATATCTGTGGAGAAAGGAGAGAGAAGAAACAGAAATACATGAAGAAATGAACCCCTCTTGCCAGTTGTTCTCCAAATAGGTATATTCCATGCCAATATTACAAGAACTATTTGTTTTAAATATGGAATAAATTATGCTTTGATGTGTCAATTTCTATATTTAGTACATCTGGAATGTATAGCTTCAGACTGAAATATGACTGAAAATCAGATAGCAGCTGGTAGGTCCTT
The DNA here is from genome assembly GCF_023159225.1 of Perognathus longimembris pacificus. Classification (NCBI taxonomy): domain Eukaryota; kingdom Metazoa; phylum Chordata; class Mammalia; order Rodentia; family Heteromyidae; genus Perognathus; species Perognathus longimembris. Next base: position 27,402,769 of record NC_063165.1, on the reverse strand, counting down.
ATCTATCTCATTGCCACACACAGCTCCTGAGGCAGCATCATAATCAATCTATAACATTCCCAGTCTTGTTACTGCCATTTTCAGCCTGAGAATTCTTTATTATAATGACTGTCATTTTCATTGCAAGATAATTACCTGTATCCAAACTTTTTTCTAGTATGTGCCACCTGCCCATATTCTCTCCCAGTTCCTTCCTTCCATTTGCACACATGAATTGTATAGTTCACTTTCATCAGTGTCCACTGAGCTCCATGGCTGCACTTTTTGCCCTATTTTCCCTCTAGTTCTGTATACTCCCCCTAACTCTTCTGAAGATATGCACTTGAATATACCATACATAAAGAAGACAAAGTCACCAAAAAATGAAAACAAAAAGAAAAACATACACACAAAAACAAAACAAACGAATGAATGAAAGGAAGAAAGAAAGCAAAGAAAGAAAGAAGGAAAGTATTTTCCCTCCATATCTTGGAATTTCAGTATGTATATTATTGTTTGGAACTATGAAGAGGCACTTAGGCATTGCACCTCTGTGTTTCTCTCCTAAGAGTATCCTCTTTTGTTCTCACTGTGTGTGAATATCTAGAATCCTGTGTAATTTATAACATTCCAGTGCATTTTAGATCTAATATCCACATATCAGTGAGGATACGTGCTGTTTGTCTCTCTGGGCTTGGCTCACCTAACTTAACACTATTTGTTCTAGTACCACCCATTTCCCTGCAAATGATATATTTTTATTCTTTCTAAAGGTAGTGTAAAATTCCATTGTATATATGAACCACATATTTGGAAAACTCATCTAGTGTCAGGCATCTGGAGTGTTTTCATATCTTGACTATTGTGAATAGTGCAGCAACAAACATGGATGTGCATGTATGCATATCAGATCCTGGCTCATGATATTCAGGATAGATTCTCTGGGGTAGTATGAATGGGTGGTAGGGAAAGCCTGTGTTTAGTTTTTTGAGCAACCTCCAAACTGCCATCCAGAGTAGTTTGAAGTAGTTACATTCCTGCCAACCGTGCTATAGGGTTCCGTTTCCTCACATCCCTGCCTAATTTTATTTTTTCCTGCAAAGATTGCCTCTGCATTTTAATTAAGCATTGATTAGATTCACTGTTTCCATCAAGGTCCATTAATTAACAAGATGCTCAAAGTTGTTTCCAACTATTAAATGTCAATTTTTATTAATAAAATTCAGCAAATTTTAGTATTATATGCTGTTTAGTATACATTTCCTTTATTAAAAAAAAGCCACACATAAAATGATTCTTTTGTGTCTAGAAATTAGAAAAGATTAGGCTATAGAAATACAATTGTGCCCCAAATGATGCTTCACACCTGTAATCCCATCACTTGGGAGTCTGAGACAGCAGTATCCCAAGTCTAGCCTGGGCTCGATATTGAGACACAATCTCCAAAAAGGCAAAGAAAAAAAATGAATTTTAGGGCACAAACAAATGTATATCATAGATTTCAAATTCCATTAATTTTTCCTGAAGTGTTTTTACCCAATATTTTAATTAGTTTCACAGAAGGGAATGAATATTAATGGAACATTTCCTAAATCTGCACTACTATTTCCTTGAAACATTGTGGGTAACATAATATGTGCAAGAAATTTCATAGCCACATGGGTCAATAACCCTAATTTTTTCTTTCCTTCTTCCTTCCTTCCTTCCTTCCTTCCTTCCTTCCTTCCTTCCTTCCTTCCTTCCTTCCTTCCTTCCTTCCTTCCTTCCTTCCTTCCTTCCTTCCTTCCTTCCTTCCTTCCTTCCTTCCTCTATTCCTCCCTTCCCCCTCCCCTCTCCTCCCCTCCCCTCCCCTTCTCCTCTCTCTCTCCCCCGTCTCCTCTTTCCCCCTTCTCCTTTCTCTCCCCCCTCCCCCTCCCCCTCCCCCTCCCTTTCCCCCTCCCCCTCCCCCTCCCTCTCCCTCTCTCTCTCTTCCTCTCTCTCTCCCTCACTCTCTCTCTCTGTTTTGAATTTTTTGAAGAACGATCTGTTGGAGGAATTTTCCCAAGGAAGTTATCTGATGAAATCAACCAGCTCTACTTTATGCATCACAAACTGAGAGACCACAGCTGCAAGGTGAGCAGAGCAAGCAATGAGGATGAAGCTAAATGCCAAAGTGAAACTCTCTAAAGCATCAGACAGCAGAGAAGAAACTGAAAACCATGGCTGATTAAATTATGAAAGCTCCCTAGGCTAATATGAGTTAGGAAATTAGACCATAGTGTTTCTCAATGTAATGTGCTTTGGAGTTGCTTAAGGATCAATCATACGGAAATGCTGGGGTGTTGAGGTATTCAGTAGGCACATGGATATCAAGATAGCACATCCCAGCTTCTGCACCCAGCACAAGTCTGGATTTAGGAATACAAATTTATTTTGTTATAAATTCTAGGAATTCATCTATCAAAAATTTTAAGTATGAGATGATTATAAAAATGAGAGAATCCCTTTGCCCAATTCTTCTTATATTAAAGGAAAACATAGAGCAGACAATCACTGTAGTATACAAATAGGTGCGTTATGAAGGTCTATCTGGGTATCTATTAGGAAAATTGCCTCTATTCTTTAATTTTCTTATACCCTTAAGCAGTAGTTTCCATGGTATAGCATCAGATGGAGTAATGAACAAATCAAATTCCTAAGATTAAACTTAAGATTGCATTTGCTTGATTAGTTTTGAATGAGTTTTCCAGCACACTCTTGACTTTTGGTTTGCTCTTTATGACAACCCAGGATGTGCACTTTTCCCAAGCATTTGATTCCTTTTACACCTATGGGAAAATCAAATCCTGGCTTACTTCATTCTCTCCCTTCCTAAACAACGAATGGAGGCCCTGTTAAAAGTTTTGGCATTTTGTCAATGTCAAGGTGTGTCAGGAAGAGAAGCAGATACAGAGATGACAGACAGATGAAGTACCCCTGACACAAAACATCTGTTGGAGAAGAAGAAACTGATAGTACTGTATAAATTAGTGTGTTCAGGCACAAACATCTCAAGACTGGATACCAATACTAAGTGTAGATAATTATTAATTCTTTTCAAAAATATACTGTAGAAGGAAGCAAATACATATGTTTGCTCCTATGACAAATATTTCAAAATAATTTTTTCAATTAACGAAAGGTCTGCTTGGTAATGAGAATTTCCCTAATGCTTGACACAGTTTTTTTCTGAAAAAAAAATTCACACAAAAGACTTATGATAAGTATTTGAAACACTACAATAGTATAAATCCTGAAAATTTGCTCCTGGCTTGGTAAAATATCAAAGTTCCAAAAAATTTGAAATTGAAACAATATCACTTTTATCTTTTACATAAATTCTCACTTTTAAGGCAATCTAGAAAAGCTATGGACACTAAAACAAATGAAGTGGCATAGGTTTATATTATTGATTAAAATGTATCTCTGTTTTACTTGAATAGTGACTATGGTTGATTTTAAGGCTAGGAGTTTGGACACTATAATTACCAAATACAAACATTTTATATAACATAAAATTTACAATGTCTTATCAATTCACATATTCTGATCAAAGCAAAGGAAGCAGTAGATGATTAAAGCTTATAGTGACTATATGCCCATAATATTTATGGCCAATAAAAATTAAATATTTAATTATTCCATTCAAGTAATTGATAAAATTAGGAGAAAATCACTTTGAAATTCCCAGTAGCTCCACAGTACATAAATACTAAGCTCTGCTAAATCATGACCAAAGATCAGTATGAATATAAACGTAATTTGTTTTCCTCAAAGAATACAGGAAAGCATCCTTCTGTTCCTTAAATGAGCAAAATGAAGGAATCACAATACTTCAAATAGTTTGATGAACTCACCCCATGGGATGGGTAAGAGATCCAGCCCAGCTCCCCTTGAATTGTTTTTGAATCTAGTAGATTGACTAAAAGAAAACACAAATATACAAGCACAGTTAAACTATGAATTATTTCTATCCTTCTCTGTTAATGAAGTGTTATTTAAAACATGATTGCTTCATAAACATGTTTGTTCTTTTTGACTAAGGTGTAATAAAAGTATAGGAAGGATTTTTGAAAACACAAACAAGCATGAAGGGAGAGCAGTGTAGAAGATCATAACTTTTTCATTTATTTGTTTATAAAAGTGAATTAATAGATACTGATAAATTCTGACTGAATAACTATAACTTCAAAAACAAACAAAATAAAAGCATAAACTAGGATAATAGTAATGCAAACATGACAGACAACATGGTAAATTTACATAATTGAGTAAGACCTTAAATATGTTTATGTAAGTAATCAGCATTTCTGTTCATATATATCATTTTCATACAGCAACTGTCTAAATTCAAAAATACTACTTTCTAATGTATGTTTTTAATAATGTACTCACTGCTTAGTTACATACAGTAAACAACATGTTAAACATGCTTGAGGAGAAAAAGGAAAACAATGTTTCACATTACCACTTGTGGAAAGCTTTCCCTCAAGATTAAATTTAAAGTTTTAATGATTTTATTTACAACTACATATTAATTATTTTAAAGTACCTGATTCCCTATTATTATTTACAAACAAAAAGGAAAATATAGCACATATGTATAACATTTTAATATATTATTAATGACAAGAATAAATTATTTTTCAGCAAAGAACTACATTTTTAATTAATTTATTTATTGACAATAAATAAATCTTTTTGACAAAGTGATGTACAGAAAGCTTATAGTTTCAAGATGTAAGACAGTGAATACATTGCTTATCAACCTTGTTACCTCCTCCCTCATTTTTCTCCAATCTTCCCCCCTCCCTATTCCATCCTACCCATCAGAGTTGTACAGTTGGTTTACAGCATGTTGTCTTATAAGTATTGCTGTTGCATCTGTTCACCTTTTACCCTTTGTCTCTCCATCTTCATGTTCCCCTTCCCTTCCTTAGTTCAGATAGGTGTATATACAATACCAAATGTGCCCAAATCAGTTACCGTACATCAGGGGTAAAATCATAGGGAAGAAAGGCAAAAGAAAAATTCATAATTTCACATGGCATGTTGAAAATATTTGTAAGGAAATGGAAAGACTTGGAAAAAACATACTAAGTGAAGTGAGCCAAACCCAAAGAAACATAGACTCTTTGGTTTCCCTCATTTGTAATTAGTACACATCTAAGATAGTCCTAGCAGAAGATCAAAATAGCTCAATAGCTATGTATATATGAACATAAGGTGATGCTTAGCATTATAGTCTTATAGATTATGAAAGGACATTGCAAATACAATTAACAAAATGATATCATTTTTGTTGTTGTTCTTTTTCTTTCTTTTTTTCTTTTTTTTGCCAGTCCAGGGGCTTGGACCCAGGGCCTGAGCACTGTCCCTGGCTTCTTTTTGCTCAAGGCTAGCACTCTGCCAATTGAGCCACAGCGCCACTTCTGGCCATTTTCTATATATGTGGTGCTGAGGAATCGAACCCAGGGCTTCACGTATACGAGGCAAGCGCTCTTGCCACTAGGCCATATTCCCAGCCCTTGTTGTTCTTTTCAATAGTACAAGAATTTGTTTTTATGGTCTGGTGTTTTGTAAATAGCATGCTTGTAAACCTGACCATGCTAGCAGTCCTACAACTCACTTTGATTGTGGATATGATCTGTTTCAATAGTAGTCACTAGAGATTTCTCTTATCTATCTTTTCAATGAGAAAATAATTCCATTATTGAGCCATAAAAGATGTGAAAGAACATGAACCAGTTCAGGTTACCATTAAAATGTAATAAGAAAAAAATCATTTTTACAATCCACAACAGCACAGCCATCACCCTTTCTATATGCACCTCAGATAGGTTTTTACACAGAAATAATCATATGAAGTGTTATCAAAAATATGTGCAGCACCTTATGAACAATAAAATCTTAATTTTCAAACATGACCAAACGTTACAAGAAAAATAATTATTATAATTATTTAGATTGTTAGAAGCTAAATAAACTGAATATAGAAATAGTCATTGATTATTACAATTTTTAAAAGTCAACTCCAAAAACTGCATTCTCTGTTTTGCAAATGAGGAAAATATAAAAATCTATTACCATAGAATTTTTAATAATTAAGAATCTAAGCCAGGTGCTGGTGTCTCATGCCTGTAATCCTAGCTTCTCAAGAGGCTGAGATCTAAGGATCATGGTTCAAAGCCAGCCTGGAAAAGGAAGGCTATGAGACTCATCTCCAATTATCCACCCAAGAAGTGGAAGTGGCACTATGGTTCAGGTAGTAGAGCTTTAGCTTACAGCTGAAAAGATCAGACAGTGCCCAGGCCAAGAGTTCAAGCCTCACAACTGACTAAAAAACAGCAACAACAAAAAAAGAAGCTCAAATTCTGAATAAATTAATTCCAATGAGAAGTAATTATCTTTAGATAAGAGAAGATAGTCAATGTATGAATTACATAGCATAAATTCCATCACTGATTCCCAGGATACCACTTTGGAAATTAAAGTTAAATTATATTGTAATTATAATCTCCAAAGTGATAAAAAAAACTTTACCTATTAATCAACATTACAGATTGTATTTCATATTACTTTTCACTAAAAGAATTTGGAAAATATAAGAATGTTCCCTAAAATTTAAATTTAAATATATCACTGATATACATTTTGGTAAAAATATACTTAGTCTAATTGCTTATTGTATCACATTCATCAGTTAATTTCTCTGAGTTGCACAAAGAACTTGCATAGTGAAATTTGCCTTGATGGCGTTCATAAATCATTAGATCTTATCGGAAATGTCCTTAGGTGTTTAAGTGGGTCAAGGTAGCATTGTGTGTATGTAATAATTGAATATGTACTGAATGATGAATGTGCCATCTTACATGCTAAGATAAATGACTGTTAATTTCAATATTCATAACCAGTAGAAAAAACGTGTTCAAGGCAAAGAAGATATCATTATCATTAGTACATTTTATGTACTTAGGAAATAACCTATTGAAAGGAAATTTGTAAACTAAAAAAATGTATATTTAAATTTTCTCTATGATAACAATGAGGTAATGGTGTAATCACATCTGCATGCTATCTCTATTCAAAGAACAACAACTAAACCAAAATGAATTATAGCACATGGGCAATTAAACTAAGTCTGGGTAAAATTTATTATATTTACTCATGAATACAATTTTGGTGAATTTAGCATGTGTAAAGATGATACAATTAACAGTATTATTAGTGGCTCCAATTATGTTTCTATCAAACTTTTCTTTTTAACTACCATGATTATCTCACAATACTGTAGAGATGAACAAATAATATAAATATCTTAAATATTTAGGCCACCATGAGTTTATAATAATACTTGTAGACACAGTGTTCTTGTAAAATCAGTACATGTAACAACAATTCCATTTTGGCTTCTGAACTGTGTTTATAGTCACCCATCAACACATCACCTAGAGAAGAGGAATGGCTTGTATGAGAATGCTTTTTAGTTTGGGTTTATAAGGCGCCTTTATTTGTAGCCAAATGAGAATAGCACAATTTGAGAATTTCAATCTTTCAGATTGAGTGATTGTTGAGTTGGAACTACACAAAAGATAAACTTGAATAGTCCTAAAATCTTTTGTGGTGTAGTCTGACTACAGTATAATTGAGAAAGAAGAGGTACTGGTATTTGAAAGTAAGCCTGTAAGTATTTCTCGAGGAACAATGAGTAAGTCTCCGATTGCAATGAAGCATCATAAATCTACAGAGATATAAACAAGAAACTTAGTTACTAAGGCTTTCATTTGTCTAAACATATGGAGACACTATCATATCCTGTCCTGTTTCCACTATTCAAAGGCCAGAAGATAAAAGGCATATAAATGATACTATATGATTCTGTAGTCCCGGATTTAAAGACAATTTGAGATAACAGAGGTTAATTCAATGGATGGAAAACTTGTGTTTACTGTTAAAAATTTTAACAGAGTTAGAAAAAATTATTCATAGAGGTCATCAGGAACACATGAATAGTTTTAATTCTCTAATGACTCTCTCCTACCCGTTATTTACCAAGGTTATAAGTAGTTTGACCAAATTATGAGGTTGTGATTTCTGAATAGGTTTTGTCTGTATTACTAAACAAATTACTGCAACAACTTCAGAATAGTTTCTAATTCAAAATGCTTTCTAGCATATCCATGAACTATTTCAAATACAGTGTTTTAAATTAGAAACATTTATTAAATGTTAAAAAGTCAGGTGATATGTAAATGGATGAGAGTTTAAGGTAGATTATAATTGAAAACCAGTGATCCAAGTCCAGAGGATATGTTTCTGGATGTTGCAAATGTGTCTATTATTTTTGCCAGTCTTGGAGCTTGAACTCAGGGCCTGAGCACTGTCCCTGGTTTCTTTTTGCTCAAGGCTAGCACTCTACCACATGAGCCACAGCACCAGATCTGGCTTTTATTATATACGTGGTACTGTGGAATCGAATCCAGGGCTTCATGTATGCCAGGCAAGCACACTACCTCTAGGCCGTATTCCCAGCCCCTAGTGTGTCTAATCTTATTGCTTGTATGGAGATGGATGAAAAGAAGAAGGTACAACCACAGGAAGGTGATACAAGAACATCATCAATAATAGAAGCTACACTATCGCTGTAATCTTATCTGAGTATATTGGAAACCGTGTATACTGGTATTGGAAGTAGGAAATTGAAAGGGAATACCAAATTTGGGAGACACAGGGTAAAAAAAGACAAACAACTACAAAAGCAATACTTGCAAAACTGTTTGGTGTAAGTGAGCTGAACACCTCCGTGGTGGGGGGGGGGAAGGGAAAGGGGAAGGAGGGAGGGGGGTATGAGGGACAAGGTAACAAACTGTACAAGAAATGTATCCAGTGCCTAACGTATGAAACTGTAACCTCTCTGTACATCAATTTGATAATAAAAATTAAAAAAAAGAAAAGAAAAGAAGGGGTTTGCATTCATTAGAGGAGGTGGACAATTCTCACTTGAACTCTTCACATGGTCTTCAGTAAGCACTCAAGTGGATTCACTGTGCAAAAAGGAAGTGTAGTGTCTGATGGAGATACTTCTGTGTTGAACAGGGAAACAGTCTAAGAACCCAATGCAGAATAAATGGCCCAAGTTGGTGGTGAGAAAAAAAATGAAACCTAAGTTATTCCTGCCACTGATTTCCACTGTCAAAGCTCCCACTACTGCAATGGATCATGGACTTAAGATGCCTAAGAGTCACAGTCCTCTTTCTTTTCCTATCCTCAATCACAATGAATCAATTCCCTCTAAAATGCCTTCTTGGGATTTGGCTCAGTGGTAAAGCACTTCCCCACTTTGAGGCTCAACAACACAAAACAAAGAAACAAAAAATAAATTCATTTGTGTTGGTGATGTCATAAAGTATTGCCTACATTAAGAACATTCATCATCTTCTCTTAAGAGCAGCAAGAATGCACCAAATTTTCTGAAAGAACTCAGTTTTAATTTTGTTTTCTTTTGTTTTGTACAGTGCTAGCAATTGGATCCAGGACTTCATGAATGCTAAGCGATTGCTTTACTACTACACTTAACTCCAGTCTAAGGAATTAGTTTATTGAAACTTTGAAGCAAATCATGTGTTTATGAATACAAATTAAAAGGCTTCCATTTCTTGAGTTTTGACTCTGAAAAAATCATATACACTTCAAGAATTTTCAAAACCTTTTGAAAATTATGGTAGTTACCACTTAGAAAGATTGACCATTAAATCAACATCCACAATTAGAAACATTAAGGACTGTACACATAAGGTGTTAAATGCATTGTGAAAATTATATTCTGAAACATTTTTTATGAAGCAGTTTTCTCTATTATGAGACTACATTAATATTCTTCTTGGTGATCATGCTATAGTTTACTTTTGTAAAATTGAGTTAAATATAATTATCAAATAACCATTTTAAAGTGAATAGCAGGCCTCAAAGGGAAAGTATTCTAGATTTTTACAATGGACATGATTTCCTATAATACTTTCAGTGACTTATACAGCCATGTTCAAGTAACTATGAACTCACTACAACAGAAAGCAAGCCCATCCTCTCGTTATAGCTTGCTTGTACTAAGGAGTAAAGGCTTTTTTTTTTCTATTCACATCATCACTGTAATCACACAGGCCTCATTTCTCACAGTCTTATCTTTATCATTTTCATCACTCTGTTTGATAAACAGAGTAACTTTACTCTAAGTTACAGAGAGGAGAAGGACCCTGTAATCTACTTCTAAATGATACTTCAGCATCATAAATAGCAGCAAATGATACAGGAAGAAGCACATTTTCTTCTTGGTGTTATTATTTTTTCCTTACACACAACATAGAATTAAGAAATCAGAAGTTATTCTCTGAGAAAAGTTGAATAAAGTTTGGTTTTTCCATTTTTCTGTATATACTGGTAAATGCCACTGAGAAAAAAATGTAGAAAAAAGTTTACTGATGTATTTCTCCATGACTTTTATCATCTATCTTTAAATATTTTCAATTCAATAGCTTTTAATTGTTATCTAAACAAACTAAAATAATTTCAGTAGACCAAAAATCATTAACGCTAATAGGCTAACCATTTAAAATATATCATCTAGCTCTTTCGAATATAAATAAATTATTTGAAGGTACATTTCTGGTAAACTGTCAAAATTAGCAGACATGTTGAGTCATATAATCATTAATGTACAATCATTTAACAAATGCCCTGCAAAAATAATTAGATCAGGGATAAAAGAAATCAGGTTTGCTTGATACTCTTTTGAGAAATCACTTTGGATATATGTTCACCTTTTTAAAAAATGTTATTATAAAGGTGATGTACAGAAGGATCACAGTTAAGTCAGGAATAGAATGCATTTCTTTTTGAACAATGTCACTATTTTTCCACCCATTCCTCAACCCATAAGTTACATAGTTCATTTTCCGCATAGTATCTAGTGAATAATACTGTTATGTTTGCTCCCCTCTGGCCATAAGCTATCTCAATGCCTTATTTTTGTCAGAGAAGAGGATCTGGACAAGATGGCATACTATCAATTTATTCTAATTAGCATTTACTCCTAGTTAATAACTATGGATTTAGTTCTACACAGAACTTAATTATAGAAGAAATTGCAATAAGCTGCCTCATGTTAATCTTTGCCAGCAGTAGAAGAACTTATTGGAATCAATGACACTAATTCTCACAGTCACATGCCTGTGTTTTCATGATGAGTGGGATTCAAAGAAACAATGCAGACCACATTCTGCATTAAAACTTAGCAACCTGGCAAATGAGAACTGTGTACTTTTTAAGTTTTGAAAATATTGGTGAAAAATTCTCTCATGGAAGAAAACAACTATGAAAATACTAACCAAGAGTGTGCTCTTATAACAAAGTAATCCCTTCACAATAGTGAATGAGGTTACTGAGTTATTAATGAGGTTATTAAAGGAGGTTATCTTCTGACATTGAATTTTTAAGCATCCTAACAAACCCAAATTTAATTTTAGGCCCTAATAGTGGATATCTTTGTTTCCATGCATCGCCAATAGATATATGTACACATATGTCTATATCTATATATATTTCATGTCAACATATGAAATTTGTTTCCAAAAATGTTCAGAAGTAGAATATGTGTAATAATCTAATAACCTATTTTCAGCACATGGTTTCTTTTAGACTGTTCTAGAAAAGAACAACTTACATATTTCCAGTCAAACTGACTTTATTAATGCAAAAATAAATAAATGATTCAATGAGAAAATATAATCATTAAAGAAAACAGGAGTTCAAACTTTATCATATACATTTATATTTTGTCCCATAAAATCAACTATGTTGGTACATTTTCAATCATGTTATTGAAAATATTAATCAAACATTTACATGGAAGAGCATTATACTGGATATTAGGACAAGTTAACAGACAACTTTTGGATACAAAAGTATTCCTAGATATCCCCTGGATTAAAAAAAAATAGCATAGGGCTGGGAATATGGCCTAGTGGCAAAAATGCTTGCCTCCTACACATGAAGCTCTTGGTTTGATTCCCCCGCACCACATATATGGAAAACGGCCAGAAGGGGCGCTGTGGCTCAGGTGGCAGAGTGCTAGCCTTGAGCGGGAAGAAGCCAGGGAAGGTCTTGCTCAGGCCCTGAGTCCAAGGCCCAGGACTGGCCAAAAATAAAAAATAAAAATAGCATAGAAATGGAATAAGTAGTGATAAAATAAAATAAATTTTAGTTTAAAAATATTTACTGTACATTTTTACGTCCCAAAGCATACAAACATATAGATCACACATTTGTACGAACACAATTTACATTCACCTGTGATCTGTGCTTATTAAGTCAATTTCATAATATTCAAATGCTTTGAAAATACATTTGTATGTATTGTACATTTATATATTATTTATAAAGTTTTCTAGAAAGATGACATAAAAAAGAAACATCTGTGTTGTACACATTTCCTACAAAGGAAATGATGCAAATCATTTAATCTCTCACCTCTTGTTTTCATGAACTTACTATACTGTCATTGACTTTTGTCTGAAAAAAATATTCTTTGTTCTGTTTTGTTCTACTCTGCTGGTATTCCTCATTGCTTCATATATATAACAAAATTTTTATATATTAATTCATTTTTTGCTTCATCACTTTCACCAAAATTGCTGTCTCCAGGAGATAAAAACTATCTGGCATTAGAACCTTCTTTTCTAAATCACTAACCTTCAATTGTATATATTCAGTAAACAGGCAAACATAATTTATAAATATTTTAATGTGAACGATGAGTTGTTATGTAAGAAAGACCTGATTATATTTAATTATATCATAGCACTTTTGTGTCTACTTTGAGTGGTTTTTAAGCATGTGGCTTTAAATTTAGCATTTGCAAATATTTTGTTATTAGGATTAGTGTGGTTCAAAAAAAAAAAAAACTGGAAAAACAAAGAAAAAAATATTCTTAATTTCCAGAGGATTACCAATGGAAATAAACTTTAAATTTGACATATTTCCAAACTGTTTACTAAGTTTCAAAATATTTCAGGTATTAAAATATTCACAGAAATTCTACATGCTATTTTATGGTAACAAATACTTTCCTTATAGAATGTAGAAATATTTAAGAAAAAAAAATAATTGTAGGGGCTGGGGATATGGCCTAGTGGCAAGAGTGCTTGCCTCCTATACATGAGGCCCTGGGTTCAATTCCCCAGCACCACATATACAGAAAATGGCCAGAAGTGGCACTGTGACTCAAGTGGCAGAGTGCTAGCCTTGAGCAAAAAGAAGCCAGGGACAGTGCTCAGGCCCTCAGTCCAAGGCCCAGGACTGGAAAAAAAAAATGTACCTGAAAATCCAGGAAAATAGTAATTGTGGGCATTAGATTGACCAGTTGGGTCAAATAAAATATTTAAAAAAAAACTATACTTGAAAATCTTTTTCAGAGAAAAAGGGCAATGAAAGCACTGTAATTTAATACCAGAAACACTGAGAATACTTTTAAAAACCTCTGAACTTATCTTTTTAAGTTATATAATGTAAATGAGTCTTAATTTGTCTATGTTAAAACAGATAGGAAAAGCAAACCACAAGGAAAGTACTATTCTTTTCCATTCTACTTCTTCAAAATACTTGCTGTTTGGCAATGGATTTGGTGGGATTTGCATATTTAATGAAAGGACAGCAGCACATTTTATTCTCTATTTATTATTTTTGTAATAATAGTCTATTAAAATGCAAAATCTGCCTTATACAGTTTGGGCATAGTTGAGGAGAAAAAAGTTACTATTATTACAAATATTTGGAAGGAGAGTGAGAAAAACCAGCCAGATGAAAAAGTTTAAAATTAACAAGTGATTGTTTTTCTTTTTACCTCATTGGAGTTTCATTGAGGGAAGAAAAAGAATTTTATACCACCTCAATTCCATAAGGAGGACATGCATCCTTAAAATTGTTCCCAGTGTGGAAATGGTGTAGATGTGTAGTGTCAGTACACACACACACTCTCATATACCTTGCTGCACTGACTTTTCCTTACTGGTGTGTTGTGCTTATCCAAAGGATTGGCTAGGTAATCCACATGGACGACATAGTTTATTAACTTCCCAGCATAACTTCCTCTTCCTCTTTTGCAATAAAAAAATGAATGCCTTAGAAGGTTATATCCTGAATCTGTTATTGATAACCTATTAATTGCTTGACTTTATTTGAAAAAAACAACAACAGAAAATAAGTATATGCTAAGTACTAGCAAGATGCTTTATATTTCCTGTAGTCATTCTGAGGCAGATAGAGAATGTGAACAATTTCATGTGGAATAGAAATCAGCCAACATTTCCAGAAGGGAAAAATGTCAAAAAATTAAGACCTTATATGTGTATGAGGCAGGCTGAATTTTATTGCCTCTTCACCACTAGGATTTACTCATTTAATGTTCTTAGCTTTTTATCTAGTTGAATTAGAGCATCTTTATTTAAGTAAAGGTAATTTAAGCCCTTCACAATAAATATATGGAAAACTGATGAGGAAGCAATTTTCAAGCATTGAGTGACAGTTTTAGCAAGCAAAACGGCCCAGGTTTCTCCTTTCACTAAAGTCCTTTTTGGGTCCTGTCATGTAATCAATCAAGATATTTGTTTTAAAACAAAGACAAATCAGATTGGGGATATTGTTATGTCCTTAATTTTATTTCTGTAAGCAGAGTATCTGTTAATGCTAGACATGTATAAAGACTCATCTAAAATAGTATTTCAAAAGGAAACTTTTCTGGGTCATGTTATATTACATAGGATTTGTTCTTGTGTCCTTTTTAATAAGAATGGAAATACTACTTTAGAATTTACATAACATTCTTTCTTGGGGTTACAGTTTTAAAGTTGTTTAGGTTTTTTTGTTGTTACTTTTGCTTTTTTATTTTATTTTTAGTTACCTTGATTTAGAAAGTTAAACACAATTTTAAATGAACTTAAACAAAATCAAAAAGCAGAGGGAAGAAGTTACTGACAGTCACTCACTGCCCAGAAGGAAAGGGGAAAGAGCTGCAAAGTTTTGCACTTTTACTCAATGGAGAATGTGCCATTAAATTGAGTGGCTTCATAACTTTTGGGGAACATAACAGCTAACACATTAAAAAAATAGCATAGCACTTTAGTAAAAAATATGGTGAAGAAAGAAAGATACTTAAAAGCAGCTTTCTGATTTGAAAGCCTGATGTCATCAATATGCTATTTTTGCTCTTTGCCAGGTTAACAGAATTTATTGCAACAATTAATGCAAAACATATGTGCTGAAATATTCACATGAAAAATATAATTGCACCCAACTTAATTTGCTACTTTTCAAAATCCTCTTCTAGCTACCTTTTCTCACAACTTCAGGTACTGCATATATTTTTAAGAAAAGGAAGAAAAATCACAAAAATTGCTTTTGCATTTTATACAATGTAAAAAAAAAAAGTATCTTTATAAGAGAGGAAAATTTCCAGAAGAACCCCACATGCGTTTTGGACCATGTTCCATTTTCTTTCTTATTGATTTCTCTGACAATTCCAATAGTTAAGTCAAATGTCATTTTTGTTACATAAAATCCTAAATAATCACACTGCTTGTATTGACGATTTCCTTCCTATCTCTGACTGGAGATATAGGGGAATTTTTTTCCTAGAATGTGAACAAGGGTGCCGAATGTATGGATAATATTTATCACAGACAGTTCTGCTCTTCTCTGTACATCAAATCGTCTTCAATTTACTTTTCTTTCTTTCTTTCTTTCTTTCTTTCTTTCTTTTTCTTTCTTTCTTTCTTTCTTTCCTTCTTTCTCTCTCTCCCTCTCCCTTCCTTCCTTCCTTCTTTCCTTCCTTTTTTCCTTCATTCCTTTCTTTTTTCTTTCTTTCTTCCTTCCTTCCTTCCTTTTTTTGTTCTCCTACCTGCCCAAATGACCATGCCGTGTGCATATGATCTCTACATTGCTTCAACTTCTCAAGCTAGCATTCTGGGTGTTTCTAGGCTAATTTTTCAAAGTCTCAGGACAAATAATTACTTACTGGGATTGAGGTTCACAACTAGTGTGTTTTTTGAATGACAAGAATTTTCCGTAACGCACCAGCTTTTTGTGTAGAGGAGAAAACGAATGAAGTGAACATCGGATAAACAAAGGCAAGAAGGAGTTGGCTCAGTTATGACATCTATTTTGACCTGTTTACTCGGTTGTATCAAGATGATCTGTCATGGTATCTAGGAATGGGCTGCTTTGATGTTGAGTGCTTTCCAGGAAAGAGTGACTGACAATGGGAGAGGAAACTCATGTAAATCAGTGGAAACTCAGCTTCTCAAGGTTAGGAACCTGGAACACATTCAGACTTGCACTGTTATGGAGGCCACATAGTCACAGAAAGAGGAATATCATTCACCTATTGATCTACCTCCATTTCCCCAATTCAAAAATCCCTCTCTATTTCAAGCTTATCACCAAAGTGGAAGCCAAGAAAAAAAAAATAAAAAAGCAAAGCAAAACACAAATCAATGCAAACATGCCCGTTAAATACCGAACTATGGGAGAAAGTGCGTTGGTCTGTGCTCTGGGTTGGAATTTTATGGAGCACTACATTAGCAAGCAGAGGGGTCTACCAGGCAGCACCAGTAGTGGAAAGAAAAAAAAAAAAAGATTCTGGTCTTGTACTAAAGACTCTGTGTGTGTGTGTGTGTATGTTTGTGTGTGTGTGTGTGTGTGTTGAATTTGATATGGAATATATTTATATTTATACATGTATATATACATATACATATACATATATACAGAACAATGGGCTATCCCACGGCCTCTAGTGTGTTCCAATCCAGCTGTGAGAGAACAAGATACTTTCCCAACGTGGAAGGATCCCTTCCTTATGGGGAACTGGGACCTAAGCCTCCACCATCCTGCATCTTGTGGTAGGTTGAACACGTAAGTAAAGGAAATCACGCCACCTTCGAGCGTCAAATTGAAAAGTCAGGGCAACACCAAAGGGGAAGGGGATAGACAAGGCCACACTCGTGGATCTCCCTATCAAAGCCCATTGCCCACATCAAACCCTGACTGCCTCTCTCCTGGGCAGCGGCACTAAGACGCAGGTAGCGGTCGGATGGGAGGAGGGCACCGCGCGCTTTCCCATCCCCAGCAACCCAGAGGCAGCAGGCAGAGGGCGCACGTTTGCCGCTTGTCCGGCCAGGACCTAGGCGATGCGTAACTGCTCCCCAAATCTCTCTGCCCACCTTACAGCCTAGAGCAGAGGAGCACACAGCACCGTGACGCAGCACGGTCCACCCAGGGGCAGGAGCGTAGAGAAACCCAAGGTCAGCTCGGTTCTTTCCGCAGTCCCCCCAGGCGGCCCTTGGCACGCTCGCTGCGCTCCAGGAACCAGCTTTTGGTAGCTCAGAGCCAGGACACAGGCGCACAAAGAGCCAACTGCTTTTCTCAAAGACTGGGAACTAAACTTTTTGGACCCATGGGTGGATTTCAAAGATCTGATCTTTAATCTGTTGCAGGATGACCACAGGATTTAATTATCATGAGAGAGGGTAGGACACTGTATTGTCCCTGTGTACCTCTGAGCTTAGGTCCTAGTGGTGAAGAATAAATAGGTAGGGGGTTTAAGATGCCCCAGTGGTGGGTGTGGTGGCAGCCAGGATCTCTTGATCAACTGTCCTTGACCACACAGCACAGTCACTACCCGTAACACACTGCTTCTCTCTCGAGTTTCCCAGGGCACACTTTTGTAACTTCATCAATAGTTCATTCTCTACTGTGGGCGGTGAAATGCCAACAGAAAGAAATGCAGGCATCTCCTCCTGTGACCACCCCTGTCCCTGGCGAAGATTACTCACAACAGTTTGTTTGTACAGTGCTCTCACTTGTTTCCCCCTCCAACCTCTTTTTTGACCTATTATTCTCATTTCACCATGTTGGTTTGGATTATGTGGATTTTCACCCTTTGCTTTGACTGGAACAGCAGGACACGGTTTAGAAAATGAAGGGGGTGGGAGCACACACCCAGGGCTTCCAGTTTAATAACAGCACTTCAAGTGGGAAGGTTTCTTTGCTGAATAGATTTCGATTCTTTCCTTCCTGTACATGTATTTACCCGGAGAGTCAAAGGACAGGGCATTCTAGGCTTACACACTTACAAACTTTTTAGATACAATATTTTCGAGGGAAGGGGGATCAGTAGTGTGTTAACTTGAGACAAAAAATAAAACAAACCCTCCCCTTCTCTTTTTTAAGTGTGAAAGCTTTTGAGAAATTTAATAAAAAAATGATTAGCCAGATGTTTGAAGTGATAAATGTCTTCTAAGCAAAAGATTAATGTATTGTTGTTGGCTTTAGGATCTAAGGGCTGCTCTGTCTATTTTTCCAATAAACATTTTAGGTATTTTTTTTAACTTTCATAGACTTTTTTTCCTTTCGTAATAGACAACCTCTTGTTATTTCAAAGAGCACTAGTAGGAAACAAAATAAAACTTGCAGGTCCCCAGACTTTTACAGGAGCAAATCTTCTACTAGGTCTGAAGAACTACCTGAGTGCAGGAAGCCAGTAACAAAAGTTGAGCATGAAATTCAGGGCTGCCATCAGACCCACAGCCTGAACTGAGGAGTGCTGTCTTGCATGGATAGATTTGCTGGGAAGAGTTGTATCTTATTACTATCTCAACTTTTGTTTTTAATTTCTAAATTCATTCTGGAAGAATTAGCTAAGGTTTTCAAAGTTTTCAGAAAGCAAAGTTCTAATCCTGATTTCCTGTCTACCTGGATGGATAATATAATGAACATTCCCACCACCAGTCAACCTTTTATTTGAAAAATCTGTGGAAAGCTACTTGCACACTTGGTTAACAGCCCTTTATTGACCCTCCTTGGTGATAAAATCCAGATCTCTGAGCACAGAGGAAAGACGGAACACCTTAATGTGTTGTTCAAAACCTTTCCCAAACAAGAAATAAAGTTTATTCAATATTTTAAAGGAAAAAAATGGTCAATGCTAAAATGAATAAAGTGAATGATCTTGATAGAAATTTACTTGTAAGACTTAGTGTCCTTCCAAGAAATACAGATTTCCTCTTACATCTAACATACATGCCAAACAAAATCATTGGAAAATGACTCAAATCAAAGGTAACCCACATCACAGATTCCACAGTAACTAAATGTCTGTAAGAAGTTATCGAGTTTTGATGATTTGTGGAAAGTTTTATTAATGTTTTCTTGAAGATTTTATGACTTGGAAAATATAACTTTCAAGAAAACTTCTTGCTGCTTCCATTTCCAGTCAAGTTGGTAAATCAAATGTACTGTAGAAATATGTTATGCCTTTAAAAATCCTTTGCATATGTAACTAATTATTTGATATTTTAAGACTGCATACATTTTATTTCAGAAAATATTTGAAGTCTCTGTAACATTCAGGGAACTTTCTAAAGAAAGTTGTTGTGAAATAGTTTTTTTAAATGATAAGAACAAAGATTACACAAAATTGTCAATACTAGAATATGGATAGCATATACATTAGATAATGAAAGTCATTAACGTCCTTTCTTTAAAAATTAATATGGTTAATAGTTAAGTTTAAATGACAAAATTAAATATTTGATCAAGGAGTCAATAGCAATTAATTACAACTAATAAAAACTTTAAAATTTCTAAACCTGCTAGTAAACAAAGGGAAAATTTAATTTATGACTGTGCACAAGATTTTGTTTTAAATTTCATATTAGTTTTAAAAGGTTTCCATCATAGTCCTCAATTTCTAGCATTTTATGGAAATAAATAACTTTATATAGAATACAACCATGACCTAACATAACATGTGGCAGTAGTGTTTTACTATAAGTAGTTTCCTTTTCATAGTTCTAGTCACTTCTGAATTACAAATATAACCAAGTGTTTTATACATAGGAAGGAAAAGTCTATCAACCACAGCATCAAGACTAAAAAAATGCATGAAATTGAAAATGGTGATAGTTACAGTGAAGCTGTTTTGTATTTATACATTTATTTTACAGGCATTTATGATAAGAACTGGTCTGATTTGGTGTGACAAAAATGAGGAGAATGGGGTATCAAAGGGAGTGTTTCCCCTTTGCACTTGAATTTATTATTACCAATATTATTCTTTAGGAAGATATTGATTCAAATGAATTAATTTCATGATCAATTTTGAGAGGTTATGAGAAGTTTCTTTTTGGCACAATCAAAATATTATCCTAGCAATTCAGATTGTCAGTAAAAGCTTAAACAAATTTGCTGATAATCCTGTTAATGACCTAGGTCAAGTGTTAACTGTTGTGGGTTCTAAAATAGTGAAATTAAAGTTTCTCCTACCTCCAGGCAAATAGCAGTTATAACTGTTGGGGAGTGGTGGAGGGGCAAGCTATTAGGAAAACTATTAAGTTACAAAAATGTATAATGCATTCAATTATTTAGTCTAGCATGAAGAAATGCTATTAAAAGCAAATGCAAGACCTCTTTAAAATCCCCTATAAAGATGATATGATAGCTTACTTCTCTATTAATGTTTCAATCACAGTGTGTTCCTTTTTGAAGATAAGTGTTTATATATATAAAAAGTGATGCCAGTTCATAGTGATTTTTAAGGAGGAAATCCATTATTTAAATATTTATGGTTTCTACCATTTGCCTACTACTCAAAGAGAAGCATACAGCATTCATTTGAAAGTTTTACGCTTAAGCTTTAAAAAGGAAACCCCTACCAGAGTCGTTAGTACTTAGAAGATTTATGTTCAAGGAAATGCATTTTATAGAAGCAGAGTCTCAGCCCTCCAAACAAAGAAAAATATTCTAAAATAAGTAATATAACAATGTATATATTTAAATATTATTAATTTTTTTTGAAAACTCTGATTTTCAGTGGGAAGAAATTTATGGATAAATGTTGGTCTAGTTTATGAATTGTTGGATGGAAAAATGATTGTGTGGAATGTACTAATGAATAAGCAGTGCATTCAAATGTACTAATATAGTTAAAGAGGGTAGTTGCTGCAGTTCTAAAAAAGGAGGAACAAAACACAACTGATAATTTCACTTTACATCAAGTTTAACCTCCTTCCCAAGTTATTTTTCACTATCATTATCATAAACCATCTAGGATAGGAGCATGGAACAAAAAGATGAACTTCTCTAACATATCAAAAAGAAACTCTTAATTTTTTCTTTGAAAAGTAGTTGTTTTTCCATTGGAAGTATATGCCATGTGAATAGAGAGATGCAATAGAATTTTAATATAGCCTTTATAACATTCCATTCAAATATATTAGTTTTTTAAAAAAAATTTAAGTGGCCTTTGAAATCATAACTCTCTGTCATTACTGTGAAGGCCAGTGATAGAAAGTATCAACTCGTTCTTATATACTTCATTATATACTTTCTCTAGGAAGTAATTAAATTGCTATATGGACAATTCAGAGTAAACGACTGTTAATTATTGCCACCAAGGTTTAATGACCCTTTAATATTGATATATAATGATGAAATCTCAAATGAAAAAATCAATAAAAAGTTTCTTTGCAAATTCTTCAATGCCCCGATTTTGTTCTTTTAGTTTTGTTATGCTTGAGTTCTTAATAGATTGAAGAACATAGTCTAGTAAACACACCTCAGTAAATATCTAGCACATTTTTAGAGTACAGAAATATAGTTTTGCATGCAATACTTTAAATCCAACCTAGTATTTTATATCTCAGTGTTTGAAAAACATATCAGGCACCTAGATTAATATGAGTCATTTTGTCATACTTTAATTCAAATATATGAATTCATAATCACATTGTTAGAGGAACTGCATCAAAATCTTAGCACACATTTGGAAATTTCACTTTTCAAGATTCAACTAAACTAGTCAAAGCTAAGCTACTGGATTAAATTTAAACCCTCATTCAATTATTACTCAAGTTAAAGTATTTTTAATTTAAGTCTTCCTTCCATAACCACAGGAAGTAAAGGGTATATTAGTCCATAAGGTATTCAGGAAACAATAATCTCATAAACAATAGATAGATGAACTTTTATTCAAGAAAATTATGCACAATTGTATCAGTTTCATTTCCTTGTCTCTCTCTCTTCTTCTCTCTCTCTCTGCATATATATACATATATATATATAGTTGGTGGAACCTTTCTGGATGTACATTATATACCCATATATAAAATATGTTGCTTAAAAAATTAGTACTTGATTATACCTGTTTCACTAATATTCACAAATTTTCATAGATATGAGAAAGATTAAGGGACATCTTTTAATGTATAGGCTATGTTTTACAGAAAATAAAAAGTCATATATTTCTGTTTAATAATCAAATATATAATTTAGGTAGTAGTTAAATTATATGTATAACTTGAAAAATAATTTATCATTATAGTGCGATGATTACAATTAACAATAATTTCTAGTTTTGCCAGAATTTTAATATTTTCAAAGTAAAAATATTTTAAAACAATTTATCAATTTGTTATCCTTTATAGAAGCAACTCATCTTACTTTTCATTAATGAAGACTAACTGGTCATTACTTTCAAAATAAGCACTTTAATTTTGTTGAATTAAAATAAGTCATTTTGAGCAATATGATTTTTCTTCTCACATTAAAATTATTAATTTCCTTATTGAATGTCAGAAATATTTAATGAAATTTGCCAGATAAAGGCAATCAGTAAAGAAGGAAAGAAATTAAGCTGCTCTCATATCAGTGAAAGTAGGTCACCAAATATGAGGCAGTTCATATGTTTAATGAAAGAGTTTTTAAACATTTTGTTTCCATTTGTGTTTTTTAAAAAACATAAACAGTCCACAAGACACTGGCTTGGCTATAAATATTTTATATAGTGATGCCTACCTAAGGTGGAGTTTACACATCAGCTGTGCAATGTCACTAATGTGCAAAATAAATTGCTAAATGACATTGCTATAAGTTTTCGTCATTAGGAGGAAATTAAAGTTGTGTTGCTGTAAAGCCATCAATGAGTCAAAGAAGTTTATGTTAAGAGTCAGTGACTGGTATTCACTAATCATTAAGACTACATTGTGCAAAGGCTACAGGAATCAGCCTATGAATCTGTTAAGTACACTATCTTGTAAGGGAAAAAAATGTCCTCAATATTAGGCTTATACTTGAGTGCCTTGTAAACGCATGGAAGCCCATTAACATGGAAAACAATACAACATCAAGGAAATAGTATTTGCTGCATCTGAACATTCTTCATTTGTTGTTCAATTATTTACTATATCTCCCAGGAGCTAGTCATTCATACTAAATACATTCTTCTAATGTACACAAGCCCTTAGATCCCCACCCCCCAAAAATTTCCAACCTAAGCTTATTGTAAATTCCTGGAAATATTACTTATGTTAATGTGACATATGCTGTTCATTAGAACCTGTACCATCGCCTGGTGGGATACACTTCAACCCAGCAGTTGCAACACACACATACACACACACACACACACACACACACACACACAAATACACACACCTCTGCTTCACCCAACTGTCTTTCCTTCCATCCATTCATAAAGCCTATGATCCCAAGTAGGCACGACCTGTCATTACGTTTAAACACATGAACAATCTCAAGAGAAGGGGTGAATTTTCTTTCAAACTTCTCCGAGCACCACATGGTCATAATTAAAAAATCAAATACTACCTTGGTTATTGGGCAATTAACATACTGGGTTGTAAAACTGGGTTTTCTTTTTCTTTCATTCTTTCTGCTTTAAATTGGCAAACAAGATAATTACTTGAATTGCTATGAGATTAGAAACACATTTTGAAGGTTTTAGCGATCCCCAAATTATCTCCCAAAGTGTTTCAGAAGACGGCTGCAAAGAAAAAGCATGCCTTTTGCTTTCCTCTGAGAACAGGCTGCTGGATGCTGAGGCACCTTCTGGAAGCGCAAAGGCTCCCGTGCGGCCAGGGGTGCACAGCCAGCGGGTGCTTCGCAGAGCTCAGCCCCGAGTCCGAGTCCGGCTGCGCGTCCTGCGCCTGGCTTACCTTCATTGGAAGGCTGGACGAGCATTTCCCCGCAGCAGCTGAGAGCAGCGCAGCTGAGAAGGAGGAGGATGGAGAGGTGACAATCCATGATGCTGGTGCAGAGGGCAGTGAGAGGAGCATATCTCCATGAAGCATGCCACTGATGTGAGGGGGAGCGCTCTGAATGCTCCAGAAGTTACCATGCCTCGCTCCCAGCCTGATGTCAAGTTTGACACTGGAGATAAGGAGGAGTCTGGCTGCCTCTCCGGGATCCTCGTTCGGGGGCGTCACTGGGTCCTAGTGCCGTCGCCAGCGAACGCCGGAGAAGAGCAAGCAGGAAGGCAAGCGCAGGAGCCCTGTTCTGCTGGGAAGGGGGTGGAGGTAGGAATGGGGTGGGGCCGTCGCCAACCACGCAGGACACCCAAAAGTGGTTGTGATGCGGTGTGGATGGAGAGTCATACTGGGAATGGGGGGGGGGGGAGAGGGAAGGAGCCCCCTCCCACCTTTCAAAGAATAGCTGCTCTTACTGTTTGCTAAAAAAGATCTGAAGCTTAAAGAATCCAGTAACCCACAGAGCTGCAACCTAGGGCAGTGTGAGTGGAAGGGAAACCGAAATGCCAGAGAAATTCTTGGATTTGTTGTTATTGTTGTTGTTTATTTGTTTTAAAGAGGGAGTCAGTTTGAGTGATTTTCTTTTTCTATGTTCACTACGATCATAACTTTGTGGGTGAGGCAGACGTCAGCCGGTGCACAGCAGATCGGAAAGTCTCTTCAGTTCTGTGCCACCTGGTATCTGGGTCCTTACAGAGATTTGGCCCAGAGATGGCTGCGCACAGATGGTACAGTTTGGTTTTCCAAAAGGGAAGTAACCTTCTTCATCCCAAAGAAAGCAAACAGCCCTCTTAGTGGCTGGGAGTCAGCGCTCCTTCCCTTGAGAAATCAAACCTGAAAGTCCCTCACAAAGCACCTTCCCTTCTTCAAGATGCAGCATTAAGAATTTGGGGGATCTGGGAGACAAACCACACTCTGCTCTCTGCTCAGCTTTTCGGCCACCAACATTTTGATAATATCTGAATATTGTCTTTCTGCAACATTCCCAATCCACGGGTTAAAAAACAAATACTGTCCTTATGCTTTCTGAACTTACTTCATATTACGGTTATAAGAGATCTCATATTTCCAGTTCTCTTGTTGAAAAATATAATTACAGTCTATTAAAGCTAACGAGACACTTCTGTTTAAGGAATAAGTCTCTTTTACCTTGCAAAATATCTTCCCTCCCCCTCCCCCCAGGGTAATTAAGTCCATATCGTCCCACACAACATCTAATATCTGCATAGTCTCAGAGAGACAAAATTCTTTTATTTCCAGCACAACACCAGAAGGGAGAAGTATATTGACAAGTATATTGACAACTCAGTGATCAATTTATGCTCTGGGAAGGCCCAGATCCTATATTCATTCAATCAAACAGCTTTTAATGACAGAATAGTGGTTTCCCTTGAATTTAAATTAATGTATTTTGATCTAGTTTGTTGGCTGGGATTAGTGGCTGTGGATGGGTAAGGGATTCCAGGAAGAAGAGACTGATCCATCCAGTCTTTCTCTCTGAGTCTTATTTGCATTTCTAACTCTTCCCACATTATGTCACCAGACGCTGGAAAACCATCAAGTGCCAATTCTGTGAGAATTGAAAACAATGAGAGAAGTATGGCCAAGGGTGAGTCTGTGGCAATATTTAAAGTTCTAATACAACAACTATAAAGTTCTAGCTGTAGGACAGATAATTTTTTCCTGAAATTTGAAAAAAACTAAAATTTTATTTGAAATCACATTAAAAAATTGAAAGCATATACCAAGTGAGCTGCCACGAACATTCACTGTTCTTTCACTGCTTCCCTTTTCACATATAACAACTATTGGTCCCTAAGAGACTCTCATTTGCAGGAAGATACAATATAATAAAAATGAGTGAAAAGTGCCCACGATTATGACTCATGCCTGCAAACTTATTTAGGAGTTTGAGATCTCATGATTATGGTTTCAAGCCAGCTCAGGCAAAAAAGGTCAGGGAACTTTCACCTCACATTAAGCAACAAAAAGCTGGAAGTATAGCTGGGGCTCAGGTTAATAACTTTGAGATAAAAAGAACAAAAAATGAAAAGAAAATGGACAATGCCCAGCTGAGACCCTGGGAATATGGAAGGGAGGAAGGAAGGAAGGAAGGAAGGAAGGAAGGAAGGAAGGAAGGAAGGAAGGAAGGAAGGAAGAAATAAAGGAAGGGAGGGAGGGAGGAAGGAAGGAAGGAAGGAAGGAAGGAAAGAAGGAAGGAAGGAAGGAAAGGAGGGAGGGAGGGAGGGAGAGAGGAAACAAAGGAAGGAAGGTAAGGAAGGAAGGAAAAGAAAGAAAATAAGGAGGGAAGGAAGGAAGGAAGGAAAACAAAGAAAATAAGGAGGGAAGGAAGGAAGGAAGGAAAACAAAGAAAATAAGGAGGGAAGGAAGGAAGGAAGGAAGGAAGGAAGGAAGGAAGGAAGGAAGGAAGGAAGGAAGGAAGGAAGGAGAGAAATGACTGGCCTGGGTATATAATGCCCAAAAAACCAAGCATTTTGGTTGTGGGCATCCTAAACCAAAAGAAACTAGACAGATTTCCATATTGTCAGCAGCAATCTGTGTGGATGTGGAGAAGAGTACAGCCAACAAAGGCCAACAGTGAATCTGGCCACAGCACTACTGTGAAGGGCAGGAGTAGAGCCTGAAGATTTTTGTCAAGAAAAGGGGAGTTGAATTACAAGATGAGCAAACGTTTCCTAATTACAGAGTAGTCCAGGAGGCACTGTAAGCAGGCAGATGGCATAAAATGACATAGAACTAGTGTCCAACTAAGGGCAAATAATAAGACATGGAGAAAACAGAGGGTATTTTTGAAAGTGATTTGGCAGGAGAGAAAGTACAGGGACCTGTCCTTCAAATGACAGTGAGCTGAAGGTATTTCTATAACACGATTGTAGACTAAGGGGAAACAGCCAAACCACACTGGCAAATAAGTTGGTCATATCATGTGTTTGAACAACAAGCCCTTCACTGATAGGTGGAACAGCTTACCTCTCCCTGTGGTGTGCAAGCCACCGGCTGATGAAGGACCTGAAACCCCCTCTTCTTAACAGGAAAGTTTCTTTGTTTGTATGGATGACTCCACTCTGTAAAAGATCCTTTTGGCCGTTAGCTTTTAGGATCACTATTGGTGAGAAAATCAGAAGCAGCCAATCAACTTTGAAGCCATTTTTAAGTAATATTAAATGTTATAAGGAACCTAATTTTATTGTTCAGAAGGAAGGATTATTAAAGAAGAAATGAGAAGATTTTCTTTTGCTTACACAAGCATCATTACTCCAAGAAAAGTGGAGTTAATATATAATATGAATTATGAGTTGGAATGAGTGGGATGTTTTCAAAGAAAAATCTTGGGGGAAAGAGGGGTTTGAAAAACAAATTTTTTGGAGGAAAGGGGATATTCCTTCAGTTCAAGTGCATGGATGCTGAGGAATGAGGAAGTAGAGACACAAAACTAAGAGAACCCTAAATCCTGACTGGCTCTCCCATGAGCTTGGGCTGTTGGATAATTTGGGGTAGAATAGATACACAATTTACTTTTTCATTTCAGGAAGGTCATGTGCACACAATTAAGAAAAGAAGAGGGGATGAAAACCATAAAACAATAACAAAAATGTATCAATTGGGAGCTTTGACACAATTAGCATCCTTTTCACTGGGATGACAAACAATATGCAGGGTTTATTAGTAGAGGTCTTGAATCTGACCAGTTGTAATGGCTGCCCTGGCTTAGCCATTCATTTTTTTTCTTTATTGTGCCAGTCCAGGGACTTTAATTCTGTCATGGGCTCTGTCCCTGAACTCTTTTGCTCAAGGCTAGAGTTCTATCACTTGAGCCCCAGCTCTACTTTCTGCTTTTGTTGGTGGTTAAATGGAGATAGGCCTCTCACCAATTTTCCTGCCTGTGCTCCCTGTGAACTGCAATCCTTAGATTTCAGCCTCCTGTAGCTCGGACTATAGGTGTGATCACGTGGCCTCAGTCATTCTTAGTTAAGTTCAGGAAATAAGAGATCCTATCTGTAAGGGAAGATATGAAACTTCCATAGGCTTTAGTCTAGAATTTGACAGAGTAAGAGCACTTAGTATTACAATCATGCATACATTGTGTTTAATCAGATGACTTAAATGAACTTTTATGACACAAAGACTGGCTTAAATGAACTTTTATGACACAAAGACCTTGTCTAGTGTTATGATGAAGTCATTCATTAAGAAAGATATAAACAGATAGAGTCATGTGAGAAAACTGATGGCAGGAAGATCAGTTGACCAAGAATAAAAATCTAGCATGTACAAATACTTCAAATACAGAAAGAAGTAGAAAAGAAACAACAGCACAAAAGATATTTATTAGAAGGCAGCTTAATTTATTATTGTTGCAAACCATATGATGTAAATAGTGCATGTACAAATATTCAGTAAGATACTGTTTGGAAGTAACTCTCATGGAAAGTCCTTCCCTCCCTCTATGAGCCCCTCCTTTGTTCTTTTCACTATTACTGTAGCTAAATTCTATTGTAGCTCTCCATTGCCCTTTGTTCACTGGTCTGGGACTTCACCATTCAGAGAGTTGTTGAGACTATGGAAATTCTTGTTTAGTATGTCTAGGTATAGGTAGTCTGCATTTCAGACATCCTATACTGTGTGTATTCCATTCCCTGGCCATAATTGCTTTATATACAAGTTGGAGCTCTTGTTACAGCAAATGTGTCCCATAGGTTTTTTTTTTTTTTCTTGCTTTGCTTTTTTTAATGTCCTGAATTTTCTTGTTTGTTTGTTGATTTCTTTATTTATTTAGACAGTTTGCTGGGTTGAACTCATGATCTTTCTACTTTTGCCTCTCTACTTATTTCTACCTTATCATTGGTACATGATGTGTATACTTATAGACTGAGTTATGATATATAAGATTATATTCAGTGTATGCATACAATGTGAAATGATCAAATTGGTTTGCCATTTCTCTTTTTGCAAACATTTCTGCTGCTGTGTGCTGGGAAGCTTCTTTTAGAAATGTGGGGGTAGTTGTCATGAACTCTGTTTAGCCTGCAGTTGTATAGGACAGCAGAGCTGCTACCTCTAGCTGTGTTTCCATGCCCACTGTTCTCCCTCTAAGAATTCCCCACTATCTTTTCCCTACCCAGCTTCCAAAGACTGCTATACTGCCTGCTACTTTCATGGTATCGGTTTTGTTACTTCCCACAAAAGAATGAGAACATGAGGCACTTGTCTTTCGATGCCGGGCATATGTCTCTCAACATAATGTCTTCCAGTTCATTCTGTGTTGCCTCAAATGAATACACACACACACACACACACACACACACACACACACACACATACACACACATATCACATTTTGAAATTCTATTTATCTCTTATAGATATCTCAGTCGACCCAATATCTTGAGGATTGTGACTATTTCTACAACAAACATGGGTATGGTACATTAATTCATTCCAATGTAAATAATTAGTAAGTTTTAATTTAACATATATAATTCTCATATATTAATTTATATATAGTACATATACATATATGGTATATCTATATAATATCCATACACATATACATACATTCACATATTTATATACATATACTGCATGCATATATTTTCATATATATGGGATATATATGTGTGTGTGTCCACCTACATGCATATATATGTACTCATATATATGTAACTGTGTGTGTGTGTGTGTCCCTAGTATTGGGAATTGGAACTGTTGAATGATTATTGGATTATGTTGGTGGTAAAAGTGTTTCAACAGGCCACTAACTGGATATCAAAAATATATTAGTGGGATGGGGATATAGCCTAGTGGCAAGAGTGCCTGCCTCGGATACACGAGGCCCTAGGTTCGATTCCCCAGCACCACATATGCAGAAAACGGCCAGAAGCGGCGCTGTGGCTCAAGTGGCAGAGTGCTAGCCTTGAGCGGGAAGAAGCCAGGGACAGTGCTCAGGCCCTGAGTCCAAGGCCCAGGACTGGCCAAAAAAAAAAAAAAAAAATGTATTAGTGGAAAAGTGAGAAATTTGAAGCAATAAATCTGTTACCCTTCACAAGGGTAAGCTTAATAAAGACAAACTTAGAAAAGAGGAAGAAGAAGGCCTGATGATAGTTTAATAAAATGGAGAGATTTTTACTGCAATTGATTGACAAAAATGTGATAGCTCACACTGGGATATGGAAGCATGCAAAATAGCAAGTTCTCTTCAGGACACATTGGGATCCAAGCACAGATAACCAAGCCACAAATTGGTTATACATTAAGAAGGCCAGTGGAAAGTCATATCATAAACTGCATGTTTGGAAATTACTGGCAGCAGTAACCCAGGAAAGTAAAATTATATTTTCCAGAATGCTCACAAGTACTATGGGGAAATGAGGACCCAGAATACAATTTGGGTCAAATAAAAATATGCAAAAGACAGAAGGAAGCTGGATTTATCATGACATATTGGAGTAAGTATTGCAATAAAAATCATGAAGAGAGTGAGTCAGAGAAGATAGGAAAGATGAAAAAAACCAGGAAGGAGACAACCAAAAATAAGGGACCATGATCATGCTTGGAAATAAAACAGCCATTTTCCTTGTGGAAAGATCACAGGTTTGAGGATATCTTACTAGAAGATTAGATTTTTAGATAGGAAATACTTTAGAGTCTAGCATTTCCTAGAGAAATAATAAAATATTAGTGACTTCATTATATTTACACAGAAAAAAGTGATAATGAGAATGAATTTGATGAATTTGTCATTGTACAAATTACATATTAGAAGCAATACTTACAGAAAACTCTTTAGGAAAGCTTCTACAGCCAAGTTGCTTCGAGGTGACGAGAAGATGGCATTAACTAGGACAGCTTCTTAAAGAATGGCGTGTTCCGATCATCACTGGATTTGATTTCAATTTCAGTGCAGTCATAGAGTGACATATGTTGTAACTCCTTGTATTGTAATCGTAACCACTAATCTAATACCTTTTGAAAATAAACATACACTTTTATGCAATCATTACACAGATTAGCATGTTTTAAATAAAGTGTGAAGTATTTATTAGAAAGGCTTTATCCAACTCTTTCTAATGCTCTCAAAAAAGCTGAAAATAATATATCTTAAATGTGACTTGTTTAATTGACCAGAGCAACTTAAAATACATTCTTATCAACTTTTATAATTTGTCATGAAACATGTTTTTCTTGGCTATAACAGACATTGCTCCCACCTTCCTTTCCTGATCATTTCTTCTAGTCAAGCACAAGATCATTTCTTCTAGACAATCCAAGAGTTCATTGTTAAAGCTAAAGAAATATCCCAAAGCACTGAGCAAATCCAAGAGCATTGGGTGTGTGAATGAAGACGGAGTTTACTCTGGGACAGAACTTACAGTCCTTATAAATCCAAATACACACATACATGACTTTGTATACATATGTATTCATATTTGTACCTAAAAGAGCTAGAATATGAATATATATATGTTCAATTGAATTCTACATGTTTAATTGAAATATATATTTCAATTGAACATTTTTTTCAATATAAGCATTCATTATATTCAGACATGATGAAACATAGAACTCAGTGGCTCAATCAATCCAAACAAATTTCCCAGTAAGCTTTGAGGGAAACTTATTCCTGCAATAAAATAGAAAGTGCTAAGGCATGTATTCAAAACCAAGATATAAGTAATGAAGTCCTATAACTTTTACATAAATCATTCTTGTGAATATTTTTATCACTTCCTGGTCTTCATTGTTAAGATCATTTCAAATGTAAGGAAACTCTGCCCAATATTTTAAGGTTATTCATAGTGGAATACTTAAAATTTTCTAGATGAGGAAAACCAAATTCTCTAGACCGGTCTTTTTCAAATACACTAAACATGTGAAAATGAGAATTTGACAGTTTTTTCATCAAATGATATATGCGTATTAATAAACCAAATTTGAAGGAGATTGTGAAGACTTAATAAACATGTAACACCATTAAAAACAAAGAAACAAAAAAGAAACCTATGACCAACTACAAAAGCACTTTGTTTACAAGTGTTAGGAAGTTTATCTTATGGTGCAAACAAATCCAATTCTGGGGCTGGGAATAAGGCCTAGTGGCAAGAGTGCTTGCCTCCTACACATGAAGCTCTCGGTTCGATTCCCCAGCACCACATATATGGAAAATGGCCAGAAGGGGCGCTGTGGCTCAGGTGGCACAGTGCTAGCCTTGAGCGGGAAGAAGCCAGGAACAATGCTCAGGCCCTGAGTCCAAGGCCCAGGACTGGCAAAAAAAAAAAAAAAAAATCCAATTCTGGTTACCTTATTAGAAATAGAAATGGCACTTTTGTTTTTTTTACTATATGGTAAAAGAAAAAGTAGCAGTAAGGCGTTTCAACTGAAAGGGAAGTTTTCAGGAGGCCTCATCAAATGATATGCGTTGACATAAGTACTCACTGCTCAGGTAAGTAGGTGGGTTCATTGAAACTGTTTTTTCACATCAAGAGAAAGGTGGTAAAGGATTACTGCAGGCTTGGCAGTAGTGGAGTTGACAACAGGTGTCTTCAATTTCATCTCAAATCTGAACATAAAGTAGCATTACTCAATATAGAAAAAATAACTGATTATGTGTCTGCCTAACTCTTGTCATTAATATCATCTGAGAGCTGGATTAATAACCCATATCAACTCATAAAAGTCTCATCATGAACAGTGTTGAACATTAGTAATTCTTTTCATGGATGTTCTTGTTGCCACTAGTGCCCCCAAAACCTCACCTGCTTTTCCAATTTGTCTTTGGAACTATGCTATGGGTCAGGACACTAGAGAGTGTCAAGACAGTGGTTAAAAAATGACAAATAACTTGAAATGTGACAATTATCCAATTATCTTTATCCTTTATCCAATTATCTTTATCCTTTCAATATTACCTAATTTAAACAAAGTAATTTTTCTTCAAACTGAATTTTAATACAACTAAATACATTTTCTTGAAAAAATATGCCTTAAGGAGATAATTGGAACTGAAGAATAACTGTTTGAAAAACAAATCAAGACGTAAAGGAACTTAAGATCACTAGAGTCATAATGGCAAATTCTTTTTTTGCTTCCTTTTGCAAAACTCTTCATGTCTTTTTTTATTTTAAATCTTAATTATAATGATGTGAGAATTAAAAATGCTCATTACGTAGTTATTAGGTTGACTTCAATACCTTTATTATTTGTTTAGTTTAAGCACTCAATTATTCAGAAATTATTTTTGAAGCACATGCCTAGGTAAAGCCACAATTAAAAACGTAGACTTTTTTTTCTTTTTCCTAAATTGTTTAACTTCAATCATTTAAAACATTCACTTTAGAGTACAAAAACTGGAATAGACGTATAAGTCAGTTCATACACAGGAATTCTGTCTGTGGAAGGCACCATTATAGAAAACCAAACACCATATGCAAGTACTCCAGCTTTCAGGAAAGATTTTTGTTAAGCCCATGGTCTGAGACACTGCGATTGACCATGCCCTCCACAAGAGGGCGTGAAAGAGGCAGCAGCCAAGACAGCTGAAGAAGATTAAGGTGTTGAGATGAATGCCTACACATTGATAAAAAGACCATTCCCATAATTAGCATAGATTTTTCATTTTGGTGTAGTTTAACTAAGTTTATAATTGGTAGTAATTAAAAAGATTTATTTGTATAAATGTACACTCATTCATGTGCTTTATCCCTTCACATAACCGTTGTGTACTTTATCACACCAGGATGAGTTTATCATACACCTGAGAATCATGAAAAGATGTCACATTTGAATCATACTCCAGAGAAATCCATCCATCGCCACACTAAGCAGTGTTGAGCTGAGAGACCTGGAACATTTTCTTCATCATTCTCCCGTAGACAGTATTTCTCATTAAATTTTCCACTAAGTTATTTAATCAAAATGACATAAACATAACATTTATAATAAGTCTATCGAAGAATACTCTCTTTAAACTTATTTTTCTCCTAGAATGGACCTTGAAGGACAGGGAATATGAGAAAATTGACAAAGAAAGAAGCAGAATCACTGAAATGAGTAGTGAAGGTCAGACTTCAGGGAGATGAACACAGCAAATCTGAAAACAGTATTTTTTTGTGTGAATCAGAAACCACATGGGGGTATAGATACACAATGGAATTCTATGTTTCCATCAAAAAGAATGACATTGTCCCATTTGTAAGGAAATGGAGAAAATTGAAGAAAAAAATTATACTATGTAAAGTGACCCAGACCCAAAGATAATTAATATACATCTAGGGTAGTCCTAGAAGAGCATTACAATAGCTTAATAGCTAAGTATTTATGATCATATAAGATGATGCTAAGCAAAATGAACCACAAGATATGGGAACAAGAGGTTTTCCTTTGTTGTTGTTATTGTTTTAATGTACTATGTGAAGGAATTGTTTTCTTCTTTTTTTTTCTTTTGTATGGTTTAATCCCCTATTGTCATTGTATTTATTTTGCTTCCCAGGGTATGAAAAGGGTGGGAGGAGTCCTGGGAGGGAGGGAAAGTTGGAGAAAAATGAGGGAGGAAGAAACAAGTTTGACAAGAAATGTACTCACTACATTATGTATGTAACTGTAACCTTTGTACATCACGTTAGCAATAAAATTAAATTAAAAATAAATAAAATAAACTCAATGTATTTTTTCTTGGTACTGTAACTTGACAGTGTACAACGTCAAGAAGGATAGCAATAAAACTAAAACAGAAGTTGCAATCACTTTTTCTGGGGAAAGTACTCATCATGCCTGTGAAATGTCACCTGTACACATCAATACAAATGACTTAGCCCAGCATTTTTTAAATGGACGTGGTACATTATTGAATTCCTTCTAGAAAACTCAGAAAGTATGGCATTCTCAAAAGGATAAAATGATGAGCTAAGAAAAAACGAATCTATTTTTTTATAAACATAATTTCTGGTACTGGCCCAAAATTCACTTGGAAGATAATCTGGAGCCGTTCCTTCAACCTTTGTTGCTTTAGCTATTCTTCAAGTAGGGTCTCATGTTTCCCAGAGTAGCAGGTTTCCAATCAAGACCTTCTTAGCTAACTGATATTGCAGACATGAGCTACTGTGTTATTTGTATATTTAAATATACTTTGTAGTAGATATTTGCACATTGTCTATAATAATGAGTGGTATTTTTGTTCAATGATGCCCTAAATCAGTGTTACACTTGTGATACAACAAAAATTAAATATTCTGAATATTAATCCTTTGTTTCATTAAGAGCTTGCTAAGAATTTTCTGTTCTGTAGATAGATTGACTCTTCATTTAGTGAATTGTTTTGATGTGCAAAGGCTTTGAATTGTCGTGTTAAGAGGAAAAGGTTGAGCTAGTAAGAGGGAAGAGGGTAAAAGAATAAGAACGTGTAAAAATTGAATAATAAAACCCACTCAAATGGGAAAATAACTGGTATGGAGGAGGAATGAGAAAGAAAGTAGAGTGGGTAGATTTGGTGAAAGCAGTTTATGTGCAGGCTGTGGACATACCACATGAAAACATTTTATCACATTAATGTGCAAAAATAAAACAAAAAATGCCATATTGTGTTATGATGTTTCCAGTGAAATCTACCACACCACACTGTTAGGAATATAGGGGGATAAAGGAAAACAGTGACTACCAAGAGGACTCACATATTCTCTTTTTCCAATATCTGAGCCTGACAAAAGACAGCATCATCTCTAACCTTATGTTTAAGCAAGTACAATACAGTGCCAGGACAACCAAGATGTACTCTTCTTTGTTTATAGATTTGTTTCTAACACCTAGAACAGTCTCTGACACATAGTAGGTTTGCCTTCAATATTTGAACTACAACTGGAATTCATGATAATATTTCAAATTAATTATGTGTTATGTTTTATCTTGTGTAAGATTCATTTTTTTTACTGAAACTCAATCTATTCCTTTCTAATGCCATCTTCAGTTTTTTTCAAGCCTTTTAGTGATGGATTTGTGTTGTTATATATTATATTTATCATCTAATCAGAAAACTACCACTATTTTTTTCTTAAGCACAAAATATCTCAGTGTGGAATGAAATGGATATGACAAATGGTTTATAGAGAGAGGTGGAAAGTGGTGAGACATAAAGCCCTTATTTTTCCTCTCAGGAAGCCAAGAATATATAAAGACAGTAGTCTGTAAGGTGACTGATGTTGCTCTATGCTTATTACATGACTTCTAAGTGTTTAGTTTTTTTCTCTTATGGATTGACTCTGTATTCTACTATAGCCTGTTGGTAAAGGGGCTTGAGCCAAAGGCCTGGGCGCTGTCATTGAATTCTTTTACTCAAGGCTAAGTCTCTACCACCTTGAGCCATAGTGCCACTTCCCATTTCTGAATGGTTAATTGGAGATAAAAGTCTCAAGGAGATTTTTCTGACAGGGATGGCTTTCAACTGTTATCCTCAGATCTCAGCCTCCTGAGTAGCTAGGATTACTGGATTGAGACTCAGTCACCCTACTATAGCCATTTTTTAAAATCAGTCTTTTATCTGTCCTCCTAAGGTCAGAATTTAGGAAATAAAATGAATGCATAGTTTATGAAATAAAAAATATTCTGTCCTTGTAGTTTTTGTTTACATATTTGGTTATTCAAGAATTTAATCATCAACAGGGACTTTTTTTTTTTTTTTTTTTTTTTTTTGCCAGTCCTGGGGCTTGGACTCAGGGCCTGAGCACTGTCCTGGCTTCTTTTTGCTCAATGCTAGCACACAGCTGACCTACAGCGCCACTTCTGGCCATTTTCTGTATATGTGGTGCTGGGGAATTGAACCCAGGGCCTCATGTATAGGAGGCAAGCACTCTTGCCACTAGGCCATATCCCCAGCCCCAAAGAGGGCCAATTTTGTGTGAGAAAAGCTTTCTAGTAGAATTGAAAACAGAATTCAGAATGATAGTTTCTTAGTTTTATAGAGTAGTTTTTCAGCTCAGAAAAAAAATGAGTCCTTATTCTCTGGGATGCTTCTATACTTTGAGGTTTTGAAGCCATTGAGGATGTGTGGTTGGGAGGGGGGCAGTGAATGATGGTTCAGAATGGCTTACTACACTAAAGAGATGTTAAAAGAAATCTTAGGAGTTCAGAATCTTAAAACAGACTTCACCAGGTTATATTACAATAGAATAAATAGAGAAAAACTAAAAAGAGAGACCCTGATATAAATCATGAGAAGGAAAGAATCATAATATTACTCAATTACTCTACACTGAAAATCTTCCAGTATATATTTTATTTTATTATAACTACAAAAGATTAAGTTCTTAGACAAACAGAATAAGTGTAATTTAAGCAACTGACACAATTTACTTATTTGGCCCTTTCACTAAATTAGGGAACCAACCCAGATGCCCTTCAGTAGATAAAAGGATCAAGAACAGGTAGTACATATACACAAA
Organism: Perognathus longimembris pacificus; assembly: GCF_023159225.1. Taxonomy (NCBI): domain Eukaryota; kingdom Metazoa; phylum Chordata; class Mammalia; order Rodentia; family Heteromyidae; genus Perognathus; species Perognathus longimembris. Next base: position 27,365,175 of record NC_063165.1, on the reverse strand, counting down.
GAAACTCTATGCTTCTATAAGAAAGAATAATATTGCCTCATTTGTAAGGAAATGGAAAGATTTAATAAAAAATCATACTAAGTCAAGTGAGACGGACTCAAAGAGACATAGACTCTACGGTTTCCCTCATTGGTAATAATCAGTACATGTCTAGGATAGTACTAGTAGAAGAGCACAATAGCTCAATAACTATGTACATATGAACACATAAGATGATGCTAAGAATAATGAACTCCAAGATGTAGAAATGAGTAATTTTTCATTGTTGTTGTTATTTTCAACATACTATGTGAAATTATGCCTTTTTCTTTTGTTCTAATTTTTGTACCCTGGGTATTGTATACACATTTATCAGAACTAAGGAAGGGAAGAGGAACATCAAAATGGAGAGACAAAGGGTAAAAGGTGAACCAATCCAACAGCAATACCTAGAAGATAATATGTAGTAAAAAAAGCAACAACTGTACAACTCAAGGGAAGGGAATTGGGGAGAGGGACAGGTGAGAGAAAAATTATGGAGGAGATAGGAAATTGTAATCTGTCTATACATCACTTTGACAATAAATAAACTAATTAATAAAAAGCAATTTACAGATTCTTGATTGATCTATGTTTTATACATTTCCAGGAGGTCTGCCCGAAACATATTTTGCATCTGTGGCTCTTTAACTAATGTCTGGAAAGTCACAAAGTTGCTGAGGTTGGGAAGAAGGCCAATAACTCATAGTGATCTCTTAGTGTCTATTCAAGAATGTCTTCTAAAGGAAGGTGGACAGGATAATTTAACAAGATAGGCAGCTACTACAAGGGAGGGCAAGGGTGAATGTTTCTGCTGAAGACATACAGAAGGCGTGAACTCTCTACAGAAGACAGAACTCTCTGAAGATAATTAGTAAACAGGCCACAGTTAAAGATCAATAGGTGTATTGAGTTGGTGATTTATATGTTGGCTTTGTGGTCTTGTGTTGTTTTTCTATTCAAATAATGGTGATAAATAGACGCAATCTGGAACTGTGTAAATTTAGCAAATACATAATACCTCTCTACTCTGAAATGTATCACCTATATCAGTGGCTTTGATTTACGCCAATTTCATTCATATAGTCATTTGATTATGAACTACATGGACTTCAAAACTCCAGAAATTTGATATTCTGGATTTTAAGTTTTGGCACCTGGAGGTTTCCAAATATGTAAATAAGAGGAATCAACTGTATATTGTGACATTAATTTTTCTATCTTGTGATTCATTACTATGAATCAATTACTACATCAAGTTTCTGAATTAAATTGTACTACATGTTTACATTTCTAGGAAAACCTCAACATAGATAGGCTTTGCTACTATGTAAGTTTTAAGCCATTCATGCAGGATCTGATGGAATTGAGCAATATTGTATTATGAAAATATTGGTATTTTATCTGCTAAACCAAGAGAAAAATCGTCATTCTTGATCAGAACCTACAAGCACATACTAGCTAGTAACTTTGTCCAGTGAAATGAACTTTTGTCCAGTGAAATGAACTTCAAAATGACTTGAGAAAAACAGTGGAGAATTGCTTGGATGCCAGCAGTAGAATGTTGATGCCAATATTTTCTTTTGTTTTCCTTGACGTAAATGTATGACTGCAATAATAAACTATACATCATTACTTGATAGTGTACATGAAAACAAATAATTTAGTATTATGATAAATATAGCACTAAGAATAAAAATAGGATGACTGTAGATGTGAACTATGATAAAAAATATAGACTCAAATGACTTGAGTATACTGACGTGGTGGTGGGAATTGGGTCATAAGCTTTAGATGTTATTCTAGAGTGTAGGAATTGTCTAATCTGAATGAGTATCTTAAAAATAAACAGCTGTTATTTGAGTTTCAAGCCATTTGAAGCTACATAACAAGATCCTGTCACAAAATTTAAGGACATAAATAAAAAATTAAGACCAGAAAAAAAAAAGACAGCTGCTTTGTAAATGTAAACTATATATACATTATTGGTAACCACTTAAAAATATAGTAATGTAATTTGGTACCCCAAATACAGAAACTCTGATATGTGCAAGTAATAGATGAAGTAAAATTTCACTCTCTCAAAATTTTTAGTGAAGAAAACATGAAAGCTTATTTAAAACTAAGAATGTGAAATTGATATGCATAGAGGATCGAGACTCATGATTTAATAAAAAAAGCAAACAGCCTAGTTCTAAGGAGCATTCTTTTTTATTTATGACCAAACTAATTGTAGGATTCTTAAAAAGAAAAACGAAAAAGAAAAAAGGAAGCTTCTTATATCTTATTTTCTTTACATCCAAAATCAGCTTTAGCCAATGGGTTAAAAAGTCTTGTTTATGCCAAATCACATTAGAAAAAAATATTTTAGTGGATATTTCATTTCATTCATTTCAAAGTGAAAATTTTATTCCAGAGAATACTACGTAAGATGATTAATAAAGCATTAAAAGAGTCATTTCTTTCATATGTAGTAGTTACAGAAAATAGAAACAAAATCTCGTAAAAGGTATCTTTTTGTTTTGTTTTTATATATATAATTATGTATTTTTGGTGAATATAAATAAACCTATATCCATTTATGCTAAGTTAAAAATAATAAAATATACTGTTAACATTTAAGTTATTTTCATGGCTCTATATATAATTAGCTGAGGAAATACTATACCTGACAATGTGTGACTTTGTTCTTTAAAATCATCTTTAGTTGATTATAATTCTCATACAACTATCCACATAAAGTTGAAATGGGAAGAATTTTGATCCAATCAAGGTGTACATTCTTTGCTCAGAAACTTTCCTTAAACTTGTTTGCAATATTTTTTGTTCATCAGACACAGGAAATCATTGATCTACCTCTAGTTGCTACCAATTTGAATGTTTATGCTAGAATAATGATCATTATAGTTAATAGCATTTTTGTGTGCTTTTACATTTTACTCGGGATCACTTTTTTTGATGGGGACATTAATTCACTGATCAGGGTAAGAAACCCCAAAATAATCCCTTCAAAAGAACTTCCAGCCCTCAACATTGATATACAATTAAATTATTCAGTTAAATTATTCAGTAAATACAATTATTATTTATAATGTGACATAAACATGGATGATGCTTTGATGACATTTAAAAATATAATTCAAATTCTTAGCTGGAAATCTTTCATTTTTCATTTTCCTTATGAAACCAGACTATAAAAGGATTCTTTTTCCCTTCACCTTATCAAGAGGGAAATGAGGACATTCAGGGTTTCCTCCTGTTTTTCAAAAAGGAAGGAGGGAAGGGTCTCTTGAATCATTGAGGAATAATATACTGCTGTCTACAGACAGATGGCTTTATCATGATCCTTGCTGAGGGTAATGCTCTGTATCATGAGCCTTGTTTGTTGAAAACTTGAAATATTTCAATCTTAGTATGACACATCAGGACTTCCCATTTGCAGCTTGACCAAGGCAGTGTCATCTCTCAAATGAACAAGCTGATATTGGTTCACTTGTGACATGAAAGGTCCTTTGGGATCCAATGGAGGTATTGGGATCTAAGTTTGAACTTGGACTGTCTTCTAACCAAGGATTCCTTGCTAATTTTATCTGAGTTTATTTTGTAATTATGGTATTTACTTGGGAAACGTGATGGTTTTCCCATATCAAAGCTTTAAACTCATTTCATATTTTCATATTTCATAGATTTAGGTAACCATTACCAAAATCTAAGTTGGACATATTAATAACTTATGGACGAAACTTTAGATCCATTACTAGTCACTTTCCAATTAAAAAAAAAACTCAGCTCTAGGCAATCAATAATCTATTTTATCAGTCTATAAATTTACCTAGTCTACAAATTAACAAAAAAAATGAAATCATATATTTAGTGTGACTGACTTTTTAATTCTTTTGAGAATGACTCATTCATTTATCTTAATACTTTTTGTATTTTTTCAACTTGTGGCCTATGATAATATTTACTTTTTTATTAACAAATGATTTTCTATTGTGTTGCTTCACCACCTGTCATTCATCTGTTATTCAACATTGGGCTTATTTGCGCTTTAAAGAGACTGTGAATAATACTACTAGAAGCATTCATGCACAAGTTTTGTATAGATTTTTTAAGTTTTTTCAATGGATGCATTTCTAGCAGTGAGAGTGCTGGGTTAGATGGAATTCTATGATTAACTTTATGAGGGATTGGGAGATGTTTTCTAAAGAGGCTGTTAAATCTCCAGCAATATCTGAAAGTTTTCATTTTTTCACAGCCTTCCAAAGACCTGTTATTCTCCATGCTTTTATTATAGCTATACTAATGTATCTGGGCTGTCTCTATCTCTCTGTTAGTCTGTCTGTCTGTCTGTTTATCATTCTTTCTTTCTCTCTCTGTCACTGTCTCTGTCTCTCTGTATCTCTGTCACTGTGTCTGTCTGTCTGTCTGTCTCTCTCTCTCTCTCTCTCTGTCAGCACCCGAGTCTGAATGTAGGTTTGCATGCTTTGTAGCAGGTGCTCTATCCCATGAATTATGCATCGAGCCAGTTTTGTTCTTGTTGTTTTTGAGATAAGGTCTCATTTGATGCTGCTATTTATGCTTTCTGCTGAGCTGGAATGAAGGCATGCACCATAATGACCAGCTGTTGATTGAAATGTAGACTTGAAAACATGTATGTAGGCTGGCCTTAAACTTCCATCATCCTGTCTCTGCCTACTGAGCAGGTAGGATTACAGATAGGAGTCATTAGCCACTAGTATGTTCCCTTTTTTAAATGTTATCATTTTCAAGAGAAAGATGTTTTTGAAATATTCTAAGTCCATTTGGCTTTTTAAAATTTGTTTCTTATAAATTTGCTATTTCATATCAAAGAAAATATAAGTCAAACATGGCAGCTCAAACTGTAATTCAAGCTACTTGGGAGGCTGGGATCAGAGAATTATGGTTTTAGTCCAGCCTGACCGTAATAGTTAATAAGACTTCACCTTACTCCATGACTGCATACAGTTTGGGGAGTAGCTTTATAATGGCTGGGCTGCCTGGTGTTCATTTGTCAGGCTTAATGACACAGGGAAGCACAAGAAAATGACCCACACTCTAGGCAGAACCAAACATAAAGCAAGACCCTACCTCAAAAGCAAGAAAAATATCAGAGGCCTGGCTCAAGAGATTGAACATCTGTGTTGCAAGTTCAAGGGCCCTGTGTGCTATACCCAGAACTATCAGGAAAAATAAACAAACAAACAACAAGAGCAAAAAAAAAAAACACACACACCAAACATAGCCTAACTCAAGAATATAAGGATTGTTTTGCATGTGGATGTCCAGTCACCTTAACATCATTTGTGGGAAAGATTATTCTTTGCTCATTTTATTATCTTCCTACTCTTTTCTAAATCATCTTTCTATTCTACCTGAAGGGTTATATCTTTTTTTGTATTCTTCATCATTTTAAAGTAGATGTGGAAAGGAGTTGTTACACAACAAAGCAATTTTCAAATACAATAATGTGATCAGTGTCGCCCCTTTCAACAGTCTCGCACATCCTGCTAACCCATTCCCCTCATTTGTCTTAATTTTGTGGGATATTCATTGAATGTTTTATTTAATTCTTCTTTGCCTCTTCTCCTCATCTGTCTATCCTACTGCCCTTGACCCCACCAAACCTTTCAAATACTTCTCTGTGGTTTTATTTTTATTTTTTTTGGTGGTTGTTATTAAAATTTTATTTTGTCTAGTTAAGGAGTCATACTATTGAGTTTCCCTCAGAAACTACTGAGGCTTGTAGTTTTATCTGGAGATCAAATCCCAGCCTTACACATGCTAAACAAGTGCTGAAAACCAAGATACAGCCACAACCTGATCACTTCCACTTTAATCATTTGCTCTCATTCAGTCAAGGTATTATCCATGCTGACATTCCTTCAAGTATTTATGTCGCTTCCTTGCAACATAAATCACAAAACAACCTATCTGATTCCAAAAAAATCCAGTTTCTAACAATAGAAAACACAACCGTTTCCAACTCCAAATGCCTCTTGTAAGTAATCTAGGCATAGAACAGATAAACAAAAGTAAATATATCCTTAAGTGAATTAAGTTTTCTACCTATGGGTAAACTGAGAGTCTCATGTTTGAAATTTTAATTTATTTTAGCTGCATTCTATACCACCTTTAAAAGATAGTGCATTTCATTTATTCTTGAATTACTAATCAAGCTACAGTTTATTTTCCCTTATTTATCTCTGTTTAGAAGTTCGGCAAAATTCTCATTCCATGTCCATTGAGGAGTTCAGGTGTGAGGTGATGTCAATGGAATTTTGCATCACTTTCCAAGGGCCACTGAATTTTCATGATTTTCACATCATACACTGTTGCCTTTGGAGATTTTACCTGGTTACAGTTTTTCCCACTAGAAAAAAACTGAATAGGATTTAATAAACTTTCCTCATATGCCTTATGGGAGAAAAAAAAAGAGAAAAATACCACATTTTTGAAAGATTCTTTATCTTAAAATGTTTTGAGAAAGATATTTCAGGGACCAATAAGAAACAGCTAATGTGTTATCCTATGGCATATCAGAAGAAGTGGTAAGATTTCAGCATATATTTCTCCCCCTTTTCTCTGGCAATTACATCAGAAACAAAGTCTAGTTTGTTTCACACGAATTATAATCTTAGAAATAAAGTTGCCACCTGAGTCAAAATGGCTTGGTCCTTAAGAGCCTGTCATTTATCATTTAATGAATGCTAGAAGATTTACAGTAAAATCAGCTTTTAAAGTATGAAAGATTGCAATATCGATTGTGGTAAACAGCAAAAAGTCTGCATTTTAAGCAACTCTGTCTGCCTCAAACATTAGCAGAAACCATTGATGAATCCCAAATAGAAACATGTGAAATTTATCCTACTCTGTTCTCTTCTCTCAGTCCACATTATCTTCCACTCAGGAGCACTTAGGTTCCTGGAAAAAAAGAATAAGAAAAAGAAAGAGAGAGCTCTTGAAATGAAACAGGAACAGGGGAGACGATCTCTGCCCAGGGAAAAAGGAAACCTTCACAGAGATTTATTTCATAAATAACAGAAAATAAATATTCAGTTATCTTCAGTGGGTCCCGAAAGTTGTAAAATGTCATCTTTAATACTAACAGGGAATATTTTAAAGCAAAGAAAAATCCAGTTAAGTAAAATAATGTTTGAAGAAACTCCCAATATCCATATTATGATTTGAATGACAGTAGTGCCCACTATATTCAATGAAAACTATGTAATACAAATTTCTCTGAAGTTGATTTAAAATATGATATAAATACCTACTATGATGCTTTTCCTAACTTAGCATAACCCCAAAAAATATGGCAAACATTTATTTCTTTTAGCTTAACTAAGTTTAACAAATGTGTGATACAAATAGTATTAAAACACAAAATCATGAGAAGTTACAACTGTAATACTTGAGTAATACAAAACACAGCTACTGGAGTTACTGGGACCAATGTGTAAATATAGTGCTAAGTATTGCTTTCTGGCTGATAAACTTAATAGCAAATTTCTAATAACAGTTAAAATATTTAGCTTTTAAATAGGAAAGGTAGAAAAGAAAAGTATGATAGCAATTCAAATAATGTCCTGGAAACAGAAGAATGGATAGAAATGTTTTGTGGTATTTGTGACAACAAAATAAAAGACTCAAAGAAATCCCAAATACAGCAATATTTAAATAACTAACATGATATAGAATACTGAGTATCTATTAAAATTCTTTTTCCACAAGATATTTTAACTATCTGGGTAAGAGCTAATTATTAAAATATGAATACTGTAAATTCAGACTGTATAATTAAACATATTATTAACTGGAGTACTTCAAAAATTAGATACAATACAGAGAAATTGTTTAGAAAAAAACAAGAGAATTACTAAGCGATTACACTGGGTAGTGAAATCATGAGTAATTTTCAGTTCATTGTTGCATGTTCATTTTTCTTCTAATATTTCAGGGAGTGAATGTTACCACTTGCGAGCTAATGACAGAGGTGACAAATAAATGACAACATATAGTAAAGTCGCTGTAGTCTATCTCACTGAAACTGAAACAATTTTTTCTCTTCACAAATGATGACATCTTCCAGGAATAAAAAAGAAAATTTAGTGTCTAAGCAGGAGGCTACTAGAGATTAGCAAGATAATTAGATTATTCTAAGAAAACTAAAACCAGGTAAATTTGTGTTCAGTATTGAGCCTGCAATTTACATATATTTACACTTATACAGATATACACCATATAAATATATATTAGATACATTATTTCAATTAGATGGAAAATAGCTGTAAAAGTAATTGCACCTCTACTGAACATTCACAGAGTATTTTTTCTTGTTATCCTTCCAAAGACAATACTGAAGAATACTTGTCTCAATAGCAATTTGCATTGTTTAGCCTATTCTAAGCTAGAAATGATTTAAAGTACATGGAGAATTTTTTGAGTAGGTTATATATACAGGTACTACAATATTTTCAAAAAAACAATGAAATGCTTGCTGAGTGCTAGAGGCTCATGCCTGTAATTCTTGTTACCCAGCAGGCTGAGATCTGAGGATCATGAATCAAAGCCAGCCCAGGCACGAACAGCCATGAGCCTCTGATCTCCAATTGTCTACCAGAAAACTGGAAGTGGGGATATGGCTCAAAGTGATAGAGCATTAGCCTTGAGCAAAAGACCCCAGGGACAGCACCCAGGCCATGAGTTCAAGCCCCAAAACCGATAAGAAAAAAAAAAAAAATGAAGCCCTGTCTGCGCCAGACATTATTCTGAGTGCTCAGAAAATAGCTCTGTCCAAGCAGAGAAATCTCTATACCATCTCTCACATTCTGGTCTTAAGCACAAGAAACGACCGTAGCAAATTATGTACACAATTAACATACAGGGTGTCAAGAAGCCTATCTTTCCAAGTGATATTTATCAGAAAAAAAATAATGGAGGGTCATGTGAATACCTCGGAAAATTTGATCAATCGTAAATATAAAGGCTAGAAACAGTGCAAAGCTTGCCTGCCTTTTCAATCTTTTGGCCACTATGGCAGTTAACTGTAGAGAACCATAGAGGGGAGTGAATTTAGAGATGGTCACGTGATCCCGAGGCATGTAGCCTGTGACAAGAACTTCTTATTTTATTTGGAGGAAGATTGGAAATGACTGCAAGTTTTGGGGCAGGGAAGTAATGTGAGCACACTTCTCTTTCAGCCAAATTCCTTAAATATGTACTTAACTTTGTCATCCTCAATATACTCCTCCTGTCTTCTTTTTATTTATTTTTCCTTTTTTTGTTTTGCTGCGAGTTGGTTTCCCTGCTCTTTCAAAATGAAACAAACAAAGAAACAAACAATATCACCAAATAAATATTTTCTGCCTGGGGTAGTGCCCAGCTACGCATTTACATTTCTTTTCCATCTTTACATTGTCTCTCTTTCCTTGGTTTTTGATTTGCTTTTCACTTTTCTCTTCTTTATAGGGTCTGTATGCCAATATCTGTAAATACTAAACAGGTTCCTGTGGAATTTACACTGATACCGCTAAGCCCTATTTTGGAAGTTGAATCCATTTCTTTATAAACTCCAATCATTTTCTAATAATCAAGTTGTGATACCTATTACTACTGCTTGCTCACTAAGACTCCCTCTAAACATATGTTTTGTGTTGTTTTCTTCTTAACAAATTCCCTGGACCAGTCAGCATTCTTATGTGGTTTATAGTGAAGCTATTTTTAAATCTAGCTTTGTAGCACCTTATTTTCATTTCCAATTTGTTTTCTGTTACTTTGGGAGAAAATTTGTGTTTGTATTCTTGCATCCAGAACTTCCTCTGACTTTTCTCTATATCTGTAATATGTATGTCTGATCAACTGTACCCCTGATGTTAAATTAGGTTGTTTCTTGAGTTCCAAAGGAATAAAAAAGTACAAGTCTGTTACTATGATGGTCAGTGTCCTCAAGGAAGCTTGATCCATTTTTTTTTCTTTTTTTTTTTACTGTTTAGTTATTGTTATATTAACATAACATTTAGTCATTAAATATATTAAACATATTTATCAAAATTGATATTTAGTATAATTAAGGTAGTTCAAACACACTCAATCAGTTGATTAACTCTTCTCTCTTCTGTTAACAATTTTCCCCTTTGTTGAATTATTTCCATTAGCTTTCAAACATACTGTAATCTTTAACATTATTTTTATGTCATGTTTTTCTGTCTTTCTTTATAGCAAAATCTCCCAGAACAAATTAAATTGACTCATTTTCTAAACATTCCACATCTCGATACAGGCTGAACTCTGATCATTAGCCACCTTCACATTATTTTACTTACTTTACTTGTCCACCCTCTTTGTTTGATTTTGCTTTCCTCACTTTTTATCTTTCTCCAGTGTATGTGCATCATATATAATTTACCAGTCATGTCATCTATCTAAAGTTTTCTTTAGCATTGTGTAGCCCTTTATATGACTCAATGTTATTTCATTTATATAATCATACTTTCAATTTATATTGCATAATCACCATTAACTATATAAACCTAAGTCTTCATCATTTTATTATCAACACCTTAAAGCATATGAGTTTTCTAGCTTTATTTCAAATGACCTTTATTATTTTCAAGAGAATGATTCAAAATTAGATCTCTAAATTTCACTGAACAGAGTACATATAACTGCAATTCAAATAATTAAAAATGATAAACAAATATAAACATGTCAAACATTTTATAACACTGTGTTGTTTATTAACAATTCAGCCATATTTTTTTAATTTTTTATTATAAAACTGATGTACAGAGAAGTTACAGTTTCATACGTTAGGCATTGGATACATTTCTTGTACTGTTTGTTACCTTGTCCCTCATACCCCCCTCCCCCCTCTCCCTTTCCCCCCCTGAGGTGTTCAGTTCGCTTACACCATACAGTTTTGCAAGTATTGCTTTTATTGTTGTTTCTCTTAATTTACCCTTTGTCTCTCAATTTTTGTATTCCCTCTCAATTTCCTAATTCTAATACCAGTATACACGGTTTCCAATATACTCAGATAAGATTACAGAGATAGTGTAGGTACAATCCAAGAAGGTGATACAAGAACATCATCAACAGTATAAACTACAGATACACATGGGATGTTGAAAGTAGTTACAGCTGTGATATAACAATCATTTCCATAAAATGGAGTTCATTTCACTTAGCATCATCTTATGTGATCATAAGGGTATAGCTATTGGGCTCTTGTATCCTCTGCTGTGGCTTGCCTAATCCTTTGCTAATTATTCCCAATAAGGGAGACCATAGAGTCCATGTTTCTTTGGGTCTGGCTCACTTCACTTAGTATAATTTTTTCCAAGTCCTTCCATTTCCTTACAAATGGGGCAATGTCATTCTTTCTTATAGAGGCATAAAATTCCATTGTGTATATGTACCACATTTTCCTGATCCATTGGTCTACGGAGGGGCATCTGGGTTGGTTCCAGATTCTCGCTATGACAAATTGCGCTGCAATGAACATTGTTGTGCTGGTTCAGCCATATTTTTTTATAGCAAGTACTTAGTAGGCCTGAAAATCCCTTGAAATTCTAGTTGGTAAGAGCTTCCATTGTTAATTTGAGTTTGATATATCATGAATAAGGAATAAATCTTATTTTAAGTGACTAATTTGTTTAATGTAGAATAGTCTGCCTTAGAAGAATGATACAATTATGTAAAATATCTTTTATTACTACAACCAATGATCTGCTTTCTTTGCTAAGTTATCTCATATAATCCTAAAAATAGAGAACCTATTATCTATCCACATATTAGCAATGAAGACAGAGTTCCAGAAGGCTGAGACAATACATTCAGACCCATTAAGCTGCAGAGGTGAAAAGCTGAATTCTTCCTGAGTTACACCTCAAGTACTTCCTTTAAGTACTGAGTTCTAAAGATGTATTCACTAATTGATTCTGCAACTATAATGCCTTGTTATTATTTTTATTGGTAATGAAGTGTAACTATATTAACATCTCAATTTTCCTTCCATGAATTAGGTATATGTATGTGACTTAACTCCATCCATTGATCACTTATTTTCTAATCTGATGATATGGGGTACAAAAAAAAGTCATAAAAAATTGTTTCATAAACTTGTTGTAAAATGAAAAGGCATCTGATATGATACTTGGTATTAGAGATAATATGCCTTTGTTTATTTTATTTCCAGTAATGTCATCAAAACGTCAAAAATTAAACAACTCATAGTTCTTGCTCTCAGAGATAGCAAAATGTAAAACAATAATTGCTAACTAATACAACATCATTTACGGATGCTCAAGGAAATATTCTCGAGTTACTCACATGTATATCTGTCCTCTTCTGTCTGGTATTTTTATCTTGCTGACTACCAACTTTCATATTGATGAGTAGTCTCAATAGGCGGTGAGTTAGTGGAAGAAGTGACAACAAAACTGTCTCTAACACTGGGACAAAATGATCCACTGGGGACTTCCATAATGCTATGAATCAACTCAACACATGAAATATCCACATTGTTTCAAGGACAAAGTAGATCAACCTTGTAAATCAGAAAAAAATACTAAGAGTTTATCAGTCTCCATATACAATAAGTAGTTAAAAATTAAATGAAAAATATTTGCATTAACAATTTATAAGACTATCATTTTTCTTGAACCAGTGGGCATACCTATAATACAGCATAAGAAAGAGGAAAGTAAGAGTGGGATATGTACCTTCACCTTCAGTACTAGCCTAATATAAAGGCTGCAGTGAGCAGAGAACAGTGAAAACAAATGTTACAAAGACTATCTTTATGATATGTAGTACTAGGAAAAACCCAACTCTTATTTTCTCCACCATGATAAACATAAGAAGATAATTATGTACAAAGAACACCTCAATGAACAAATATTTACCAAACCTCTACTCTGTACATATGTTCATGCACTGCAAAGTGAAGATCACAAGATTAGAGCTGAGCTCAAATTCTAGTGGGGGACAAAGTTATCTCAAGGAAGCAAATAAAATACACAGGATGACTCATAGTGTCAAAAACAGTAAACACAAAACAGAATGTTAAATAAAAAATGTAACGAAGGCATTATTTTGATTAAGTAATTTAATCCTAAAAAAGCACATTGTTGCACTGAGACTTGAAAGTGAGAGAATATAACAGGTGAAGAGATAGAAAAAGAAAAACACAGACTGTGGGAATCAATAAGCAAGGCCAGCATGCAGCATGCATACACCAAGTGAGCTTGAATGGACATGGGAGATATAGGCAAGCCTGGTGATGAAGGACATGACCTGACAGATTTATTCATAAAATGATAAGTCTCAGTTAAAATTCTTGAATTTATTCTGGAGAGTATAAAGTTGTTTCACTTTCAAAAGAGGGTATTACGTTCTGGAGGTGTTAGTTTTATTTTGGTTTTGTTCCCATAATAGAATTTATATACTATATGATTTTGTTTTCATTTACAAGACACATTTAAATAATTTTACTAATTTAAGGACTTCATGACATGAGTACTTGGAAGCCATTTAAGAACATTTTCATTTCCTCCAAAGGGACCTTTAGTACTTTATTCTAGTTCCTAAATTAGCAGTTGTCAAAAGTAATGTTTGGAAAGTAATTGGATTATAAAGGCTCTGTCTTTATCAATGAATCAATGCATTGATAGAACACTAACATTATGTCATTAGTTGGAAGTGTTGGAAATGTTTGAGGAATAGAGATATTTAGAGGAAATGATGTATATCTGACTAACTAAAGAGGTATTGGAGAAATACAGAGTACAAAGTGGTACACACACAGAAAGGGAATAGTATTCAGTGTTAAAAGGAAAAATATAAAGCGCAGGCAAGTCATAAAGGAAACCTAAAAATATACTACTAGGTTAAAGAAGCCAAACTAATATAATGACAGTCCCATATGTTTCCAATATACGACCATTTGGAAAAGTCAACATTATAGAGACTGTTCAAAGATCAGTAGTAGCAGGGGTTGGTGATAGGGAAGCATGAGAGAGTAAGGCACCAAAATATTTTAGGGTAGTGAAAACATTCTGTATGATATAATAATGTTAATACATCTGCACAAGCCCAAGGAATGCACAATATTAAAATGAATCCTAACATAAACTAGAGAATTCAGATGATAATGATATTCCAAAGTATGTCAATGAGTTATAGTAAATGCACTATTGCTTGTGGAACACTGATAATTGAGGAGGCTTTGCATGTGAGCTTGTGAGGTGAATAGGAAATATTTACCCTACTGTTTGTTCTGTTAATCATAAAATAATCCAGTGTAACTATAATGGTGATTTAGACTAGAAATTGTTTGTGAGGATGTAGATTAGCATAATGTTCTAGAAGGGATTATACAGGGATGTTGGATGGTCAATCAGCTTCTTTTGAGTCTAAGTCAGGAAGATAGCTTGAGCATGGGAAACATAGCAAGACCCATGATCAAAACACAAAACCCAAGCAAGCAAAACTCAAACCATCTTTCCATATGAACTAAACTGGATCACCAAACTTTGAGTACTTAATAAACAGTGATAAAGTATAGTGTGTGTGTGTGTGTGTGTGTGTGTGTGTGTGTGTTTTGCTATGTTAGTGTAGATGACTACCTGGGAGTAAGCAAAGTTTTATATTTTCCGTATTTAGTAGAATTGCTGTTTTCATATCACAAAAGCATTTGAACCCATATATTTGATGTTCAAGAGAAAGTACTGATAGGGGCATACATTTGGAAGGGGTGCCTTTTCAACTTCTCAGATACACTTACTATCCTTGCTCCGTTCTTGCAGATTAATCAATGGCATTTATGATTCATGTTGGGCTTGGTACGTGAAAGGAACCAGTGACTGACTGGAAGGTGAATAGAATTAGAACCAGTAATTTTTTTTCACATTTTCCCTTTGTATTATGTAGCATTGCTCAGTTAAGGAGAAATATATATGGTGAAATGAATGGAGGCCAGCCTCTATCCTTCAGTCTGGCTGTGATGCTAGCTTATATCTTTTGAGTCTTGAATCTATTACTTGATAATTTTGTCTTCTCCACTTTTTGGTCCTCTAGTCTAAAATAATTGGTCACCATATCCTCTCTGTTTTTTAATAGCTCCTTTATGACCCACGTAGTAATTTGAATCACTTAAAGTTCATTCAATAAAATTAACAGTGTTTTTGGATTTCTGGACTAAATCTAGTTGCTAAAAGTATCACAGGCAGGGAGAAAAGGGTTTGCAGAAAGAATCTGGGGTAACATTAAAAAAGAAAAGACCCAATAACATTCGAGTTGATGTACAGTCCATCATGAGGCATCATTGTAATCCAAGAAAAGACAGTGTAACTCTGTTCAGGAGCTGAGAAGCAATCATTTCAAACGTGAACTGTTGAATTTGCATCTCACACAGAAACTTCATTTGTTGGCTATAATGCTGTTATTTTACCTTATCCAAATAAATGATGTAATGTTTTTCTTTATTTTTCCCCAATCAAACCCACCATTCTCTCAAGTACAGTAAGGTTAGATTTGCTTAAGAATATGCATGTCAGACTTCATGCTCAACTGTGGGTTGCATAAGTTTGTGCATAAGTTCTACTAAACTTTTATTTTCAAGGCTCATATTTTTGACTGCATATGTTTGTTGAAAGGCATTTAAAAATATTATTTAGGGGCTGGGAATGTGTTTAGTGGTAGGATGCATGAAGGTTCCATTCTTCAGTACCACATTAACAGGAAAAACTGGAAGTGATGCTGTGGCTCAAGTGGTAGAGTGCTATTCTTGAGCAAAAGAAGCACAGGTGCAGTGCTTAAGCCCTGAGTTCAAGCCTCCGGACTGTCAAAAATAAATAAAATAAAATATTATTTAAGAGAGAAAATGTACAATCTGATTCAAAAATTTTCAAGGAACGTGCTATCTTAAAAATTGCATGTTGGAAAGCAAAGAATTAAAAGGAATTGCTAAGGGTAAGAGTTTAAAGGTAGTAGATATTTTTTTTATAAGAACTGAGCAGTCAAGACTTCCCAAATGTTTTGGTTTTGATGAAAATGGCAATGATTTTTGTAAGCAAGATTTTTGTAAGCAAGCATTCATTGAAGAAGCATTTTCATTGAGCTTGCATAAATTACTGCATAGCAGACATTAATTTAATGGCTCTTTATACTCATTATGACATAATTTATTTCACAGATTTTTATACATTTCCTCACTCTTTAAATACTAATTCAAATGTGAATTAATGGCATTTGCTAAATTTGTCCATAGTGGTTTTGGTACTTCCTTATTATACCTAACAGTTCATGAAAAAGCAATCATAACACAAATAAAGTTGATGGATTAACTAGGTAACTATAAACCTGGTAGAAATAACCCATGTATATAGAGAATCTCATTGTGCACATGTCTACATATTGCATGTAAGAAACTTAAAAATACACCTGCATGCCAATTTACTTTAAACTTAAAATAAATTTTTATATGAAGTACTTTAATTAATGGTGAGTTTTGCTAGAGTGTTGTGTGTTATCTACTAGTTTTCTGAGGATGAATTATTGATTTGGAAAAGGTATTAAATATGCCTGATGCTAGTAGCACATGCCTCTAACCCTAGCTACCAAAAGGCCAAAAACCGAGGATAACAGTTATTGATGTCTTTTGGAGCAGGAAAGTTTTTAATTAACTACTAAATGAAGGGGAGTTGTGCCTGAAATGGTAGAGAATTAACCTTGAGCAAAAAGGCTCATGTATAGTGCCCAGAACAGCCACACACATATAAATTAAAATGTATATATGTATGTGAATTGCAATTTTTTTGTTTTAGTTTGTACTATTTGAAGATACTTGGGTTTGAACTCAGGGTTTTGAATTTGGTAAGCAGGCTCTCTACCATTTGAGACATACTTTAGCTCTTCTTTGTTCCTAATCAAAGCAAAGCCAGAAGAAAGTTGCAAATATTGCCTATTTCCATGTATATGTACATATTTATTCTAAGAAAGTGAATATTTTATACATGATAATCCATCTTCACTATGAACAGAGCCACAATAGAAAATGTATTAATTTCAAGCAGAATCAATTTGTGGAAAAAGGGATATTTTATAAGTAATGCCTATTGTTAATGTAACATATTTTCATTAATCAGAGGGAATTATTTCACAAAATGAGCATTATGAAAAATAGCATGCCATTATTCTAACATAATCCTTTTATAATTTTGCAATAGTAACTTTTTTCAATGTACTCACCAGATTTGTATTTTTTATTTTAATGATTACTTTTATAATAATGCAAGTAACACATAGTCATGGTAGGAAATGTTTAAATATGGAGAACCTTTTCCCCAAGTAAGAGTCTTAAATATATTTGTGAGGCCAATCTAGACAATAATTGATCTTGGATAAACTCCAAATTGTAAAACATAGAACTGACTAGTGTTTCACTCATTATGAACAATAAGAAATAGTTGTTGAGGTTAAATTTATAAATGGTATGGAACCTATATATATACTATCATATGCTATACTTTGATTTCTTTAAGAGTACTATATTTTAATTTTATATTTGGAGATGTAGAAATGAAACCTGAAAAACAAACTGCTGTTTCATTTTCCCCCTACTAAGTGGTATAAAGACTTTTTCTTTGATTCCTCATTCACAAATTGTCAGGAGAGTTGACCCCTGAGTTTGCAGATTAATGGCATAGCATCAAGTGGATATCAAGTGAAGGTGCCACTTCTAAAGCCACAGCACCAAACTGAGAATTGGAAATACACCCCTGGCTCTAGCATCAACAAAGGAGACCCTTGATGTGTGATTCCCTTGTCCTTCTTCTTAAGCCACCAGCAGACCATCTGAGATCAGACAATAGTGAAAGAACATGTGCTTGATTGTTAGTGTGTTGGCTGTGTGTTATTAGAAACAGTAGCGATGAGAGGAAAGATGAGAGGAGAGCCATTGGCTCCTTTGTTCCCTGTGCAAGGGTTTTATTTGGACAAAATAAAAGAGAAAGACTCCTAAGAAGCATTGTCACAGAACTCCTGATTCTGAAGGCACAGCACTATGAATTTGATATCAAAGTTTATGTTTTTATTTCTTACACAATGAAAATAATTAGAGACTCATTTTAACTACATATTCATGCTGACCCATTACAACTGAATATGAATTCTACGTGACACAATTTGTATTCATATTAAAAAGAACTTGCTTGATTAAGCATGGCCACTTCTTTTCCCTCCTCTTCCAAGTATAATAAAGTTTTGGGCAGAGCTTTAAATTGTTACGTTTAAGTCTGCATTAAAAGCAAGTTATTTATAGTCAAGCTTAAGACATTTATTAGGTATGTCTTAAATAAAATATTAGGTTAATTTCAGAGGAAATAAGAATTGTTCACATACTTATGTTTATAATAGAGACATTGCTCCAACTGAACCTAGAAATTTTCAACTTGAATACATAAGAAAGTATCACAATAAGAGCTAGGCACTACAATTATAATTCACAAAACAAAATTTTTGAAAATGGAATTCATTTAAAAATGTTTTCAGGACTTTAGATCACTAAAAAGGAATATCAGAATTATAAATACACTCATTTTATCTATCCCCCAATGTTGTATACTGAGTGATATTTTCGCTTGTGGACTCATAAACCTTCTGTTTTGAAATAAATAAACAGAAAAATAATTTTTCATACAAGGAATAAATTTGCATTTAGCTGTACATAATAGTTGCTTTCAAAATGTATATAACTATGTGTCTCAGCATCTGTAAGTAATAAATCAATAGCTTATTTTATATTACCATATTACTCTGAAAAAGTGGTCTGTAAAAAGTAATTAAAAATTTAACTTTCTTTTGATTTGCACAAACCATGAATTTTGCAGTACTTGTTTAAAAATATATGAAATTGCTAAGCCTATACATAGAGATCAGCAATGTAAGTGTTAGTTGCCAGCTCTATACCATCATTAAATTTACTTTCCTCTATACCCTGTGCTTTACAGAGCTATTGTCTTTATGCGTTTCTGTTTCATTGATCCAAAATGGTTGGTTCCATGTCTTGTTTATATTTGAAGAGCTACAAATAAGAAAGAATCCAGGTGCTGACTCCTATAATCGTAGGTAGTCTGTAGACTGAGATCTAAAAATTGTAGATCAATGCCAGATAAGGCAGAAAGTCATTAAGACTCTTGTGTCCAAGTAACCACTAAATAGCTAGAAGTGAATCTGTGGCTCAAGTGTTAGAGCGCTAGCCTTGATCTGAAGAGCTCAGGGACAACATTTAGGCCCTGAGTTCAAGTCCTAGTACTGGCCTAAAAAATGAGACAGAAACAATCACAATTATTGAGTTATTCTCAGCATGTTATTCTCCTTACTCAACTCAACAGTGTGTCACTACATTATCTGAAAAAAGGAAATATCAACTCAGATTTGGCTTACAGAATGGTGTGTACAGGATGAATCCTTGAATAACATTTATACTTCCTTTTCTCCTATAGAACCTTGTCTAAAACAAATGAGAATTCCAATTTGAAATTCTTATTGTTACACACACACACACACACACTTACACACACAGACAACATCACTACCACCACGAAAACCAACATGGCTTTTGGTTACTAGTCCCCAAAAAAAAAATATATATATATATAAATATATAAATATATAAATATATATAAATATATATAAATAAATATATATAAATATATAAATATATATATATATATATATTTTTTTTTTTTTGGCCAGTCCTGGGCCTTGGACTCAGGGCCTGAGCACTGTCCCTGGCTTCTTTTTGCTCAAGGCTAGCACTCTGCCATTTGAGCCACAGCGCCACTTCTGGCCATTTTCTGTATATGTGGTGCTGGGGAATCGAACCCAGGGCCTCATGTATATGAGGCAGGCACTCTTGCCACTAGGCCATATCCCCAGCCTCAAAAATATATTTTGTATCTCAAAAGATACAATTTTATTTCAACCAAAACAATCAAATACAGCACTTAGTCCAGGTATTCCTCTCCTTTAGGCAAAGGAAATAAAATGGTTGAAACAAAATTTTCTTCTGAAGCGAATTTTGCTTGTGTTATATTGCCCATTCAGCATGGATTCAGTTTCCTGAGATTTTACCCAAGTTCATTATTTATTTTCAGCTTTGGATTTGCCCCAATCACATCCTAATGACTAATGATTCTCAGAACCCCAGAGACTATCCAAGAAAATACTCAGGGGGGAAAAGAAAATCCCAACAAATGTTTCGAAGATCTTAAAACCTAGGAAGAGAAAAGAAAGTTCTTGACATATATAAGACAATTGAAATCCTTAATCAAAACCATCCTTCCTTCTCCTCTGTTATATTTGTATTTCAAGAGAAAAATATACTTTCATATGCTGTCTTTGAAGTATCTGTCTTCCAGAGAAAGAACAGCATGCATTTCTTAAAAAATAAAACCTAACAAGATTAGTATACATTTGAGGTCATTAAATGTGCATGTTCTTAGTACTCTCACACATACACAGTTTGTATCTGTCTATGAAATACATATACACAGGCCAATAAACACACACATATACATGTGTGTATACATACATATGTATATACTTTTGTATACAAGTTCTTATACACAAGAACCTGTAAGAATTCCAAAGTTACAAGGTAGACTCTAGTGCTCTCCAATCCTGAGCTTCTTTTATTGCATAGTAATCCACTGTACCAGAAAGTGAGTTTATGTATCAGTTAACATACAAATCTGGGAAATACTTCAGACTTACTATACCAGATTATTTGTACTAGAGTCCATTATTTACAAGGTCTTCAGAGATTAACACTTAACTTCAATCCACATTATTTTGAGAACCACTAGCAACCATAGAAACAAAGAAAGAAAATATTCTCTACAATATTTCCTGTGATTCCAGTCTAAATCTCAAACAATTTAAAAATATTTTGGGTAGTTTTAAAGTGAAAATTTAAATCACAAATAAATCATGAACAGTAAAAATGGTAGTATTGACAAAGATGCATTGTATTCATAAACTGACTTGATTGTCAACTCCTTTGTACAACTAATTAAACATAATAAAATTTAATGATAAGTATGAAAGCTGGGGGTTGGTAGCTCACACTTGTAATTGTAACTAGTTTGGAATCATGGTTCAAAATCATACTCAGCAGAAAAGTTCATGATATCTAATTTCAAATATTCAGCAAAAACACAAACAAACCAACCAACAGGACTGGAGGCTTGGCAAAAAAAGTCCAGCACCAGACTAACAAGTATGAGGACCTGAGTTTAAACTGAACAACAAACCTCAAAAGGGTAGAGAATTACTTCTCTTTTCCTGATTATGAAGTCACCTATGACAATACAGTTTTTGAGAATGATATATAGCTTATCCCAGTAGCCATTCCTGGAATTCTTGTTGCATAGACATTTGTCAAGTGGCAAATTGGACCATTCAGATCACTGGACTGACATGGCTCTGGTAAACTGTATCCTGAAGTTGGGTCTGAGAGTGTGAAGCAGAATAGAAATTGGTCCTAAACGCTCACAGTCTCCTTTCATGTGGCTTAAGTAGGTTATGTTAATTTTCTGGTGAAATACTAGAACTTGTTAAGATCCAGGAATCTTACAAATGAATTGTAACTTACTTCTTTCTCCACACCCAAATCTACCTAGGATGTCACTACTTCCTATCTGTGGAGTGCTTGATACAACTTTATAACATGCTGTGGTGTACTTTGCTAATCATCACAATTGAGGAAAGTAGTATAAGGATGAGAACGTTTATATTAAATTCATAATTAACCTGCAAGTGAACTGAAGATAAAGAAGTCAAATGACTTATGAAAGAATCTTGTATACTTTGGAGTCCAGAGTAACATTTAGGGCTTTTCCAATGCTTTCTCTAGCCCTCTGAGTAAGTAATGTATAACTCAGTAGACAGCATTTGCTTGCAGCATATAATGGATTTTCTCTATATTGTGGAATGAACTCAGAGACTCTTGGTGGCTGAACAAATGCCTTAAAACTTGAGTCATAACTCAGCTCTCAGCTTATTTTTAAACAACATATACTTATTTTTATTATGTTATGACTTCTAAGAAAGAAGTTTTTCCTGATGCTTCATTTTTTTCAGTTCT